>NC_143014.1:244401114-244748671 GCF_055824585.1 Amblyomma mixtum
GTCCCTCTAACACGCTGCTGTGCGCATGTTGTTCGTTAAGGGAATGGCGCACTTCAAGACTGGAAATTTGTTGTTGTTGTCAATGCCCTCTGTTGAAAATAGTTCATACCCGTGGAGGGCGAATTGGGAAGGGTTCAGTGCAGACCAAAATAAGATTTGACAGAACTGTTACTTTCAAGTGAGATTAGATGCAGTTCTACCTGCAGCTCCAAAGTGCGTTGATGGAGAGGTATAATCGTGCTCACTTGTGTTGTGCATGTGTCCGTCCATACACGTGATTGGAGAAAGTGCATTGGACGCGTAACTGTAAGCTTTTTATTCAGTTTTGCAGAGTTACTTTGCAGGCGATTACCTGTTATAGGTCAGTCAAGTTACTGAAAAAGTGCGCGACTGCGGCGAGTTTACCGGCCACATCGCCGCAAGATAGCAGGAGCGACAGATGGTGTGTTAGGACAGTACACAGACGGCGGGGAATGAGGATGCATGAGCAACGAGAACTATGCTCTGCCTCGCAGCTGATTTCCCGATTTGATTTGACTCGGCCCTCATTTTCCGATCCGCCAGCAAATTAGGGGCCGAATGTTCAAAACACCTCCAGTCACAATCCGGCGTCTCGCGTTATCACCATGATAACACAGCGTAAGCTAAGCCAAATGCACTGCTTTGCAACGCTCACTTTGAGAATTTGGCCTCTAATGTTCAGTTCTGCGCCAACAAATGATGAAGCCGGGTACAGCTTTCCCAGACCTGCGGCCAGAAGCCGATAAGCACACTTCTTCGTTCACGGCGGATGCTGCAGAAATGTTATGACGAGGACACAAAAAGGAACAAGCAAAGAGACGTGGACGAAGCTGCTTCGTCAACGTCTGTTTGCTCGTTCCTTTCTGTGTTCCCGTAGTGATCGACCTTCCTGCTGCGACCACAGTGAAGTATGAACCAACTAGCTCAGTTCAACACCCTTTTACCGCTCCTTCGACTTGTGGCTGGAAACAATGCACATATGAGTGGGGGATACTTCAGGCTCCATCATAAAGCGTCTACACTGTTTAGAGGTATATATACATAGTGAGTCTCGGCATTTTTTTAGTCATGTCTTCACGACTTCGCCTCGTTTCCTTCTCGAAACCTATCTCTCTACAGCGAGTAATTTCATTTCACAGCTCTACCTTCCAGAACCCTGCGTACACTCAGCGTTAATCTAAGAAAGTTGACTCCGACAACAGCGGCAACACCGTGACGACACTACTCCCTGTGGAGTGCTACATCTTATAGCAGGATATGCAACGTGTACCAGGTGAGAAGTCGCATTAAAAGTTGACAATTTCACGCACGTACACGGCGAAAATTTAGTTCTCTTCAAGTCTCAAATGTGTATTCACCGAGGGAGAAACTGTGATAGCGCTCGCGTGAAGTGGTGAGCGTCGTACTCACCTCTTCTTCGCCAGCACACTGACTGACGTAATGGCGACAGAGCTTGGAAATGTCGATCCTGCAAATCAGTATACAGGTAAGCACTCATGAAGAATTCCGATGCTAAAAGCCTCACGCGCTTCTTATCAATGGCGTCAGTTATGGTGAATCGAGCAGCGCGAAAGACAGAGACGTGAAAGAAGACAAAACAAGCGCCACAATGACACCATACCAACTTGCCCAAGTTTCTATCCTTCTGCATTAGTTATCACCCGGCTTAGCAGAAACGCAATAACCGCTGCATTTTGATTCCCGCTCGGCAACAAAAGGTCAGGCCGCTCTCGTTCCAACGATAAAGATCTGGCTCGCAAGACCACTCCCCTTTCGGGGCTATAATTTGAGCACAGCCTGCTATTTATTCCCTTGACAAGCTCAGACAATGCGCTAAGCATAGAAAAGTGTGTAATGCAGAGTAAGGCTGCTAACACACTTCTATAGGACCAACTCCGTTCTGGTCTACCGGAAAATGTGAAGCCTTCGCCCGCTGATGCTCACAGTGCCTTTTCGTGATGATTTTGCTTGCGGATGTGATGTGACATGCCAAGAACAACAACAAGGGAAGTTCCTCTGCCTATTAAACGTACGACCGCTGAACGGTACCATCCAGAAAGATCCCAAGAAGCAGGGGATTGGTACTCCGAACGTTCTGCCTTGGGACCATTCGGTACTGCGCATTCTGGATCACGGCTCAGATTTGTCCACCCAACCCTGGGCGCAAGTTTTCGGAAAGGCTATCTCCGTGGGGTCAGGAACGTATGCACACCTTAGTGCTTAAAGTCCTCTTCGGGGTAGCCTCCAGAAGAAAAAAGCAGAGAGTTAGCATTCTGTTACCGCCCGCGCCAAGAGGTTTTCGCATGAGTGCCATCTGGGAGTGAAGGATCCTGGACGCAAAAAAAAAAAAAAAGCAACTTGGGCATACTGCAGTGATGCGTCCGAACGATCGCCTGGTTTTACTATACCACACATTAAAGAAGCCAAGTCCAACTTTCGCCTCCGCAAGTGGAATTTCGAAACACAGCGACCGATAACAAAGCTTATACTCTATGGTTGCCTCTCTAAGGCGAATTCGAGACTTTTGGCTCCGATAGTACGTGCACATCTAGGACCGCTAAGAATGCTAAAACATCGTAATAGTATCCCGGTGGGGAAGTTGTCAAGCCGGATACATCGTGCGCACTGACCATCGATGCAGACACACAGTGGCAGCCGGGAAAAGTAAATTCTTGCGGACGTCTTCGACCAGTGTCACTGAGAACGGATACTCGAAGAAGAGAGACAGCATGGAGCTGGTCTGATAGAGGAAGCCGACCAGGCAGCCGGTCCATATGAGTACCCGCAGGCAGATAGACGCCGACATCGCCGAAACTAAAGCTCAGAAGGGCGCATACTGCGGCGCTTTTATGCATGCTCGGGTGGCATTGATTGGCGACGCATCTGCGGCGATTTCCAGGAGACGAAAACAGCCGTTGAACGGTCCCCCCAAAAAGGACACGGGTGTGTGCTGTCCAAGGCCGGGATCTCGTTAGCATAGCCCTCCAGCTATGTGGATGGCAAGTAGTGCAACTCTAGAATCGAGAGACTGTGTTGATCGATACTGGCGTTCGAGAAACACTTGGCCATGCTACAGGATCAATGTTCGACAGAAGCAGAGATTTATCAATCGCCGCGTAGGTGAAATTTTGTCGGGCCTCCGCGGACATGCTGATTTGAAATTAGATGCAAATTAGAAAATACGTTGGCTTCATGATCTGCGCTGTGCGTATAACCACGCATGCACGCGTACACACAAGAGCTCCTCACATCTCCGCATTGTTTCTAAAAATGCGACCGCAGCGTATGCCTACTAGTACAAGCGCTTGTAGCGTGTGATCCGTGCTGAAATAACGAACCGCGAAGTTACCTTAGAGACTCGCTGTTGCAATAGGCCAAACATAAGCGTCTGCCCAACGGTCAATGAAAGCGCACGCTCGGTTCGATACCCCCGCATAGTCTATGCATGGATACGAGCTACACAACCGTGCGGATAGAACTGACCTACCAAGCACGCCTTAATTTCTTCGGGCTTGTCACACCAACTCCCTCGAACACTCGCTCGCCATTTTCTAGCGTCTGAGGAAGCAGCACGCAAAGAAACAACGCGCGTCCAAATAACACAGATGCGAACTGAGCAGCGCGCGTCATAACAGTACGCTGACAAAAGCAGACCGTTGACAAAACAGCGTGGTAACAAAATAACGCGGCGAAAAAAAAAAAGAACAGCAAAGACCTAGGGTGTTAGCAGTAGCGGACCTAGTTTTTACTTCATCGACAGGGCTTGACGTTCTAATCGTATCCGCCACTCTCGCCCAAAAAGGAGCTTTTTCAAGCTATAAAAGTCCAAAAAATGAAATACAGGCGTCGCCACCACCCGACGATTGCGCAAGTACAATGTGTGTGTGTCGGGCCTTCCGCTGCGTATCTGAGGCTACACTCCACCCGCCCTTTTCGGTTAGGGCGTCACGAGTTTCAATCGACTGACGCGAGGATTTTTAATGCAGTTTTCATGCCTTACACACGTATTTGCTGCCGAACAAGCGTCACAATAGACACAAGGAGCCAGAGACTCGATTTTTCCATAGAACCATAGCTCCATAGATTGACCGTCATTCCGAGAAAACGCCGACTTCGGCGTGAACCAAGAGGAGAGGGTAGAGCATCGAGCAGTGCAAAAAAATAAACAAAATTCTCGGCCCTCTGATTAGCTGCCGTTTGCTAACGTCATACGACTGATGACCTATCGCGATGCGGTCGCGTTTGGCGCCGCGCGAACGCTGCGTGCGAAGTGATTTTTTTTTTTTTTGGCCTCCTCGTGTGGTCGCTTGTGCGGGCTTTGTAATTTTGTGTTCTCGCGGCATTTTGTGTTTTCACGTAGGAAAGAAGACAGCGCGGCTTGGATTCAAGAAAGTGGCTGCCGTCTGAAACAAAGTACACCTGATTACGGTAGGTGTACTGCATGTTTACTATATTTGCTCACATTTTTCTTTCAGTACGTGGTGGATGACACAAGCGCGGAGTCTCGTTCGAGCCGTCGTGGGATGCACTCCGCGTGTTTTTCGCCTCGGGCTCATCATGGATTCGTTTCGCGATGTGCTCGCCTGCTTTCTTCAGATCTCTACTCAAGGGTTGTCATCACTGCAAACTTTCTTCTGTGCGTTCCGTGAGCCTGCTTCTTCCTAACGCGAGAGGTGGCCTTGTATGCTTGTAGTACACAGGTGAAGGAAATACGCGAGCTCGTTGCGTTCCGAGCCGATCGCGCGCTTGTGGCTGTTGTAAACAACGTGCTGTCGTGCGCGCTCTGCTTTATTGTACAGCTATGCACCCCAAAGTGCTCCTTCGGTGCGTATTCCGCTTTTGAATTAAATCGGCCTCACCTGTTTTTAGAAGAGCCACAGGGGCTCGATCGGCCCGCATCGCGATGAGCTCGCGTGTTCCACCTGTAGTAGCTAGGTGCGTCCGCTTCTCCCTTCGACTTGGCGGCGCGCGCTCAGCCGCGCCTAGTTTGATCTGTCCGGAACTCTCCTGCAGCTCTTCGGTCGGCTCTACTCGCCCCGGCTCCTCAAGCTGCAGCCGTACGAGGCGGTGGCAGTCGGCCCGCTAGTTGTTGTATGTTCCAGCTCCACTGGTCGTAGTTTGGCGTGATAACTCGAGGACCGGCCGGTGCCTGCAGTGAGCTGAGTGGGCTTCGTACAAGCGGGCCCCGATTTTCTAGATCCAGCGTCTTGCTAGAAAGACATGTTCGAAAGCAAAAAGATCAGGCTAGACCACACCGAGAGTCTTCGCTGCCCTTTCAGTGACAGTGTCCATAGGAAATACATGGGAACTTTCAGAAGCTATACCGTGTCTAAATATGGTTCGATTTTCTTGAGGTTTGTGGCAGCGTTTTCTTCTTTAGTGAATAGAGGAAATGTTGCGGGCAGATTTTATTCTTGAAGTTTATTTTTTTTACCAACCAGACGTAAATATCCGGAAAAATTGTGCTTTTAGGTATGTCGGTCTTTCATGTCATCTTGTGAAAAAACTAAGCCAAATATTGTTAAGCCGCAATTTTGATCCATATCGAACCTCTTGTTTGCGTTTTACGGGCTCTGAAAGTTGGAGGAGGTGGTAAACTTTATTAAAGAAGAGGTCTATAGACAAGCGTCAGGCCGTGACGTCACGGAGATGCGGCGGCGCTGGAGTCAGCAGTGACTTTCGTTGTGTAGGCAAAAGCCGGTACCGTGTGCCTTGGGTATGCCACGCTTGAGCGTTTTTGAACGCATTTTGCAATATTCTGGCAAGTTGTGGTGCGGGTGGTTGAACCGCAATGCTGAAGAAAGGCAGCGGCACAAGTTTCCACAAGTTTATCGCGTTTAGACATGGGCCAAAGCGATGCGCAGCGGCCGCGGAGCGGCAAAAGTTCGGCGACGGATCGGCTGCGCGGCTAGTATTGCATTTCTGCATCGAAATATGATAGTTTGCGTCTCTTAATTCGCATGCTTGCTCTTCAGTCGCGCGGCGAACAGTGCAAGAATAAACGTCTGCAGCTTGTTCGCGTTCTGTCGGGCTCTCATTATGAGAAGTCTGGACGCGACATTCCATGTGGGTGTGACCTTAAATTGAACGTAGGGGACCGTTTTCAGGTTTCAATCACCTGCGTCCCGGTTAACTCTTCGCGCTAAAAAAAAAAGAAAAAAAAACTGCTGCTGCCAGTCGCCTTCAGCAATCATCGGGCCACTAAGCGCGACGTTTGAAGCAGCACTGTAGCCGAGTAGTAGGAATATACGACGCGTAGTTTTTTCTCTATTTTCGCTTCCATGAGCTTCAACATGCACGTTTTTTCACCACCCATCATAGAAAACGATTAAACGTCGCTAAGGTATGGGCAAAATCATGCAGTGTACGTGTTATTTCCCTTATTACCTGAATTTTACAATTGCTGGTCAGTCAGAACTTGGCGAAAGCAGCAAATACCGGACCAAAACCCAGTTATCAATAAGGCCTTCAAGCAGAAAGACTTAAAATATTTAGCTCTGCAGAGCAAAAGTAACTTCGTTGTAGCTCGAGGTAAACTTCTATCAATTCGCCTGTGCACCTCTCTTAAAGCCAAGCGAATAAAAAAGCATTTTTTCAGACATTACCAGTGAAGATCGCAATTGCATGACTCATTCAAAGTAACTGCATGGCTTCAATGTCCAGTAGTGTTCGGCGTTCTCCGCAATGAAGTGGCTGGACGAGAGCAGGCATACCACAAAGGTTCGTCATGGGAAAAAGCTGCCTCGCGTCGTGCATCCCGTCGTCCTTCTTCTTGCACTTAGTGATCGGGTATGCTGTATCGCCCCAAATGTTGAGACTGCAGACCTGTATACCTCGTGCTTTCTCGGTTTCATTTAATAAGCCAACCTAGTGGACCGCCGTAGCCGCGCCGTGCTGTCAAATATAGGAGCGCAGAAGGAAGCTATTTGCAGCGCTTCGCCAGATAATTCCGTCTGCGGAACAGGTTGAAAAAGTGATGAACTGCTCTCCGGTCACCAACAGAAATAGTTTCTAAACACAAGCGACGCGCACGCTTTGAAGTATGAGCTTACGCGAGTTGGTTTCGAAGGCAGCATCGCTTGACGCGGTGTAGGCATGGTACGTTTTTGCCTACACCCCGCGTTGCTGCCGACCGCAGCGCCACCTTTGTTTACAAACATGACGCTTGTCTATTGGGGTCATGTTCCCCTCCCCGCGGTGGGCTCCTCTTCTAGGCCGGACGCCAGGTGGCCGACCGACGATGTCGTTCGGCGACCTCTTCGGCTCGCTCTGTGGCTCGAAGTTGAACCTCCGGGTCCGAGCTGAGCAGCGCGGCCTCCCACTGAGATTGGGTAGAGAGCTGCAGACTGTGCGATGGCTTGTCTTGAGTACATGAGTATAGGATGTGCGGTGTGTCTGCCTTTTGGTGCCCACAGAGAGAACAGACGGGGCTGTACTGCTCCGGGAACCATACGGAGTACATGTATGGATTAAAGAAAGTGTCTGTTTGGAGCTGCCGCCAACTGACTTGTTGTGTTTTACTGAGGGATTTATGTGGTTGTGGGAAGATCTGTCTTTCTTGAAGTGGGTAGTAATTTCTTTGTAGGTTGTCATTCGCTCCTTGGCCGACCTGAGCTCGGGGTAGCGCACCTCCCGGTTAACCACGAATCCTCGGGCAAATTGGTGCGCCGCCTCGTTTCCAGGATGGTCCGAATGGGCGGGGACCCAGATCAATGTTATCTGGCGGGTATTGGAGATTTTTTGTAAGATTTTGATGGCTGCTGAGTGGGCCCTTCCTTTTGCAAAATTTCGAATTGCTGTTTTGGAGTCACTTATGATGTATTTGGCAGTGGTGGAGGTAATGGCTAAAGCTATGGCAGCTTCTTCGGCCTCCTCCGGAAATTTTGTTTTATCTATTGTCGCCGATGCAAGGGGAGAACCTCGATGATCGACAACTGCCAGAGAAAAGGCGTCTCTGTCCGCATGTTCTGCCACGTCCACGTGCGCCGTGTCTTTCTGAACTGAAAATCTTTCGTGAAGTTTTTGTGCCTTAGCCTTTCTTCTGTCCGTATCGTAGTGTGGATGCATGTTTTTGGGCAGAAGAGGGACTGTTAAGTGTTTGTGCACGTGTCTTGGAATTGGCAAGGTGTGTGTATGGATTCCTTCATATTGTATTCCTGCTTTCTTTAGGATGAAACGTCCCGTTTCAGTGCCTGATAGTCTTTCATATTGTGCGGTGAGGTGTGCTTCTATCATTTCCGCTAAGGTGTTATGAATTCCTAACTGTAATAGTTTTTCATTTGGAGTATGACGTGGGAGGTTGAGCGCAATTTTGTAGGACTGTATAATTAGAGAATCCAGGTCGTCTCTTTCTCTTACTGTGAGGGGGACGTATGGTGTAGTGTAGTTGACTCTGCTAAGAACGAAGGCTTGTATTAGTCTCCTGGTCTCGGCTTCTTTAACTCCTCCTCGCCTATTCGCGATGCGTCTGATGAGGAAGGAGATTTGGTTGACAGTGTTTCTCAGTTTCTTAATTAACGTGTCGTTTTTTTTGTTTGACTGTGTCAGCATTCCTAAGATTCTTAGTGTTTCCACTTCTGGGATGGCTGCCCCTTCCGCGTAGATTTTGATCTCAGGCACTTTATTTTTCCTTTGATGCTTTGGGTGTAGGATGAGGACTTCAGATTTTTTGGGGGAACACGCGAGTCCCGCGGCTTGTGCCTCCTCTACTACTACATCTGCCGCTTGTTGTAGCGTATCTTGTATTGTGGCGATACTCCCCTTGGTGGTCCAAAGGGTGATATCGTCCGTGTACAAAGAGTGTTCTAGGTCTGGGATTTTTGCGAGTGCGTGTGCCATTTTGATGAGGGTTATATTGAATAAGAAGGGGGAGAGGACCGATCCTTGCGGCGTTCCTCTGTCTCCTAAACTGAAGGTGTCGGATTTGATTGCGCCAATTTGAATTTTAGCCGTTCTATCGGAGAGAAAGTCCTTGGTGTAGTTAAACGCTCTTTCACCCACATTCAACGGTGAAAGAGATTCTAGGATTGCTTTGTGTTTGACGTTATGAAACGCTTTTGTTAAATCTAGAGCTAGGATTGCCCTGGTGCTCCTTTCTTGCTTCTGAGATAGGACTTCGTTTGCTAGTCTGAGCATCGTGTCCTGTGTTGATAAATGTGGTCTAAAGCCAATCATAGTGTGTGGATATAAATTCTCTTTGTGCATGTGAGACTGGAGTCTGTCTAGTATGACGTGCTGTATCAGTTTTCCTATGCAAGATGTAAGCGAAATAGGTCTGAGGTTTTCGAGCGCGAGCTTTTTGCCCGGTTTTGGGATGAATTTAACGATGGCATGTTTCCAAGCCGCTGGGAGTTTTCCCCCCCTCCAACACTCGTTCGCAAAATCCGTGAGGGCTGTGATGGAAGCGTCGTCTAGGTTTCTGAGTGTCTTATTGTTAATGCCGTCTTCTCCCGGGGCGGATGTCGTGCGTATCTTATGGAGGGCTGCTCTTATTTCCGCTATTGTTATGTCAACATCCAGGATGGGGTTAGGTTGTCCTTTATAATCTGGTAGTGACTGCGTCTCTCGTGTTGTGCAGAAGTATTTCTGGTGTAGCGTGTTGATAATGTCTTGATCCGTGCCTGGGTCCATGTTTAAAATTTTGGTGATTTCCCTTTGAGTCGTAGCTTTATTTGATTCCGGATCAAGAGATGCCGCAGAAGATTCCACCTCTCTCTCGTGCCTAGATTGCCATTTCCATTTTCGCAGATATGGTCCCATTGCTGCCTTGCGATTTCTGCAGAGTGGTGTTGAATTTCTTTTGTGAGTGTGAGTATCTTGTTTCTAAGCTTTTTGTTGTATTTTTGTTTAAGCCATCTTTTTTCTAGGCTTTGCCTTGCCTCCCACATGTCTGTAAGTCTGCTGTCAATCGCATTTACATCTAGGTCATGTACTAGTTCTTTAGTGGCCTTTCCCACATCTGATAGGAGGGTTTGTGTCCACTGTTCTAGGTCTGTGATTGGTTCCTGATTTTGGTCGCGGATCATCCTAAGTTTGTCCCAGTCGGTGATCTTGTTTTTTCTGGGTTGGGGTTTGAGATTGGCAATGGCGATTTTAGATGCTATGATATAATGGTCACTTCCCAGATTTTGTCTGGTGTTGCTCCAGCTTAAGTCTAGGAGATTTTTGCCTATCGTGAGGTCCGGGCACGTGTCCCTGCTCACGCTGTTACCTATCCTGGCAGGTTGCATGGGATCCGTGTATTGGGTTAGCCCTCTTTGCTGGATAAAATCAATTAGAGCCGTGCCTTTCTTAGATATAGTTGCGTGTCCCCATTGCACGTGTTGAGCGTTGAAGTCGCCCACAATTAGGGTTGGGTATTGGCCTGCAATTTGTAGGGCTTTCAGTATAGCGGCTTTCGCTGGTCCAGCCTGCGCCCTGGGGTGGCATTATGCGTTCAGTATGAACAGAGAAGAGAAGTTTCTTTTGCTGGGTAAAATTTCGATTAATATACAGTCGAGCTCTACGTTTTCAATTTCGTGGTTAACCACGGTAAGGTTTCTATGTACCATCGTAGTGGTTAAAGGTTGTTCTGTGATGTGACATGGCAGAACTGCCCGGTACCCTGGCAGTTTTAGTCGAGATATTCTGGGTTCTTGGATCGCTATTACATCAGGTTTTTCGGATTGCGATTGAATATGTAACTGCAGATCTGCTTTTTTGTTGCGCATAGATCTGCAGTTCCACTGCCAAATTTTTATGCTTTTAGGATTGGCCATTTTGCTGGGATAGATCGATTGGCGCCCTTGAGCTGACGGGGGAAGCCAACGTAAAATTTCCTGTAAAATGGTGTCGATTACCCCGAACTTGTGATTTACATCCTGTACGTGTTGTTCGAGTCTTTGTGATTAATTGTCAACTGTTTGTGTTACGTTATCGAGTTTCTGACTGTGCTCTTCCTCTTCCACTTTTTGTTCGAGTTTTGGGACTCTATCCTCCAATGAGGGATTTCTAACATCAGCTACTGCTCGTTTTTTGCGAGGTGTTTCTTCCTTGCTTACTACGCTTACTGGGGTTTCGACTGTTGCGGACACAGTAGTTTCCATTTCTGTAACTTCCTGCATGGCAAGTGGTTTTGGAGGAGGGTCCTTAGATTTGGCGGGTGCTTTTAGTTTACTGTTTTCCTGTTCTAAGTGTTTGATGCGGTCCGTAAGTATTTGAATGTGGTGGAGTGCCTGATCGAGTTTAGACTGTAATAACTGCAGCTCCATCCCCTTTCCGTGAGAGGCCACTCCCGCCCAGCTCACCTGTTTCAGTCCGGGGCTCTGCGTCCGGCTGTTGGTGCCGCTGTCACCTCCACTGTGGCTGCTGCTGCGTCCGCTGCGACTGCTGCTGCGTCCACTGCGGCTGCTGCTGCGTCCGCTGTCCAAGGGTGGGAAGGAGCTCGAGCGGTCTTTTTCTTGGGTGGATGTTGAGTCGTCGCTGGTCCGGGATTTTGATCTTGATTGGTGCTCCGACGTTTTAGTGTGGGGTCGTAGAAATCTTTTTTTGCAGCTGTTATCGCCTGTGCGGTGCCCTTCTCCACAGACAATGCAGACTGGGTCGCAGATTTCTTCTTTGAGGTCTGGTTTCCGCAGTACAGGCACCGTTGTTGCGGTGGCTCTGGACATACGTCTCTTCTGTGTCCGACTCTTCTGCAGTTCGTGCACGCCTCTACTTTTGGAATGAAGGGGTAGACCGGATACAGGACGCCGAAGTATATGATGCTATCTGGCAATTCGTCCGCGTCGAAGTGGAGCAGGAGGGACTTTGATGTTCTTCTCATGGTTCGTGCTTGGACGATTCACAGGGTTTGTTTTGCGAAGTTCTTTCATCATTTTTGCTGCGTTTCGCCATCGTAAGCCCTGTAGATGATGCCCTGCAAGGCCTTGTCCGGAGGAGCGATGTACGACGTCATGATGATGTCTTTGCCTTCCAGCTTGATTTGTTTGACTGCGACGTAACGTAGTGCGTTTGCCTGCACCGGCGTCGATATGGTGAACACATTCTTTGTACAGTTCGTTCTGGATTGGTCTTTGTCAGCTTTGGTCGCGGTAATGCCGCTAGCTGATGCAATAGCTTGCCTGATAGATTTCTCGGTGTAGCGCGTGATGTCTACGCCACCCGTTGGTCTGTAGATTATCTTATAGTCTTCCTCCGGTAGTCGTGGAAGCGATTTCTTAGGATGGAGTGGAGGGAGAGGTTGCGCCTTCGACTTTTCGGTCTGCTTATTTGGTTTCTGAGCTGTTAATGACACAACTTTGGGGCCCTGATTACGGTAAGACACAATCGTTTTCCAATCGGGCGTTTCGAATTCGTCTGGGGAGGCGTTCGTCCCAGCTATGGCGTACTCCATGACTGCCGCCGTGGCGTTCGCGCCGCGCCAGGCCTGGCGTTCAGGTAAGCTAGGGCGCTGGAGCGACGCTGGCTTTAGACAGTCGGAGCTCGGTCGCCCGAGCTTCGATTTGCTTAAATGAGGTCTTGAAAGGTGCCGTATAGACTCACGCTTCTTGTCCGTGTGTCGGAGTCGAAGTATCCTGGGTTTTTTCCTTGCAGAAGGTGCTTGAACGCGGAGCCCATACGAAGCACATGCGCCTCCGTTGGCGCTCTAGCGGGAAAACCCCTCTGAAAGTTGGGTATGTATTTTCTGCGGGGATTTGAATTTCGCGCTAAAATTTAACTAGTGCGACGTGGCTCCATCTGGCGACTGATTATTTTGTCGCTACTACACTCTGCCACCAACCTCTTGTTTGTCTGTGTTCGTGCGCACACGTTTTTCTTAGAACCTGGACGAACTAGATTTCTTTCTTTTCTTTTTTAATTTCTAAAGGATTTCTGCTTTTCTTTTTTTTCTCGAGCTTGTGGTGCGAAAAGGAAGCGGGACGCAAGGCCACACCCAAAAGCTCCCCCCCCCCACACACACACATGCACGCACACACAGTGAGGCATATTGTTCGCACCAAAACGCACGTGAGTCGAGTTATCAGGTCAAAAACAGGTTACTGGGTTCATGTACACATGCCGAGTCGGGTCAGGAGTCAAGGTGTCGGGACCAGTCAACTCCGCCGCAAGGGTAGCTTGACTCAACACCCTGCTCTGATGTGCTTGTAAATGCTGTTGTGCCAAAAAAAAACTTGCTTTTCGCTTGCACGGTCGCTCATCCGAAGCAGCGGTGGCGTGCTGCAATCTTGGATGCTACCACTGCTTGCTCGCAATGTGGTGCTCGACGCTCGGTGTCGCTGCAGTTGAACCGGTCTCGACTCGCTAAAATTGAGCTCATGTAAACATGCGTCGGTTGAGTTGGGTTGACCTCGCTCAGCCAGACCCCCGACTCAGCCTGACGTTATTGGTTAATGTAAACAGGGCTAAGCAAGAACTCACTTATGCAATGCCAATGTTTGTGCTCAGTCACCATGCATAGCTACAGGACGCTGTCCGTACTTTTGCAAACCACACTTCTCGTCCTTTTAAGTTTTATCGTACTTTGATTTGTTTTGTTGTGAAATTATATGCAGCGAAGGAGGTATGAAAGGAAGTAAATATGCTGCAATTTAAATACTGTCACGAGTTGGTGAAAATGCCGTGGAAAAACACGAGCAGATTAACGTGGTACTGAAACAAGCTGTTTATTGGGCTGCCGTAGGATGGGCGTCTACACCCATACGCGGTCACCTGGCTTGTATTGTGCGTGGTGACAGCGGAGATTGTAGCGTCGGGCGAAGGTTCGCTCTTGGTCTGTAATACTAGCCAGGAGACTCGTAGAGCTCCTGCACACTGCAAGCAAGCGGTGACGTCAAAGTTCTCCTCATTGGTGACGTTTGGCAGCATGGCGTCATATGTTGTCTTTACTTCCCTGCTGTAAACGAGCCTAAGATGTGTCATATATGACTGTTGTCCTCAACTGCGGTGTAGCAGACGAACATGACGTATGGAAGGAAGGCATCCCAGGTCTTGTGTTCAGCGTCGGCGTACATGAGGAGCTTATCTGCGATGGTTTTGTTCAAGCGCTGCGTGAGGCCGTTCGTCTGTGGATGAAACGCAGTCATCGTCCAACGGCATCTATACTGTAGCGCATGATGGCTTGCGTCAGCTCCACAGTGAACGCAGTTCATGTGTGTCGCGCAGGACACAGAGAAAGAAGGAAAAGCGAAATACGCGCTGTAGTCAGAATGGGTGTTCTATACAGTTTCTTGGCTATCATCATTTTTCGACGTTTCCTTCAAAGGTCGCTTGAATGAGCGAGTCTTTTGTGCGTAGAGAATGTAATCAGGCTTACGAATTGGAAGACCACGGTTCATCCTTGGGTCCACGAGCTCAGGCGGCAAGCAGTACATATAAAATTTTTTGATCCACGGCAACATCTCGTCTTCCCAAAACAATTGATTCCTGGAAATCAATTGGCGAGCAACATTCAGCTGTCCTTGCACTTGGTACCAGTAAGTACTGTTTGTCTTCAGCTGCAATCTCCTGTTCTTGTTTCCCCCACAGCACGTTATTTTTTTGGCGTGAACTCCTTCCAGTGGAGTAAGGTCCCTTGCTGAGTACGGACACTTGACTTCAACAAGAACTTCCTCCCCAATGAGTCCGTCCAGGAAAGCGCCAAGAAAGAGGTTCTCGTGGTCAACAAACAGGCCACACTCCTTTACCACGACGTCGCACTCATTCTCGATTTGCATGAGTGCTAACCACTCGTGCTCTTTTCCATACCAAATCGCTTCAGAAGTTATTTCCTAGTACAGGATGTCGCCAACTGTCCACCCACATCCCGTCATTGGTTTCATTTTACCAATAGCACCAAACAATGATGCTGTCAATCTCTTTCGCCTTTCTTGTTTCCACAGAGTGGATCGACTTTGCTTTGATGTTGCTTGCTGCAGATGTTCTATGTTTTTTGCTGATAGCGAAGGCGATTTCAGGAAGTTGTCGGAAGCAGATTGAAAAGCACCGTGGTCCATGTCTGGTACGCCGTAATAAGCATCGGCACTAATATGTCACTCTTCTCTGCGCTGGCAGCGTGAAGTGGTTGATATTTTCTTTTTCGGTAGCTTTCGCTTTGAATAATGCTGTGCATCCTCCAAGCTGCCCTCCCGAAATCCTGTGCGCGATTTTTTCGTGGTATATTCCTCGGCAGTTGAGCGATAAGGAGGCTGCAAAACACCTTGTCTTGTAGGATCCTTTCAAGGAATACCTTATCCTCTTTCCTCCTACAAGTTTTGCCACAACGGAGTTGTAATGCTCGGCAGCATTGTTATCGACGTCCATTATTAGGCTCGCCGCGTTTGCAACCACTCTGCTCATGGCAACACAAATATCTTCAAAGATGCCTTTCTGAACTATTTGAGGAAGTATATTTTCTTCTCCCTCTTTGCTTCCGGAACAGAAGTAATCAGCGCAGTTGGCGTGGTCTCCAAACACATGATCTGGGCCGTTCTATTATGTCATGAGCAAGACGGTCAATTTTTTTCAGAAAACAATGCATCTTAAGAGCTAACTTTTATTGCTGTTGCAACTCCACGCCGTAGGCGCACAGCTGCCTGGAGATTAGAGCTTTTTTTTTAATTTAGGAGGAATTTTTTCTAGCCGCTTCTTCTGACCGATCTCTCTTATTTTTGGTGCATAGTTTCGAAGTAGCTGCGTAAATGTGTACCTGCACGCTTACGCTTCTTGTACCTGAAATTCTTTGCTGGCATTTTCTGCTGACTTGTTGGTTCCTGGTATTAAAGCCCCTTGAGACAAATCTATTGCTGTCTAGACAGGGAACAGAAGTATGGCACACAAAAGTGCCACAAGATGATGACCATCGTTAGGACAAGCCTTGTTGGTGCTGAGGAGCGGAAGATGGGTGTTTGGCGCTGGGAACGCTCGTACAAGACTAGGCAAAGTAAGCTACATGCTGTCACTGCAGTTGAGGACATCTTTCTGCAGCTATGTAAGGAAGGCTACGCTGGAAAGGGAAGAAGACCAAACCATGAGGTCTTGTGCTAGGAGCTCAATTCTTTCATTTTATTTGGGGACTGTCTACTTAGGGGTTCAACACAATGGACCTTTTTCCAGTAATGTCCTGTGGATGCGCCAAGCCTCTTCTTCCGCCATTTTAACCGACCGCATCTATCTGCTCAGGTGAAAAGAGGAACCCCACCCTACCGTTGTAAAAGAATTTTCTCAGAAAAGACGGGAGGAAGCTTAGGCAACCCAAACCGGAAACGCTAAATTGGTGGGTTACTGAGAAATGGCCCATTGTCTGACCCCCCATCTTTCTTTGCACTATAGCTTGAGAGGGGTTAACTTTTTTGTGTTTCGGTCCCCCGAAGTTTGATCAGAAAGTTCTGGGCTCTATTTTCTTACGCGAAGAACGAATACTTACGTGTCGTAGTGTAGTTTGCACACCTGGAGGGGGAATAGAACTTACCTCCTTTTTGGGGAACTCAAGTGCTGCCATCTATCGACAGAAAAAGTTCGAAGCTCAGTTGCCTTGTAGCTGGTGAGCCCTCTTAAAGGGCCACTGACCACCCTCTGGTCGAAAATATTTTCTACCTCTCTGATAGCGAGGCATCGTCCCTGGAAGGCGCGGCCGCAAATATTTTTTGAAAAGGCTCATTAATGACGTAGTTACAGCCATCACAATCAAGCTACTTCGCCATGATCCTCTCCTTCTATCCCTTCCCCAAGATTTTTCTCTCCTCCCAGGCTCGTCGTGTGGGCTCCGCAATGGAAATTCGCCCTTCCCCCTCTGATGTTAGCGGGAGGTGTGGCGTCTAGTGGAGTATGTTACATGTATACGTCATGGCCCCGCCTTGAAATGATTTCTTTTCTTCCTTTTTGCTACCCTGAATATTTCATGTGGGGTGGGGGTGTCTCCCAACACCCTCTCTATTTGCTCCTTGGGTCTCCTCACGGTGTTTCGTCGTGCTTTTTTTCTTTTTTCTTTCCTTGCCCCAGCCTCCGTCAGCCATGGCTGAAGGGGGCTGTTCATTCTGAAGTAGCCTTGGATCGTGGACGTAGTCATCAGGAGTGAAGTGTCTTCCGCAAGCAACTGCATCCTTGTCCGTTGTGTCTGGAATGCCGATGCGTTGGAGCCAGACATGACTCAAGGCATGATCTGGCAATCTCGACTCTCTCTCGTGGCTCGAGTCCAGTCGCTCTGTGCGCATCCAACGACGAAACAGCATCGTTGCATTTTCTCCGCACATCGAGAAACGCGATACGCATCTTTTCATATATCTGTTTGTTTTTGTCAGTGACATCTCCAGGGAGCCTCCTTTTCATGCATCTGTCTTTTTTTTGTGTATGTGAAGCTTCTCTATCGTTTTATGACCGGAAGAGCGGGAGTCGCTTTTGTTCGAAACACATGGTGAAGCGGCGGACCGGCCCGGGAACCGTCAGGCATTTCTTGGAAATGCACGTTTGCGCTTCTCTGTGTGTGTTTATGTGTTCTATGTGTTTGTGTCTTTTGTCTGCTTCTAAGTTCCTGTCTTGGCAGTGTAGGCAACAAGGATGAGCGAGAAGCAGTGTGTGTGCGGAGTGGTCCAGTGTGCGAACGAGGGAAAGGCTGTACCACACACAACACGGCACGCACAGAACACACTGTAGCTTACATGAGCTGACACGAGTGACTAAAAACCTAGTGTTTAGGGGGGGTATACATGTGCGAAAACGGAAGGCGCTACGGAAAACGCGCGGGCAACGAGCAAACCCTTTGCCCATCAGTCAGAACGACGCACCAATGGATCGCCTTTCGCAAAGGTTTTCAAGATGACATCAACTTGAAGGCCTGGGGATGAGGACGTTTGCTTCTCGAAGGAAAGAGCAGATGGGCTTTGATTTGAATTTTTACAGCTTTTTGGGACGTGCTTAGCTCTAGTATTTTGCAGAGGTCATCTTCGATGCCTCATCTATGCATTGGGCTTGTTTGTCTAAAATGTCCAGACCCCTGGTAAGTGGCCCTTTAAGGGTGATCCGAGTATACTCTCTGATGCTATGCCTATGGCACTGTGCTTGCCATATGTGTAGTCAGAGTTTGTCTTGAAATCGCACTACAAAACTTTTAACTCTGTTGTATTGCGTGCTGGTGATTTTATTCCCATGCAGGCCCAGGTGTAAGCGACATCCACCTGGTCACCGTTGAAGTCGACAGTGAGGAGTGCATGTCCACAACCAGTCTGGACAAGGCAGTGGTACTCCTTCTTGGAGCCTTTCTTGTTTTCAAGATTTGTTATTCGCCCAGCTGCCCTCTCACTACGGAGCGTTTGCAGAGGTAAATGAGTGTGAAATAATGGGAAAGTCCCTTTTCATAAAGGTTGGTATTTCAGGACCAGTAAGAAATTTATTCAAATAATAAACATGACTGAAAATCGAGCACTTTTTCTGTGAGCTTAAAAGGTAACCTTACATCTGGTCAGCTTTCTTAGTTTTGTAGGTTCATATAGGGTTCCCCAAAACAAGGTGTGCGACTGAAACCTTCCAGTGATTTCTGGTTTATGCGTTAGTGAGTAATCTGGTAACTTGGCAGCTCTTAGCGCAGCAAGATGGCGCTATTCATATCATGCGTCATGGCTTACGATGCCTACCAAATTTGGTACATTTTAGTTCGTATTTTAGCAAAAACCAGTGAAAACTGAGACGCAGATCAATGAGAAGGTACACACATACTACTGCCGGACTTACAGCTGATTTATTTTCGCATGCACACATGCAGATAAAAAAACCAAGTGCAGTCGTCATTTCATTCCCGATAAAAAGCACCACTCTCTGTGATAAGGACAGACAGGTTGCTTATGCACAACCACTCATTATTTTTCATAATTTATTAGAAGTGCTTCAAGCAGTTCTCACTTGTATCTGGACTTCCCCGTGCTAATAATGCTTGTGCAGTGAAACAGAGGCAAGCATTCGCTACAGTCCTTCACATGTTTCTACCTGTGCCTGCTTGCAACTTGTTGCCATGCTCCCTGAGGGGTTCCTTCAGGCATCGCCCAGTCTGCCTGATGTATACTTTCCCACTGGACATGGGGATCGAATACACAAGCCCTATTGCACACATTGTGAACTTCATTTGGTGGTTGGTCTTGCAGGCTTGTTCTCTTTCACAGTCAGAGATACATGTACAAAGACCAGATAGCTTACAGGGGGCCGTAAACACCAAGTTGGTACCAAAATTTTCACACTGTTTTCTACCCCTGGGAACTTTCATGGAAGTATGGGACAAGAAACATTGAAGTGATCACGTACTTCTGTAAAGTTTTTCTTGGGCTGAAAAAAGTGTTAGAAAAATTTGTTGTCAACATGATGTTTTCAGCCCCTCGTGAGCTGTCTAGTCTTTGTGCCCGCATCTCTGGTTGTGAAAGAGAACAAGCCTGCAAGACCAACTACCAAAGAAAGTTCACAAAGTGTGCGGTGGAGGTTGTGTATTCAATCCCCATGTGCTTGGGAAAGTAGACATCGGGCAGACTGGCCTTAATGGACGCCTCAGGAAACACATTGTGTGCGGGCACAGGGAGCAACCTGGAGTTGCATGTGAAGGACTGTAGTAAATATTTGCCTCTACTTCACCGCATGAGCATTACTAGCAGGGGGAAGTCCAGGCGCAAGTGAGAACTGCTTGAAGCATTTTTCATCAAAAAGAATGAGCGGTCATGCATACGCAAGCTATCTATCCTTAGCATAGAGAAAGAGTGGTACTTTTTACCGGGAATGGAAAGATGAGTGTGTGATTTTTTCATTTGCATGTGTGCTTGCACGAGAAAATGGCTTCAAGCACGTGGATGAGCCAAAAATAAATCATTTGTAAGTCCGGCAAAAGTGTTTGACTTTTTATGGTCCTGTGTCTCGGTTTTGGCTGGTTTTTGCTAGAACATGAATAACCAACTCGCCCAGCAATTAACATTTTAGTTCGTATGCTTCATGGATTTTCCAATGCCTGAACATTATTGAACATTTATTATTCATGCTAATGCCGTTATCAAACCCAGTGCCTTTTATTCTTTTTGTAGAACCAAAGGCATCGAATTTCAGACTCTGAGATGTAATACTCTCGTTTACTGAACTCTAGGGAATGGTCAAATATTTTAGGGGAATCCCTCAAGGTGGAGTAAATTTGTAATAAGGGAGTAATTACTCATTGACATCCACCTGAGCACAGCCAAACGGCTACAAAGGAAAGCTATACAGCTTTAAAGCTATATAGCTCGCCCTACCATAAGCTTGCCATCCGGGTGAGCTCTATTGGTAGAGCGACTGCTCCGGTGAAGTGGTGGTCCCAGGTTCAAAGCCCGGACCAGCAAGAATTTTTCTTTAACTACGAAGTCTTCTTTAACTCTGAGAAAGCTGTATAGCTTTCCTTTGTAGCCATATGGCTGCACTTGGGTGGATGTCAATGAGTAATTACTCCTTTATTACAACTCTAGGGAATGTGTGAGATGTGCTTTTAATTAAGAAGATTTTCAAGCCATGCTAGCATTAAATATTTTGCAGTGCTGCAGAAAACACCTGGTATAGTTATGTAACCTCAAAATATTTTTGTCATCTATGCAGCTCACTCAAACTTGAAGAAAGTAATGTGTAAATCTTTCAGTACATATGTTGTACATCTTGTGATGGTCACAAGTGCTTTCCTCCAGAATGATGTATTGATTTGCCAGAGTTGTCCAGTTGAATGAGGTGCTTCTAATGCCTTCCACTTCCATACATGCCCTCTTAAGATTGCCTAAATTGGTTTATATGCCGGTGCCTGCTGATCAAAGCTTTGTCTTGAGGAAATCTGGTGTGTACCTCCCTCGAGGCAGCCATACCATATCTGAAGTTTTAGGAAATAAGGGCAGCTTTAAACATTTTTTTGTCTTTTACCCTGAGGATCAGGCATGATAAGTCAGCTGACAAATTAAAGTACAGTGACTATGTTGCTTTCAAGTGGTAAATGTAAAGATAACCCCGCGGATATAGCTTGAATGGTTACATCGACAAAAGGATGATGGAATACGGGAACAAAACAGTACACCTTTCGAACTGACAGTGAAAAATTTTGACGTTGTGACGTTGAGTGTGTTCCACACACTGGATAGGCAGTGGGCCCACCCCCGCGCCACCCTGGCAGGTGGCAGTTAATGGTTGATTGTGAGAGTTTGCTCACCCAATGAACCTGCGGCCTATTGCTGCACTGCCGCGTGTTTTCAGCACTAACACATGCAGCTCAAATCTCTCTCTCACCACCCCATGTACCTCAAAGCACGATTCAGGCATCCACTGACCCGGGGAGCCAGCTATGCGCCTTTCCGTTTATTTCAAAGCTCCTGCTGCATTGGTTTCCTAGCTTAAAGCGCGACTGAGGTGTCCACTGTCCCAGGGGGCCAGTTATGCACCTTTCCTTTGCTTTCAAAGCTCCCGCTCTTCATCGGTTTCGTAGCTTAAAGCACGACTAAGATGTCCACTGCCCCAGGGAGCAGTTATGCACCTGGCCTTTAATTTTCTTTATCTGTTGGCAACGTGCTATGGGCTTTTGTTACGAAGGTCATTTGAGGGTGAGACTTGGGGCCACTGCGAAACTCACTTTACCTAGCATAGTGAAGCTCTCGCTTCAAAATGGGGATGAATGAGCTATGACCTGTCGATCTCTTAATTGCAGGCGGCTGCCTTAATATTCTCGACCGTAGTGTGCTGTGAAACCCGGATTCGGCATTTTGTCGTGTCACGTAAATAATGTCACACAGCTGCGCCCATGGTTCTGTCTAGTCACCAACCTAAGAATCCGAGTTCTACACGAGTGAGCGACTTGTTGCGAATGTGCTGCTTTGTGATGGCGTGCTGTTAAACATTTCGCTTGGCGCTGGATTCACTTTGAAGGTGCACCACTGTGAGTTGCTGCATTGCGATGCTCATGCAAGCATCTATATGGTGCTGGGTCTACCCAAGGTCACATGCCCCTTTTACTCCATTTCGTTCTATGACCATTGTACATGAATTGATCACATTGGAACTGCATTTAATCTGGTTTAGTACATTCCACTCACCGAGGCAATCAAGCTTCTTGCAGTTAATGATGCATCGGTTGCTTTTAACCTCTAATGGATTTCAAAAATTTTCTGGGAAGAGAAATGCTTTATCTATACAACAGCGCTGTTATGCAAAACAGCTGCTTACTGCCACCAAATTAAATAGCAAGAGTGGATTCTCGTCTTTAGAAACCACTAATAAACTGTGCAAATCTGCAAAAAAAGTTAGCAGAAGAATGAAGTTCGAACTGGAAAACCAAAAACATCTCCTGAATCAAGTTCTGGCTGTCCATTACTGCTAACACTTATTACGCTGCAGTAACCAACAGGTCCTGTGTAATCTGCAATTTGGCTTCGAGAGCTGCTAATGCACTTTTTAAAGTGTGTTTGCTAACCTTAACACTGCTTGCCCTTCGTTAGACCTTTTTATTCCCTTTTTCTGCATTTTCGTTTTCTTAGCTTCATTTCCATCCAGAATCCTTAGGATCGCGTGAATATATTATACTTTGCCGCTTTAACAAACATTTGTGGCCGTGCATTCCAAGTTGTGTGCCTAAATGTATCTCAAGTGAGAATGTACAGTATTACTGTGCAGTTCAGGGAATCAGAAGAGCCCCAACATATTGCAGCTGCTCATAGGTCCTAAACTCAAAGCTGACAGGCACTTTTTTGAGCCAAATATGCACAAGCAATAAAGTGTCGTCCGTTTCAAAAGCAGAACGCTTTCTGGCACTTTACCTTACAGACGGCGAAAAAGGACTACGACAGCTTCTGCCACGACCACCACTGGGTGCTGGTACACCCGTTCGACACAGAAGCGGAACCGTGGATTGCAGTCCCTAGCGAGGCGCATGACACACGGCTCTGTGGCTGTGGCTCCTACGGGTTCCAAGGATGCAAGTGATGTGCCGCCGCCTGGCTCCAACTGGGCCGCGTCTGGGGCCCCTACCTTGCGTAGACGCTCTCCCTCTCCTGCCCCGAGTAAGTGAACGTTCAAGAAATGGGTTGCACACCTCAGGCTGGTTTCTTCTGGGATATGAATCGGCTCATGTGATCAGTTTACTTACAGTAAATTTTGTGGCTGTTTCGCATCATGAAGAAACGCGACAGCGGAGCGTTATAAGCAGGCTTCACCCGAAATGGGATGTTTTTACACTTTCATTGAATTTTTTAAGCTCCATTTTAGCAGTTTGTCTTTATTTTTATTCTGCATTTTAGACTTTTTTGAACCCAACGATACTCGGCATTTTGGGTATAGTGTTGATATAATTGGATATACAGTAATCCCTCATTATAACGAAATCGCTTTACTCGAAATATCGCTTTATTCGAAATTTCTTTCGGTCCTGACCCAAGCGCATGCATTTTAAGCCGCATTGCTCGAAGTGCACGAAGAGCTTGACCCGCTTAGAGCGAAGTGGCGAGTGGAGGCATCACCGCCGCCGAGTGCAGGCATCGCCGCCGTGGCGGCGACCCTTTGCGCATGCAGTGCCAAATTAATACCGTGGACGAATTAGACCCATGCAGGCATAGAACAGGCCACAAAAGTACCAAACCCACGATCCTTGCCCTGCCTAGTGATGGGCACGAAGAGTGCCGAGTGTCCCCTGCTCAGCGGGGCCAAATTCCATGATGCAGCGCACCCGAACCGTTAATCTCAGTCGGAAGCACATTCCTGGTGTTCCCCGTGACAGAACCCACACGAAAATAAAGTTTTCCTCGCGCTTTGCGATGCCAGAAAACTGTGGTGTCTTGGATGCGGAAAGTGGCCGGTCATGCTCGATTCGCGCCATTTGACTAGACAAATGTTCTAAATGCGTGGTAGGGTGACTGTATTTTGTTGTTACGGCGGGGACACGTGTGTGAAAAGCGAGCGCGATTCATCTCGGCGCCAAGTTGCGAACGGCGCTGCAACGTCCCATCGCAGCTCGCTGCCTGCATCCAACCTGCTAGATGTCAACGACGGGCCGCTCGCAGCGAAAGCAACGACAGGAAGCGGGAGCCAATGCGTAGTTTGTCACCCGGCGTTCCTGCGGGCGGCGTCGTTGCCGAAAGCTCCACTCTTGCACAGGCATGCTGTCGTTGCTCGAATCTAGGAGGCAGACTTTAGGTAGCATGGCTGCTTTGTATTTTCTTGTGTGAACGTGAAGTAAGCCGAGCCTGCCGGCCTGTCGATCAGCCTGGATCCCGTCTGGATCACAAAAATGACCTAAAGCTCGTTCTTGATATAGATAATAAACTCTGGTATAAGAAATTTGAAAACTGTATCATCTTTGAGGATTGCTGACCAATACTGAGTTGCTGGTAGAAGTAACAACTGTGCTACGAGCAAATTTTTTAGCGAAAACTACATTGGCCACGAACTTTCGATTGCGCGGTGCTCCGACGAGGCACAGAGGCCGACCTTGAGCCGGTGCCTAGCAACTGCCGCAGCTGGCGGACGTCGCTCGGCGTCATCCGCCAGCTTTCTCGCAGTTGTGGTGCAATTAAATCTCGACTCTTTTAGCTTTTTTCGAGCAGTCGCTTATATCGAATTATCGCTTATAACGAATTTTTTCGCCGTCTCGCTGACTTCGTTATAACGAGGGATTATTGTAGTTTGATATGGCACCCATGCTAGTAAGTCGGTGGAGTGTTGTGTTATTATTTATCGAAGTTGTTTCGTGCGTGTGTGTGTCATGTGTGTTGGCACAGCGAAACGTCCTTGTGCGCATGCGTGCATGTGCATCAGTCAGTGTGAGCAGGTAGCTACAATCACTTGTGTTTCGTGCATGCTACGCTTAAAGGTGTATAGACACCAAAATTTTTGCCTGCGTGTTTTCTTCTTTTAAACGATGGCTTAGACATTAGTATACATGCATCACCTTGTGGTATTCTCCTGTGGCCGCTAAATAAATCATACTTGAATCTCTTGCAATGCTGTTTCGATTCCGGTTTCCTGAGCTGAACAATGGCTTTGACGTCATAGGTGGGTTTAGGTCATGCGAGGCATAAAAAAACTGCAATATAATCACTGATACGTGGTTTTCATCCTCTACAATGCTTAATCCTCTTGCTTCGACAGCCGAAAGGCTACAAAGGACGCACCAGCGACGATATTTTAGGTTTTTTTGTGCCTCACGTGACCTAAGCCACATTTCGCGCCACAGCCATCAATTGGCCGATGAAGTGAAAGCCAAAGTTTTGTGGTCGCAGCCGAGCACCACGTGGTGATGAATGTATACTACCGTCTAATACATCATTAGAAGAAAACATGGAACTGTAGTCTTTTAAGCACTTTTCAGTAATAACAACCAAAGAAATTAGAATACCCTTAGCTGCAGATCTGCCCACTGAACTTCTCGGAGTCATCGGCAAAGATATCGAGAAGATTGATGTAGTTGCAAAACAACTCAGGCCAACTCAGGGTGAACTCACAGCAAACATCATTTTAATTTCATGTACAAAACTTTAACAACTTATAAAAAAAGTATTTGAAGACATTCTACAATGAATTCATCCCATTACATCCCATGAGCTCTGCTTTTAGGTGATTCAAGCAGTTGTTGATTTTTTAAGTATTTTCAGGTTTCTTAAAGGAGTGGAGACACCAAATTTGTAGTTGGCGCGATCTTTGTTTCAAATGTTTCTTATTGCTCAAGGAAGCATGCTATATCGCAGTTAACTTCAGCACTTCGATGCGACGAATGGCAATGGCACGAAGCGCTTTGCGTCTTCGTACGCTCGTCCGGCGACACGTTGCCGGTTGGGGCAGCCACTCCAAACTTCTTGACAACAAAACTAGTTTATTGAAGACTGGAACAAAATACAAGAACTTAGAGAAAAAGGTGGTTTAAAAAAAGGCTTTCTAAAAAAGGCTGTTTAAAAGAATGGCCGTATAAAAGTGGCCGAGACTGAGACTCGGCGCGCTCCTCTCTTTGTTGCAGCGGGTTTTAATACTTTCGATAATTGGGCGGAGCTTTATTAACTCTGCTCTCGCCCAATTTCAACCAATACTGCTCCCCGTTTCCCACGGCTTGGACAGCGTCCGAGGCGCGCGACGCGCTGTCACCATTCCTAACCCCTCCAGACGGACACGGTAGGGAGAAATTACCGTATTTACCCAATTCCAACGCACACCTTTTTTCGGGGAAAATACGTCTCAAAATCGCATGCGCGTTGGATTCGAGTGCAAACCGAAACTGCCCCATAGCTGCCCATCGTCATCGCCATTATACGATGTGGGAGCTCACTAACTGCTGGAAACATGGGAGCACGTTTGCTCGTCGTTTTCTGCGTCGCAGGAGCCGTTTTCAACCGGTGTGGCGCTTGTCATTGGTCGCGTGCTCAGCGACCACGGACCGCGTTCACGGCGACGGTATCCCGTGCACTGCCGCGGGCGGACGCCTCATCACTGCCGTTGCACGATCAAGATACGCGGATCGAAGAATATGTTGATGGAACAACGGTTGTCGGAAACGCGTCATTTCGGCGGTAAATTTCCAAAAACGATGAGACTCCTTTCTGTTTTGCGGCCGACTCTCTGACAGAGATTACATCGTCCGCAGGCGGGGCACGCCGCGCCGCTGACGAGGTCGTGCATCATGCCGATCTCACAGATAACAGCGCTCCCGCGGTCGTTTTTACAGTCGAAGATCTTTATCTTTCGCTCAGACGCACTGACGAAGTCATGGATGCTCCGCAAGAAGCATCGCCGTTGCCGCAGTTACGCCTAGCAGCAGACGAACCTCCCTTAACCTGAGCTCTCTGCTTGCGCTTGGGGCGTCTTCCTTTATACTGATGCTTTGTCAGGAAATTGCGTGAGCGAAAATCTCGTTTCTCAGTCACATCCATAGCGGAGATAGGAGAAAAACCCGGGCAGAAGCGTTGGTTCACGTCTCGGTGGCGGCAGAACGAAGAAAGAGCGTCTGCGCCCGACCGTGCGGTGGAATGCTCGTAGCCAATGGAACGGCTCCGATCGTGCCACGTGATTTGAAGGGCCAGTTGCGACGCTCGACTCGGGCGGGAAACGATCTTTTTTTTCGTATTTTTATCAAGAATGCGCCGCTGCCTAAGTGGCTTCTCGTAGATGATGGGTAGGCCTACTTCCCCGCGAATATTCAAGAGCGGGCGACGCCGTGGAGCGAAATGCCGCGTTCCCGAAATTCGGTCAAATTCGCACTTTCGCGAGCCACCGCGAGTGCTTTAATTGTATTCTTTACTAACTTCCCATTGATTATCGGCTTTGATTTTTTTACACATAAAAGAAGAGGCTTGGGGGAATACAAAATGCAAGAAAATACAAAATCGACTTTATCGAAAAAAATCGCGGTTTTTTTCACCCGCATCTCCCCTTAAAATATAAAAACGGTTGCAAATTATTTTCATTCGTGGAAGTCACTTGCACGTTAGAAGCGGGGCTTGTAGTTTTTTTTTTTTCATTACCAATATCGGGCGCGCGTTAGAATCGGGGCTTGAATTTTTTATTTTTTTTTGGTGCCGTAAATTGGGTGCGCGTTGGAATCGGGGGCGCGTTGGAATTGGGTAAATACGGTAGCTACTGGTGCCGTAGGCTTCTAGCTTAACAATCGCATTTTTAGGTAAACGATTTTCGGTTTCAGTTTCTGAACGCAGAGTCGAACAGTGATGTCATTATCTAGGAGGCTCAACTACTTTGCCTGGTCACGTGGGCCTTGAAAGCTGTGACGCAGCTACTGCTGCCTCATCTGCTTTCTCACATACGTGCTGACCAGCGCATGAAAACAAATAACGGCATGGCTAGTCCCAGCAGCTCGGATTTTGACGAATCTGATTCCAATGAGAACATCGACATTTTTTTGATCGCACAGTCGCACGCTAATATCGCCTTCGTGGGTTCGCGTGAGGATGTGAAGCACTTTGCAAAATGCCAGTAAGCATCGCTGCGCCGCTCTACCCAAGTTACGCCCACAACTGGTGTCACACTTCGCCGCCGGGCAGCAGTGCCTGAGCGCTGCTTGTAAGAAAAGATCGCCTTGTTATCAGAAGGACTGCCAGCTGTACTCGAGCAGCGACAAAGCATGCCTGCTTATGTTGGGAGCTCTTGGCAACGGCACCGCTCGCGGGCACTCTGGGCGACGAACTCTGCTGCTGCATGGCTGCCATGGTCTTCGCTAGGCCTATAGCCTGTTTTGCATTGAAGCCGCAGCGGCCGGCGCTTCGGAAGTCGCCTGCGCTATAATAAAAGGCCTACTCTTCACATATAGCTTTAGTGTCAACAGCATCATTGCTCAACAAAGTAATACAGTGAAAGCTCGTTAATTCAAAACTCGATAATTCAAATTTTCGGATAATTAGAACTACACTACTTGGTCCGGCCAAGCTCCATAGAGATCTGTGTATAAAAAAGCCCGTTAATTCGAAAGAGAGTCGGTTCCGTTGCGGATAATTCGAACTACGCGCCATCGCGTCTGGGCGGCTTGGCCCACAGCATGTGGCCAAAAAAAAAAAAAAAGCACCTCCTCCGCATAGTTAGCTGTGTACGTCCTAAACGGGGACAGAAGATGGAACTAGATAAAACCTTGGAAAAGTGGGTAAAGCTTAAATGGCACCATCACCGGCGCGGTGGCCGGCGGCACCGGAGGGTAGGGGTTGGCGACCGCGCTGGCGGCTGCCTACCCTCTTTTCCGCGCAACCTCCGGAACTCGCATCTAAATACTCGTTAATTCGAGCCCTGTTAATTCGAAAATACGGATAAGCACTGTCAGCGCGGTCCCAGCCAACGCCCATGAAGGCTATGACTTCGGACCGGCGCTACAAATTACGAGCGAAAAACTTTTTTTTTTCTTTGCGAGTGTCGTCCCATGCTTCCACCCATCGGTCGGACGCCAACGGAAGCACGCGCTCAGCGCGAACAAGACGCCGGCTTTTGAGTGGCAGTAGACGGGGCGAACATACTGAAAACGAGGCTTGCACAACCGAACAAGCGCTGGCACTCTGCCAAAGTTCGCTTCCCCCTTGCTGGACCTAACCCCTCCCCCCCCCCCCCCCCCCCCGCCTAAGAATCTGGAAAAAAAAAAAGCGTCAGTCGTTAACGCTTCCCTCCGTTTGGCACCGTCACGGCCCACAACGCATTTCTTGGCGGCGCGAAGATGCTGCGCAGCGATAACACTTATCGCTGCGCAGCATCTTGGCGCGCCGCCAAGAAATGCGTTGTGGGCCGTGACGGTGCCAAACGGAGGGAAGCGTTAACGACTGACGCTTCTTTTTTTTTTTTTTCAGATTCTTAGGCAAAAATCATGGGGGGGGGGGGGGGGGGGTTCATTATGTGAGTGGGTTCGTTACGCGAGTAAATACCCTACATATACCGTAATGCCGGTATATGTACCGTAATGCCGGTTCTTGTCGGTTTTTTCGCGGCCATTCGATAATTCGAACTTTTTTCCCGGTCCCGTGAAGTTCGAATTAACGAGCTTTTACTGTAGTATGGTGAATCTCTGCGATGCCTTCGGCAGCGGAGCTAGCGGATGCCAGGCGAGCCGCACCCCAATGTTGGGTCAGCGGCAGCTGCAAGGCAGTTGTGGCAAGAAATTTGCTCATATCGCAGTTGTTACCTCTACCAGCAGCTCAGTATTGGTCAGCGATCCTCAAAAATTACACCTTTTTCACATTTCTCGGATTCAGAGTCAGATTCAAAGTCACCAAATGAAAACGTGCATGAAGACACACTTCATGATGACTATGCTGCCAGCGCAGTGTCGCAATCGCTGGCCAACGCATGGGGTGCGCTCTGTGCTGTCGACAACTACGTTGTTCCAGATGGCCGCAATGTTGATCATTTCGTTTGCGCTGATGCCGACGTAGTTGTTCATGAAGAAATGACCGATGAGGCTATTATCAGCAGCGTGTGTGAAACCGACAACACCGAGGACCAAGGTCCACGATCCACGATCCTGCTCTCTTCTTGCGCTTTTGCGTTGTCAAGGTACCTTCAAATTCTTTTCACAAAGTCATTACAGGAAGGCTCCTTGCCTGATGAATGGAGGCTTGCTAATGTTGTACCTATACATAAATCGGGACCTAGGAATGTTGTTTCAAATTATCGACCAGTGTCCTTGACCAGTGTATTATGCAAAGTTTTAGAGCATGTGTTTTATACTAGTATTATGAATCATCTTAGTATACATTCATTATTAAATACTAATCAACATGGCTTTCGCAGTGGTTACTCGTGTGTCACCCAGCTTACCGAATTTGTACATGACCTGTCAAGTGCTTTAGATAAGGGATATTCTGTTGATTGTATTTTTCTAGATTTTAAGAAGGCCTTTGACGTTGTATCACATTCCTTATTAATACAAAAATTATACTGGTACAACATAAATGAGAACGTTATTAGGTGGATAAAGGAATATTTGAGCGTTAGGCGTCAATGTGTTGTTGTCAACGGGAAACAATCGCATGAGGTGGCTGTAACATCAGGGGTGCCTCAGGGATCCGTCTTGGGCCCATTACTGTTCATAATTTACATGAATGACATCTTTTCAGGTATTTCTTCATACATGCGTCTTTTTGCGGACGATTGTGTATTGTATAGAATTATTAATGATCAAAGTGACTGCGATGCATTACAACAGGATTTGTGTAAAGTGGCCCTGTGGTGTGAGAACTGGAGAATGCATATTAACTTACAAAAATCTGTACATATATGTTTCACTAAAAAGAAGGTTCCCCATATTTTCACTTATAACATAAATAATAGCAGACTGCTTTCAGTGTTGGAATTTAAATATCTTGGTGTATATTTAACAAGTTCAATGTCTTGGCATCGTCACGTGCATTTCGTTACTGCCAAAGCCTGTCGTGTTTTAGGTTTCCTGCGACGTAACGCTAAACTTTTCCCTTTAAAGACTAAAGAACTGCTGTATAATACAAACGTTAGAAGCATACTTGAGTATGCTTGCACAGTCTGGGATCCGAAAACCTTGCTTGACGTTCAAAAGCTAGAAAGAGTTCAGAATTTGGCCGTTCGTTTTGTTTTCAATAACTATGGGCGATATTTTAGTGTAACGAGCGCGAAAAAATCTTTGGGTTGGGACTCACTTCAAAAACGTAGGAAAGTACTGCGTTTAAAATTATTTCATAATATATTTCATTCTAGAACTGGAATAGACAGAACCAAATATATAGCCAACCCTGATTACGTGTCTTTACGTAGAGATAATTCACTTAAAGTTAAAGAATACAGGTGCCGGACTGACCTTTTTAAAATGTCTTTTTTCCCCAAAACGGTTTCGGAATGGAACAAGCTGCCTGAGGAAGTAGTGTCCATATTATCAAATGATTCATTTTCTTCCATGCTGTGACATCTTTTTGTGTATAATAATTCCGTGTTCTTTCTATCTCATTGTTATCTTTTTTTTTTGTAACCACCTGCACGCGGTGGCATTTGTGTACTTTTTCTTCTACCCCCCCACTGTAATGCCAGCCAATGGCGCTGTGGGTATGATGATAAATAAATAAATAAAAATAAATAAACATGAAGAGAAGGTAAGCCCAAGGAATGTGTTGGACGCCTTCGACATGATCCAGTCATTTTTAGGCGCACATGACGACGACGTGGCAATGGGTCACTTCTTGCAGTGTGAAAGTAGAACTATGAAGTTGCTGCAAGGCAAGGCTCGGCAAACCAAGCTAACTGACTTTTGGCAATAAATTTTCTTTTTGCGGGCTGTTTACTATCTTTTCTGTCTCATTTTCGCGGCACTGAAATTCTCGCAAAAGTGAATTTTTTTGCTGTCCCCGGCGATTTCGTTATTGCGGGTTTCCACTGTATCCCCTTTGACACAAGACATTCTAACCCTGTGTTTGGCGCATCATAGTCTGTGTTGTTTTCAGCCATAAAATCCAATATAACTAACTTCTCGGAGTCATTGGTAAGGATATGCAGACGACGATTAATTTAGTTGTACAACAAATCGGGCCTAGCCACTCGTGCGACTATGATAAAATACAAAACGTCTCTAGTTTTTCTGAAATAAAAAAAGCATGGTTTTAAGGCTGTTCGTCGAAGGCATTTCACGCAGGCAGCGGGAGAGTGCTATGGAAGGATGGATCAGCGCATGAGGCAAGGGGGGGGGGGGGGGGGCAGATAATAGAACGGTAGGTCCCGCGTATGGTCTTGCATCATGGGACCTCTTGCTATATATTCTTTGTGTAATTTCTTCTTAATTGAGAGTATATTTTTCGCCTTCAACCCTACTCTAGGGCGTGTCCTCGGAGCAAGCGGACGTGGACCGGTCGGCCGTACTCCGAGCTATGCTTCAGCAATAGAGAGCTATAGCACGGGCTGGGTGACTCGTGGTGCTAACTCGCAGCTGTTCCTTACCTGGCACTGGCATCGCATTGGGACCAGGAACAAGCACTGCCGTGTGCCAAGGTGCCCCCGTGCATGCCATCCGACTTCCTGTGCCAGCCATCGATCGGGACTTCGTGAGTGCTCTGGACATTCCTTCTGATTTTCTTTTTCTATATTAGTCGTGACAGCAAATGGGAACAGGCAAGAACTGCTGCGGGGACCTCGCCGGTGTCTTGCTCGAAGTTTTAGGTCTAGCTACCGAAAAGAACTCTCACACAAAGGTATCATATTATCAGACAAAAGCTGAACGAAAAAAAAGGGCTTCATAGGCGCCAGGAATAGTCACTTAAGCTGGTTTCTAACAAAAAATTTAGACAAAAATAGATTCCGTACGTTTTGGCAGAAGCAATATCTGCGGCGAATAAAACTGACGATGGACTTTGTGAAACGAGGCAGGGTCCAGTGGTGTAAAAAAAACGCTTCGCTAAATGTACCAAAACTTGGCTCGCTGCATGAGCGAAAGGTGTATTGAATAAAGACTTCTGAGTAAAACTATTTTCGTCTTCTAAAGTTCCAGAAATAGAAGATAAGGAATGAAACCCACTAGATAGTTCAGCTGGTCGAGTTGGTTCAGATGCATATTGAAAAAAAGAGTGCAGAAACCTTTTAAAGGTCAGATGTGGCATCCCAGTACAAAAAGAACTCAGCTTAAAAACACATATGAAAACCAATAAGTTCTATTTGGTGCCAATAGTTTTCGAGTTAGTTTGCCCTTTGAATCATAATTGTATTTCCAGCTGTGTGTGCAACTTGCAGAAAGTTTCTCGTTGACTTTCTTCCTCTTGTTCAATTTACTTTCATTGCCTGTACTTTGAATTATATGTTTAGCATGGTTTTCAGGCAGTGGAGTTGGTGACAGTTAATATGCATGCTTTTCTTGTTTCCTTTTAGACCACACCGCTATCTTCAAGATTTGTGTTGACGAGCTGGGCAGGGGTGTAGAAAGTGATAAAAACAAGGAGGACGGCGCACCAATTCTATTAGTCGAGCAGAGTGAGTGCCAATTGCTCCGTCAGATTTACAGAAATGTCAGTACGAACTTAAAATCTGCGACTTGCCGAATCTTTTTCATTGTAGAAAACATTGAACACACTGAACTAATGCAAAGCTTTTTGTTGTTGCATTACTTTTAATTTTTTTCATACTATATTTTAACATTGATTACCAAGCCACACTAACAGAAGATAACATCCAGAGACAGCTTCCAATGATAACATCAACCCTTAGCATCCATTGTGTGCATTGCTGGAGATGCATATTTCTCTCTCTCCCTCCTTTTGTGTCCACCCAAAGTGGCATAGTTACCGCAACATTTTCTTTAAAACATTTTCCTCCTCTTCCTGGTCTAACTAAGGACAAGATGTGGATGTCAGGCTACTAAGAAAACATTGTCAGTAAAATCTGTGGTGGCTTTTAAAGCATTGAATACGAATACAGCATTAATGTCTAGGTTTCTGTTAAATTTGCACACTGTGTGCTGCAGATCAGCACTTACCTTGCCCTAGAAGAATGTGGCCCTTAATAGGGTTCTCCCTTGTGTAAACAGTGTGACATCAGATGGGCGGGGCCCTAAAGAACAAAATCGTGCACTATTGCTTCTGAACTGCTTTTGCATGTGTTGAGCGTTCCCCGCCGCCTTCTTTCTTGCGATGAGAGACTCCTTGGCACGCGTCACACCTGCTGCAACATGTTGTCAGGAGCCACATGTTTTGCCCACCAGGCCACAAACACGTGCGCTGGTGACACGGGCTGGGAGAGGTATATTGTGCTCTATAGATGATTGCAAAAGTATTCTTGTGGTAGATATCTAGAAAAGCAGCTTAAGTGACTGCTTTCTCAGCTGGATAGCACTTTGCAAGCTGCAAGTAAAATAGAATTTGGCCGCTGTGTGACCGAGTTAAGCTGCAAATATATGTGCCAGGTGCAAGATAGAACTAATTAGTTAACCTTGAAAGCTTTGTGAGACACATTCATCAATGTTTTCGTTTTGTAAGATATCTGTGTATGTGAACACGCTGAAGGAGATTTCGCTTGTTGGAAGAGGGTGGTTGACGACATGACTGATAAAATGAACCGAACACAGATGTACAAAGTGGTTGCAATGTTTTTTTTTTGTTTTCTTGTTCTCTTAACATTCTTCCCTTTTGGTAGTAATAAATCAGGTTGTGATGTGGTTTACTGCACCTTATTTTTTGCACCCGATCAAGTTAATGTTCCTGAATAGTTTTTTTTCATTGCCCTCAAAAGTAGCATATCCTATCATGGGCTCTTTTTCATCAGCTGTCTTGTGTTATCTTATTTTGGCAGCTGCTGCTACCTTTTAAGTCATAGAGTAAAACCTCGTTAACCCGGATCTCACGGGACTGGGAAAAATGTCCGAGTTACCGAATTCTGGATTATTGAATGTACCAAGAAAACGAGAAACAAATGTACATAGCATGAACATACCTTTATTGCTTGAAAAACTGTTATTTACGTTTGTTTTGTCGCCGGAATCTGCGCTAAAACAATCTTTTTCAACCCCATCAGGTGATGGTTCGCACGCTCACTGTCACGGGATTCTAGTACGCAGAATTCCTCTAGAATGACGAGAGCCTCGGCGGCCTCCTGCACAGTGCGACGTCGCAGCGGCTGATCTGGATTGTCATCATCGGAATACTCATTCTCCTCCACGCCAAGCACTTCCGATATGATGTCATTGTTAGTCAGCTGGCCAGCCACAGCAACACCATCGTCAATGGCAATGTAGTCGGCAAGCTAGACATCAGCAGGCAGGAGAAACTCCAAGCTCCTGTCGTCTGTTGCTTCGTCACGCATCCTTTCCACGTCCTCGGGAGACACATCTACATCACAGTCGTCAGGGCGGACAAACTCGCTGTGCCTGAAGGAGTTCGCAATGACCTCCGCCGACGTGTTGCTTCAGACATGAGCTAAGATGTGGACCGCGCTGAGGGGGTTTATGTCATATTCTCGCTCAGCCTCCTTGCAGAGCAGCATCCTTTCCATCACATGCCGTCTGTACTTCGTCCTTACGTGCTGGATGATGCCCTGGTCCAGCGGCTGTAGAGCAGCTGTCGTGTTTGGCGGCAGGAATGCAAGCTCGATGCATTCCAGCCCTGTCACATTGGTGTGTGCGCTGCAGTTGTCTACGACAAACAAAACCTTGCGGTTTTTGGTGGAGAAGCGGCGGTCGAGCTGCCGCAGCCAGGTTTGACATGTATCCATGGTCATCTATGCCTTTCTGTTAGCTTTGTATTCTACAGGCAGGCGGCGAACGTTCTTAAAGCACCTAGGGTGATTTGCTTTACCTATCACAAGAAGTGGTAGGCGCTCCGTGGCCTACATATTTGTGGCGAGGAGCACAGTTATCCTTTCTTTGCTCCTCTTGCCTCCAACGCACGGGTCACCCTTGAACGTGATCGTTTTGTTCGGCAAGGCCTTGAAAAAAAGTGCCGTTTCATCGGCGTTGAAGATGTTGGCAGGTTCATAACGAGCCAGGTATCGGGGAAGCTCGGTCGACTTCCAATCAGTGATGCAACGTTCATCTACCGCTGCCTTCTCACCACATACGTTCCTGAAGACCAATCCATGTCTTTCTTTGAAGCGTGCGAACCATCCTTCAGACGCACTGAAAGAGTCAACATTCATTTTCACTGCGTATCACTCAGCCTGCTGACAGATCAGTGGCCCGCTCAAAGGAAGTTGCCCGCTGCGCATATCTGCGATCCATCGTAGCAACGCATTTTCTAAAGCCGGATGCGCTTCCGTCCTGAGCCTTGTTCTTGCTCCCCCAGATGAAAAAATTACAACTGGTCCTAGCTGGTGCCAGCTGGGACCAGTTCAACTGTGTTATGGAATAATTCCCAGCTGGGACCAGCTGACAGTGGGTCCCAGCTGCCCAGTTGGGACCCACTGCCAGTTGGTCCCAATAGGGAATTACTCCATAAACCAGTTCAACTGGTCCCAACAGCTGGGACCCATTGCAAACTGGTCCCAACTGGGACCAGTTGCCAGCTGGTTATGGTTACTACTGGTGCTGTTTTTGCCACAGTGCACCGAGGCTGCTCGAAAGCCGCTCAAAAGGCAGGCAGTGATCCTCCAGTCAGCACACACTGCCCACAGCATGAAAAGTGTCAAAACTATTTATTGGCATGCACTTAGGTGCTTCCAAGCTTCCTGAGGAGAGGTTTTTTCACATCCTAAACCTTCTCGGTCAGGAGTCCCGGGATGATGGCCACAGTCCCTTCCACATCCACGCCTTTTTGGAAGCCGCACAGCCAGACTGTATCTAAAAATTACAGAAAAAAACAAACTTTAAAGTCAACGTGCACATTATGCAGCAGTCTTGCAGGCGTATGTATGCCTTCCCAAACTAAATAGTTGGGAAGGGCAGCAACATGAGAAAATGCAAAATTCCAGCCCTACATTCCATAAAAATTGTCACACAAGGCACAAATGCAGCCGCGAGTTACAAATACAATTGGAATCGCCTGCTGTGTGAAATTTTACAGAGGAAAGGGAAAATGAGATTGTAGAACATTAAAAAATACTATATGCAAGGATATTTAATCTCTTATGGCTATCTATGTACGATACAGCATGCGTAGTAAAAGGGCCAAATAATTCAAAATAAACAGCTATGCTTCTTGAAGTAGTGAGCAATCACAGTCATACATTGCCCGACTAGTGCGCTGCTCAGCAGACAGTTAACACTTAAAATGGTTGAAATTTTACCTCAAGATCAGCACTGACCCTTTCTGAGGCCATTCACAATTATGCAGATAATTGAAACAGATGAAATATATTATGACCTACCAAAAACGCTAACAGAAGCAGCCACGGCAGTTCGGCTGGTGGGATGCACCAAAATTCAGCTAACTAGTGTGCACACACATCTGCACTAGTTTTAATCTCACGCCACGGGAAGCAGCAACGAAAACAAGCCAACCTAAATAAAACAGACCATGTCTTTTGCTTCATATTTGCTTGGCCCACGTAATCCACTTCCATGTCCGTGTTTTTGCAGCCTACACGTATTTTTCTATTCCGATCGCAATATGCCCTTAATTTCAGTTCTCTAGTAGGTAAAGGAATTGATACCATTAAGCATGCTTTGGCTTGGTCGAACCAGAGCTACACGTGTATGACACCCTATCGCAGCGCGAATTAAGTTCTTGCTGGTGCTGGCTGCTGCGCTTCACTAAAATAACAATCCGCTCAGGCAATTACTCGAACGCCGAAGCGCGCTGAATGTCTGATTCTGTCTATGCCAGTGCGATAGACACGTCACATAGTGTGTACAGTACGTGGTGTTTACATTCCAAACGTGGGCTATGGGGGAAGTTATAGTGGAGAGCTCGGACTGATTTACACTACCTTGGATAGTTGAGCGTGCACTGACATCGCACAGTACACAGGCGTTTTTGCATTTCTTAAAAGAAATGCCGCCGCAGGCGGGATTCGCGATTTTAGAATCAGTAACAGAACGCCAAGCCACTGTCAGAGTGCCGGGTCTTGACACAGGGGTAAAACTTACCGGCTAGTAAGAGGACCTGCGCGACGTAGTAGCCAGTGTCTTCTCCGTCCCCTTCTTTGTCTGTCAAGAAGACCAAGTAGACAGACTCGCCGAAATCCTCTGTTGTCGTCGGGCGAAAGTCTTCAATATCGGACGCTGGCACCACGTGCGGCTTCTTGTCGATATCCGCGAGGAATCTTATTAAGGCAAACATGGGGCAAAGAACCTAAAACATACCTGCTGCTCACAATATATTAGGGAAATCACTAGACGCGACGACACACAGCCAGTGCGGCCAGTGACAGCCATGGCGATGGCTACCGCTGGTTATGTTCAAGTTTCAACGAGGTTGAGCGATGCCAGACAAAATGCGAGATGTCGCACCAAATACGCAAAAAAAAAATATAAGTACTTTTCGTATTTGTCGTGAGGTTTTGCAGCAACCGTATAAAGATACTTGTTAGAATATGCTTAGAAATTGTACTTTTTGGGGAGACATCGGCGAAATCCACAGCCGCATCAACATCAACATCAGCATTGGCGGTGAAAACAACCAAACGTCGTTTGACATTGTGGAGAGAAATCTCCATGAAGACGAGGAAGACTCCAAAATAGGCTAGGGCACTTTCTGAGGTTTTTGTCTGTAAGGACCGCCCGATACAAAGGGAAAGCCACATATCCGAATCAGAATGGCCGCGCGTTGAAGTGTGCTCCGTGCATGGTTTATTTTGATTGTTTTGATGCATGTTTTGATGTCTGTTTTGCAATCTGTTCTGATCTCCTAGTCGCGTTATCGAAACAGCATAATGCGGCCTCACAAACGATACCTCGACTCCACACCGAGCCGATCATGAAGTGTGTGGGGTACTCAAGATTTCTGACGTGAAGATTGATGCCGGGCCTATCCTCATCATTTCTGATAAAAATGAAATGTAACGGGGACAATTGTTTATTAATCTAGACTTCCAAGGCAATGTTGCTGTCTAGAGTCGAGATGATTTTTTACTGTCTGTTACTGTATGCTGTCTTGCAGTGAATATGCTCTAGCTTTGTTTGCATATATGCTATAAAATCAAACTTTCACTAATGATAAAGTCTGCTGTGTCAATTTTGAAATAAATCTTGGTTTACAGTTTTTCCTTTCAGATGTGAATTGTTGCATGTCCAGTGTGCATAATTTCTGCCTGCTTTTTGATGCTCTATTGCAAGATCTGAAAAAGTGTCTTTAAACACAGGTGATCAATAACAGGATTGAGGTAATAGTCAGGACAAACCACGTTTTTAACTTAAATCAAAATGCAGTTATGCGGATTTGAGTTGGGACCAGTTGGCCCCAACTGCAGGCTAGTTGGCCCCTACTGCAGGTCAGTTGGCCCCAACTGCCGGTCAGTTGGCCCCAACTGCCGGTCAGTTGGCCCCAACTGCCGGCCAGTTGGTCCCAACTCCAGGCCAATTGGTCCCAACTGCAGGCCAGTTGGTCCCAACTGCTGGCCAGTTGGTCCCAACTGCAGGCACATTGGTCCCAACTCCAGGCCAGTTGGCACCAACTGCAGGCCAATCGGTCCCAACTGCTGGCCAGTTGGTCCCAACTGCTGGCCAGTTGGTCCCAACTGCTGGCCAGTTGGTCCCAGCTGGGACCAACTGATCCCAGCTGAAACCAGTTAGAACCAATTGAAACCAGCTAGATTTTTTTCATCTGGGCCGGTGAACTTGCCGCTGTCAAATGCTTCGAGAATTTTTTCTTTGTTCTTCACGTAGTCACTCAGTGTGCTTCGCTTGATCCCATACTTTTTCATTATCTCTTGCCGAGAAACGCCTTCACCGACCTCCTTTAATATCAACCTTCGTTTCTAAATTATTGGCTGGCTGCTGTTGCCGCTTCGCTGGGGGGACGGCCGCCATAACAGCAAAGCGTGACGGCAGAGACAGCATGCACCAGTCCGCGCGCAATGCGGCTTGTCACACTCGCAACTCAAAGAAAGCAGCTGCAGCGTTGGCGTAGATGTGGCGGCAGTGACAGCACGCACCAGAAGTCGAACGCAATGGCCACGGGTCCGCACACGACACGGCTTTTCACACACTCGCAAAAGAATACAGCTGCAGCGTAGGCGTAGCGTGGGTCGAATGGGCAGGGCAGCATGTGCGTAGATCCGGTGACAAAGTAAGCCTAGCAAGCCGTCCCGTCGTCCTTTGCAACTTTTAGTGGTTGCTGGATGGCTGGATGCTCGACCAGTGCGCTGGGTGGTGGCTAGCGCCACCTGGCCACTGATCGCTCTCTCACTGTCATCATCGCATCTCTCGCCGCGGTTGTCGGAGTTAACCGATACGCAGCTAAATGCTGCCGAGTTAACAAGCGTTTAACACCATTGAACTACACACATTTTTGCCGGGACCGCGGTGCGTGTCCGAGTTAACCGAATTTCCGAGTTATCGAGATCCGGGTAAGCGAGGTTTTACTGTATTTGCGGTTCCTCTGGCGATGCGTCTTAATTGTGTGCAAATTTCAGTGTTACTGGGCGAGATCAACAAACCAGAAGCCTTGAAGCTCACGGCCCCGGCTGCAGCAGGAGGAGCCGTGCACAGCGGCAGCAAAGGAGATGAGCCTGTTGTGAAGGTGTCCGTTGCACGGGTGGCTGACCTCTCGGCGAATGCCATCTGTCAGACGGGCGGCCGTGGTACGCTTCCCGTCAAGAGGCCAGTCACGAGGCCACCTCTCGAGCAGTCCTTCTCCTTATTCAATGTGGGAAGCTTATCTTCTGGGAAGACCAATGGATTTCGCCGTAGTGCAGCTGCTAAGCTGTCTGCCAGCTCACTAGACGAGGCCAAAGCAGGTCAGTCAATGCATGCACTTTGTGGTTCAGTTTTAGGCAAAGAGATTTCTGTATCACAAAGCAGCCTGTTGTCTTCTGTTCAAATGTGAGAGTGATGAAATTCAGTTAATTCAGATTGCTCTTTTGAATGCACACAGTAATCTATTTGAGGATAATTTTGCCATTGCTGAAAAGCACAAGCAGGGGGGAGGGAGCTTTCATCCTGAATTAATGGGGTGCATGATGCACGCTTGTTTGGTGACCACTCTGGCCATTTTAGATGGTAAGAAAGATTTAGCTATGAAGCAGAACTTATGTAAACCTTTCAGGAGCTTTCTCAGTAGAAGTGCAGAGGTCTGTGCTTGCAAGGTGAGAAAACTGAAAAAAAAAAAAAACATGCACATCAACATAGTGTCAACAATAAATTTCAGGTGAAGTAAACATTCAACATATTGCCCTGGAAAAAGCTACAAAAATCTGAGCTAAATGGAGCTCAAGCAGCTATCATATACTGCATGCTTCTTGCTTTGCTTGAAAGTGTAAGTCCTCCTTTAAAATTGACTTTGAGTTTCAGCTTTCATGTCCAGGGAATTCTGTAGACAGGGGCAATGAGGCATAATTAAGTCAAGTCCAGGTTGAATTGCACCGCAGTTTTTGTAAGGAGTGACTCGGGCGCTGACCATCATCCCCTGGTTTTATTGCAAGAATATGATACTGAACGTCACAAAAAATTCGGGAAGCACACTCAAGACTTCACGGAATGCGACAGCATTACTGTCCTTAGGTGGATTGGCGGACAGACACGCGCACACGCATGACACCACCCGGAACGCTGTACAACGAACGGTTGCGTCACAGTATTGATACGAATGTCGGGAAAACTGGCGCCAGGTGTAGGTCGGCCAGCGGCGAGAATATACAGACGAACGTCATTTATAGAATTGTTGAAGTAGAGGTGCCTCATAGTGCCCCATGAAGACGTCACCCTATTTTTCTTGCCATTGGTGGAGTTGTCCATACCGTCTGCTTGTACACACATGCCGCCGGCTGTTTTCGCAACGAGACTAGTAATGATTTCGCATCAAAACGAGGAAATAAACCATGGAGGGAACCAATAAAGCCAATATCAGCAGTCCCCAAGTTGCTGGGTGTTTCTGCTCTCAAGATGACATGTTGAGGTATTTGTATTATCGTGGGCAAATTAAGTGACCCCTGCCATCGTGTGCCAATCCATGCCAAACTGAATGTGAGCACGTCTTGACGAAGCTCTGCTGATATTGAGACTGGCGCAGCGTGATCGCTGCTTCGCTCTGCTCGAGATCGGGCGAGCCGGTGCAAGGATTGCTTTGTCAGGCGGCGCTTGCATGTAGTTTGGCACGGATTGGCATGTGATGCCAGGAGTCTCTTTATTTTGCTCACATTAGTACCATATTGCAGCCCCACGATATCATACCCAGAAATTCTGGTAACGCGCAGTTTTTTCAAAGTGAAGTTGTTTATGGACGAAATTTTAATGAGAAAGCACTACTTCAGTGGCAATCCTAAAAAAGGCGATTTCTTTGTGAACCCTCTCAGATGCCTGCAGAAATGAAACAAATATTGCCACGATTAGTATCGAATCTGCGGTGACATGACCAGATCAGCTTCGCTGGCCACTGCACGAGAGCACTATGCTATCGCCGCAGCCGGTCATGTCTCATGCTAAACTGCCACACCCTCGCACTGTGCAATGCACATGATCATCTTCATCAGCTTTCATCTGTGCACAAAAGTCACAAAAGAGAGGCGCATAACTGGCTCCCTGGGTCAGTGGACACCTCAATAGTGCTTTGACCTGCGTGGAGGTAGTCACAGAGATGTTTGTTGCTTCCGTTTGCGTTGACAAGGTTTTGGCCGAAACGCGGCGTTGGAGCGATAGGCCACTGGTGTTCTATGGGTTGATTGGCGTTGGCGTTGACAACGTTGTACACTCTGTTTGGTTTGAGGAACGGAAAGTTGCATAACTGGCCCTCTGCATCAGTAAACACCTCAGTCGTGATTTTAGGTACATGGCGATGGAGTCCACATGCAAAAACTGCTTTTCCGCAATTTTTCGCACGTAGCAATGCAATTTTCTGATAAAAGTTAGCGCAACACAAAAAGAATCACGAGAAAGGAAGACAGGACGACGTGCTCCTGACAACTGAATTCTTTATTGAAAGACACACAGAATATATAGGGCCATCGTCACGCCATCTATCAGCTGCAGTAAACGTCAGAAGTCGGTAAAAGTTGATAAAACGATAAAAGAAACCCTTTAACACGAAGTGAGTTAAAGGCAATTAGAGCAATTGATGATTCTTTAAAAGCAAAAAGAAAACGAAAAGGTGTGATTGTATGATTGAGCAGCAGAAGGGAAACAAGCATGTCGAAGAAACATACAGACGAGGACGAGGAGCAGCATCGTCCTCGTCTGTATGTTTCTTCGACATCCTTGTTTCCTTTCTGCTGCTCGATTATACGATCATGAACCAACTAGCTCACCAATCCACCTTATTAAAAGATGTGATGCAGTGTATAGGGTCAAAATAACATGTTTGAATGGAATCCTGAAGGACGAAAGTGATATGAAAAAAGCCAGAATGCATGACACACTATGTAACATATGAAAAATGAATTCAAGCACTAAAACCACAGACCACGGCAAAAAAAAGCCAATACCCGTACATTCGTTGCTTTCTCATGCAAATCTTTCTAAAAACCCTTCTTCCGCCATGTTAAATGGTGTGTCATGTATTCTGGCTTTTTTCATATCACTTTCATCATTTCAGATTCCATTCAAACGTTATTTTGGCCCTATACACCGCGTCACATCTTTTTTTTTTTCTTTTAAAGAGTCAACTGCTCTTATCGCTTTTAACTCACCTTGTGTTAAAGGGTTTCTTTTATCATTTTGTCATCTTTTACAGACTTCTGACATTTCTGATAGGTGGCGTGACGATGACCCATATATTCTGTGTGTCTTTCAATAAAGAATTCAGTTGTTAGCGCGTCGTCCTTTATTTCCTTTCTTGTGATTGTTTTTGTGTTGCGCTAACTTTTATAAGAGACTATGCACCAACTCGCCCAGCAACAAGTTTTACTTGAGTAGCAATGCTAAGCCACCAATAATTTTTTTTAGATATCATAAGATAACATATTAACAATCAATATGTCTGCAAATCCTCCCCTGAGATGTGTTCAGTTTTCTGCTATTTTTGACAGAAATGGAACCCATTGTTTTTATATGGTAGCCTTAACCACTTTGCGCAAGCACAGGACAAATTTTAAAATCCAGATTTTCTACAAATCTGAACGTTAGACCATTCCCAATAATATATTCATAACAGTATCTTACAACACTCTACAGTTGCATCGTGATTAAAAGTGATATCCAAGAAAGCTAGACTTGAAACCAACATTTGGTAGACAGTGCTAGTGCCGTCCCTTTCCGTCGTTCACCGAATTTCTGCGTTGTTTCTTCTCATGGACAACATGAGTAAATGTGCAATTCTTTGGGACATTTGTGTTGTTAGAATGTCTTGGGCAACGTAACAAGTGGAGAAACACCATTATTGTGCCAGGAAATTCATGAAATTCACGGGTACCAACAGAGGTAGCACATACAAAAGGAGACAGGGACCGGATGTAGGAGTGTATAAGTCGACTGTTCTCTAAATGGAGATAACTCTGATCCGTTCAGAATACTGTGAGCCGATGAAAAGGCCGATGCGATTTAAAATTGCTTCTTAATGGTCGGTGGCACAACCTTGGGATGGATGCTAGACAGATGAAGCCTGTAATCAAGCATGGATGAAAAAATTGCGAATGCGGAACTTGTTTCTGAAGATGAATTAACAGGATTACTTCACAGATAAACGAGTGCACAATTGCGAATGCGTAAAATGTAATCCAGAAAAAGAAACGTGTTATTGCCCCAAGCGCGTGTTAGGTAGGGCCCTGTGCATTCCACATATGTGGGAGAGTATGGATTCCTAACTGGGTAGGATTCATACCGGGAATTGCATTACGTTGGTCATTATAGCGTCGTTTCGTCTGTCTAATACTGAAGCATCTTGGCGAACATTGATGGCACTTCCTCCGCACCAACCCCCTTTTACTAGTGAGAAGATTGCCATATAGGCCAGTGTCCAGTGCGATGTCAATGCGCGTTAAAGAACCCCAGGTGGTCAAAATTTCTGGAGCCCTTCACTACGGTGTCTCTCATAGCCTGAGTCACTTTGGGACGTTAAACCCCCTTGAGCCACTGCACAGCCCACATAGACAGCACGACCTCAGGCATTCAAGCACATCCTCGATCACTGCCATGCACTCTCAATCCACGCAGTCCATCTAGCCCAGGGCAATTTAGAAACCATTCTCCCAAACTAGCCGGACATATGGTTGTTTCTGGTTCCGGATCCTATTCTGGATCCTGTTCCAGATTCTGTTCCGGTTTTGTGCTGCAGCGGTGGCCTTGAGTTTGAACATTCGCTTCCTATATACCAACATGGTGTTTACACGAAAAACGTGGCGTTTGCATCAGGCGGTTCCAACTGGGGTGAAAAGTAGGCTTAGAGAGCCCTTAGGAATCCATGGAAGCAAAGGTTTTAAGAGTAGTATTATGATTTCGCAGGGTACCTATGATTCTGTTCCTTCGTGAATAACAACCAAATTTACCCTAGAACAAGTACTGAAAGTATCAAGCGTCATTTCGAAGGCGATGTATATTTAAAACAACTAGGCATTGAAACCCGGGGGGGGGGGGTATGGAACGGGAGCGCGGCCCATATAAATTTATGTATGCACAACTTTCAGAAATATTGTATACGGAACAATCACAAATCCCGTCAAAAGTTATTGATAGTGATGTCAAAATGACAAAACAGTGTGACGTCGCCGCTTGACACAATGAGGAATCGGCCAATTTCAGCAGGGCAACGCCCCAGGAGCATTTACTTGCAGGCAGGGGATCATCTGCTGAATTTTTATTAAAAAAGACTTGAGAAATGCACAGCGATAAAAATAATTAATAGTTTATTTTGCCGAAACATTATGTTTAAAGGTGGAAAATATTAAGCAAAACAAGAAGCATACAAAGTTGGACTATTAAATTTGCTGGTGGATAACTTTTGCTGCCACGGGGATGTGCTGACGGCAGTGAAACGTCAAGTTGCTTTGCGTGAAAACAGCTTTTTTTTTTATGCTGCATCTAAAATCAAGCTACTATGCGGTTGACCTAAGTGCACAGAAAAATCGACGAAGCCAACTTGTTGAAGTCTGGGTTGTTCAGCTTTTACGATCGATGACAAAATCTGTTTTTTTTTTCCTCGGGAAACAGAAGATGACCACGAAATGCGATTTGCAGGAAAAAATAAAGTTCTTTGCCAGCATAAGCATGTTTTGTTTGTATGTAGCTGTGGCACATAGGTGACCGCGGGAATCCACTCCTTCAGCGCACCAACTTTGCAGATTGCCTCCGACACCTGCCGCATGCATTTGCTCACCGTCGGTTGTGTGATGCCGACGTGCGCCTCATTACCAATGGCGATTTGAAAGCCACCGGTACACACACCCGCCGGCAGCGCACACAGCACCTGTCGCCGCACCGATAGCGCACTCGCACGCACACCTCTCATTTCATCGGTGACTTCGTCGCACAGCCACTCCATAGTCTGCTTCTCCAGTCAAAAAAGGCATCGAAACAGCTCGTCCAGCAAGTCAAACGTGGAGTGCCTTGATGTCCGGTGCTGGCCATCAAGTAGTGATGCAAAACTATCGGGAAATTGACTATTGATAGTGTAAAAAAACTATCGATAGACTATTGATAGTTTTATCGATAGCATTACTATCGATAGTATTGCTATTGATAGTATTACTACTGATAGTACTGCTATCGATAGCAAGACTGTCAATAGTAAGACTTTCGATAGTAACTGTTGATATTATGCATTTGTTGGCCAGCGATATGGCCAAAACATTTGCAATACCTGATTGGTTTCACATTCTTGTGAGGCTTAATGTCCCAAAAAGACTCAAGCTATGAGGGGTGCCGTAGTGGAGGTCTCCAGATAAACTTCGACCAGCTGTGGTTCTTTAACATGCACTGGCATCGCACAGTACACGGGCCTATCGCATCCATCGAAATAGAGCTGTCACGGCCCGGGACTGAACCTGCATATATGTAGTCAGCAACCCAGCACCATAACCCCTGTGCCACCACGACGGCATTTGCGATAACTGACTACCAGAAATACTCAATTCATACGTTTATGAAATATCTTGTGGATGAATGAAAAATTTCATTCCGCAGTAAAGGACCCAGAGTATGCTCATCGATACATTCATACTCAAAAGTAAAGCTTTTCTCAAGTTGCGCGACTTTGAGCTGTCCAACATTCTTTTTTTACTGAGCTGTCGCATCCTCATTGCAACATGGTAGTCTAGAACGCGCGCGGTCATACCTAGTGTTGAGTGAATGTAAATGTAAAGCGCCACTTATCAAATATTCGGTCGATAGTGAAGTTGTAAGCGTGGCAGTGGTTTATCGCTCAAACTACGGAAGTATTTCCAATAGAATACTAGATGAGAAGGACATCTTGACACATGAGCTAAATAAAAGCTAAATATACGCATAAAATCACATTACATGAAGCAGTTCTAAATATATCGATTTATGTATCACATTGTAAGAAAGGCATTCGACAACATGATGGCCGGAACAAGAAGAATGAATGTTAATTGCTGTGCATTTCATTATTTGTAGGCTCGTGATATGTCATATGCACTGCGCATGTCAGGTGACTTTCTTCTCTACGCCGACCTGTATACAATGGTAGAGAGAGGGTGTGGTAGATGGTCCTTGGCGATCACAAAATGAACAAGGGAGGGGAAAACCTCAGGTTGCTTGAGCCAACGTTTCGACAAGGGGACTTGTCTTCGTCTGGGCAAAGCGTTCATCATTGGCAGGGATTAAATAGGGCCTTCGCTCCGAGGAGGAAGGCCCCGGGTGGGGGAAGGAAAGTGGTGTGAGAGGGGATGCGTGTCAGGAAGGGGAGGGAGGTGAATCTTGATTCGTTAAGCTGCAGTAGTGGAAAAACTTATATCTGGGGGGTGTGTAATGAACAAAGGCTTTGAAGGGGCTGCAACAGGGGGGAGGCGCTGGGTGGACCTGTAAAATTCATGATGTAAAAAATAGCGCACAGGGAACACACGGGACGGAAAGTAAACGACGCAGACAAGCGCTTGTCTGCGTCGTTTACTTTCCGTCCCGTGTGTTCCCTGTGCGCTATTTTTTACATCATGAACGTTATCCAACTTGCCCAACTTTCCGCTTTGCTGGACCTGTAAAACTCAGATAAGAGGATTAGTCAGCGTGGCACAGGGAAATGAGAACAAGGCAAACAAAATAGGCTGGCACTGGAAGGAGAAAGAAAGGGGGGGCATTTCCAAGGAAGGACAAGGCGGGGGGGGGGGGGGGGGAATGGCTCGAGTTCAGAGAAAGCCAAAAGGGGGGGGGGGGGCGAGGGGGTAACAGGAATGTCACGGTTTCCGAGAACTGATAGTAGGGGATTAGGAGAAAAAAAAAGGTGAACAAAGGGAGAGGGTGAGAAGGCCGGAAATGTGGTGGAAGATATGACGTGGGAAGGGTGCAAAGAGCGATAATATGCTTATGTGAGGTTCTAGGAAATGGTCTGACCATGTGCAAGACATTTGTTCATTTAAAATTATGCTAACCCTGGAATGTACCTGAGAGATTCCAGGTTTCCTCTGGACATGTTAATCCCTGTTGGTTGCAGTGTTTTAAATTTGTGGATTAGGAATGCTTCTCTGTATTTCTGTCCCTAGTCGATTTGAAGCCTGACTGAAAAATGAACAATTTGAGTTCGTCGAATTTCTGATGGCGTTGATTAAAATGGATCGACACTGCCTTCTGTTCATTCCGTGTTGTGTCAGCCCGGTGCCCGTTTAATCTGGCACTCATTTTTTGCCCGGTTTCTCCGATATATTGTTTCTGGCAGAAGGAGCACTGGAGCATGTAGATAATATTGGACGATGTGCAGTCAAAACTGGTCTTTATATCGAAACTGAAATCGCTTGCTGTACTTTTAACCGTAGTGTCCCTTTGTACATGTTTGCATGTCTTGCATCTAGGTCGAGAGCATGAAGTTACTGTCGGTGGTGGTTTCTTACCGAGCCTAGCATGCACCAGGATGTCCTTCAGGTTTGTGTTGCATCTGTATGTTACCCTTGGTGCGTCGGGAAATGTTTTCTTGAGACGGTCGTTACCAGTTAAAATGGGGCGGTATTTCCGCAGGATATTGTTTATGTTTGGAAGCGCGTTTGAGTATTTCATTATAAGTGCAGGAGGTGATGAACGCTTTGCCCAGACGAAGACAAGTCCCCGTGTCGAAACGTTGGCTCAAGCAACCTGAGGTTTTCCCCTCCCTTGTTCATTTTGTGATGACCTGTATACAAGTTTACCAATTTTAAAAATAACTGATGGGGCTATGAGAACATACTAGAGTTAAAATAAAATAACTGCCACTTTAAACTTAGACGTAAAAGCGGGGCAGTTCAGTTTAAAAGGTAGCTGAGACAGTTTGGAAAAATGTCTGGAACTTCATCCGATGAAAGAACAAACAGCACAACAACTTGTGGCTAACACGACACCAATGCGCACTGCAGGCATCGTCTTGCTGATGTCACCACTGAAGAAATGCTTTTCGCACACATTTTTCGCAACTTGGACATTCGCGACACTAACACTTGATCCAGTAACTTTACGTAGGTAATCTCTGCAGAGCTCAGTGACGCGTAGGCTGCGAAAACCGGCGAGTCCTGTCAGGTACTCTTGCCATCACCTCCATACTGCACACTCGGGAAACCAAGTTTAGTATGCAGTGGGTACATGTGGTTGATTTTGTAGAATCGAAAGTACTATCAAAAGTACTAACTGTCGATAGCATGCTATCGATAGTACTATCGATAGTTTTGCAGCACTACCTCGAGGCACCTTAGTCAAATGTGTCTTCGTGCGCCCTCCTTCGCCGTTGCTCGCGCTGGCGCAGCCGCCTCAGTCGTATCGCCACTTACACTGCCGCCATTTTCTGTGACAAACGCAACGGTCAATTTGACCGCCTCGAGGCGATCACAAAAAAACGTCAGTTTGCCCCTGCATAATTATGTGTGCAGCGTCATCACTTCTGCCTCATTCGTGACGCAATGGCAGCTGTGCCTATGACGCAAAAGCAATATGGCCACTGGCCACGGCCGACCAATAGGAGTGGGGCCATGGCAGGGCTAATTGATGCGTTTTTGACAAGTTTGTGATTTGATCATTCCGTAATACGGCCCCTGCTTTTTAGCTAGTGTTGTTTAGGCTATCTAGTTTGAACGACTGTATTAGTGAGCAAATACAGCGCTCGCGGCAGCATGTTGGACTACACAAGAAGCTTGCACAAATCGGTGAAACACCCAGCGAATGGAGCGCCTTTTAGTGTATGTCCGGCTTCAGAATGCACATTCATCATGTCGTTTTAAACAGACAGCTTCGAAATGACGTGTCATACTTTCCCACACCCTACTTCTTCAAAGCGCTTGCCAGCCAGCCGCCTCCATTAGTACTCTGTGGAACGAGAAAAATATTTCTGAAAGTTTTGCTTACCTGCATTTCTATGGGCCGCACTCCCATTCCTACACCCAGCCGGGAGTCACTCCCATGCATAGGTATATTAAAAATACATTGCCTTCGAAATGACGCTTGATAGTATCAGAATCTGTTCTTGGATGAATCTGATTGTTCTTCACTAAAGGACAACGTCATAGATACGCTGTGAAATCAGAAAACTGCTTTGAAATCTTCTGCTTCCATGAATTCCCATGAGCGCTAAGCCTACTTTTCACACAAAAGTTTTCCCCCAGTCGTTCAAGCTGGCGAGAGCAGCAACACCGCATTTTGTTATCGCCACAGATCTATGTCTGTCTATACGGGAGGTGCGAAGTCGAAAAAATGGGGACTTCCGACCCATTTTTCCCGACCAAAAGACAGCTTGTGCCATTGTGCTCTTTGGCCAAAGTTGCCCTTGTGCTTTTGAAATTCATCATCATTATCAGTTCTGGGTTCCGCCATACTATGCCAAGTGCCAGGCGACGTCGTTCACATCACAGGGAATCGAGTACAGAGTGGCCGCTGTGAAATTAGCATATATAGAAGCCAATGTGAGAGGCTGGTCTTTACATGCACTACAGCACAAGCCTGTAGTAAGTTTCCTGGGACAGGATGGCCACAAATTGTTTGAGACAAAGTTAGTAGGAGGTCATGAGCAATGTTTGTTTGTGTTCTTCATCTTTCACCTGTTCGTGTTCTTCATCCTTTTCAGTGTATTTGAGTGAACGTGTTTGAGGATTAGTTGTGATTGTAATTGCGGTCAAACCCAGCGATAACGAAATCGTCCGGGACAGCAATTTTTTCCGTTCTCGCGAGAATTTCGTTATTGCAAAAATGTGAGAAGGCAGACAAAAAAGGTAAATACATATCACAGAAACTACACTTTAATAGAAAAATTGCATAATCTCAGTCTGCCATCGACGGCTTCGGAGGATTTTTAACACTCGATCTTCACAACTCAAAATATGTTGCATGGCCACGTCATCATGCGTCGCGAGGAATGAGTGTACGGTGTCGAGTGCGTCAAGCACATCTCATGGGCTCGCTTGCTTGGTCGCGGTTTCATCGTCAGTGCCACACATGCTACTGACTATGGCACCATCCGTTAGTTCCTCATGGACAACCAAGTTATTGTCGACGGACAGGAAGTCGTGTAGAACCAAGCCGCCCGGCACAGTTCCGTCTGCACTCCGAAGCGCATCCCATTCCTTACTCAGCGTCACTTGCGTCACTTGCGTTCACTTGCGTCAGCAGACTCGCTTCCACCTTCTTCTGCTGGTCGCTCAGACTCTGACGTTGCAGCTGGTACCTGCTGCTTACTGAAGCCAGCGTGTTCGAAGCTGCTTTTGATCCCGCTCGCTTTTGTTTTCATCCATGCTGCAGCAACCATCTCTAGGGCCATGAAAAGGTCTACCCCCGTCGGGCGTTTGTATGCGATGTTCAGCAGCATCCTCTGAATAAACCTTTGACGTTAGGCACACTTCAAGCTTCTGATGACCCCTTGGTCCAGAGGCTGAAGGACCAAGGTGCAGTTCGCTGGGGAAAATACCAGTCGCATGTTTGTGCAAGTGACATCAACACAATGGGCAGTACAGCTGTCCACGAAAAGGCACACGGACCTACCTGCTCATCGCATGCTGTCGTTGAAGGCTTCTAGCCAGATGGCAAAGATAGCGTGTGTCATGCATGATTTTTGGTTGGCTGTGTATTGAACGGGCAGCCTGCCGTGCGCCTTAAAACACAGTGGCTTTTTGCTTCTGCCATCGACAAAGAGCAGATGCTTATCGGAGCCGTCCATGTTCGCGCAGAGAAGAATTGTAATGCGCTTCTTGCTCTGCTTGCCACTGTGGCATTTTTGGCCCTTCAAATCTAGCGTCTGCGACGGAAGCATCTCGTAAAACAATCCCGTCTTATCAGCGTTGTGTATGTCGCAGGGTTCCTACTCATCCGTGATGGCTTCCCAAGTGTCGCATCCAGTTTACTGTGTCTTCCTTGTTAACGCTTGTGCATTCTCCAGCAATCACTTTGGCGGTGATGTTGTGTCGCGCTTTAAAATGGCACAGACAGCCGGCACTCCCTTTGAAGTCATCGTGCCCCAGAAGGCATGCAAAGTCGACTGCTTTCTGCTGTAACATTCTGCCAGACAGCGGTATGTGTTTGCATGCTTGTCCAGGAACCATTTGTATACAGCCTGGTCCACGTCTTCAAAAGCCAGGGTGGCCACAGTCTTGTGTTCCCCACATGCTCCATTCTCCAGCGCCGCCAATATACTGTGCTTGGATTTTAAAATGGTGGACAGGGAGCTGCATGGTATCCCGAACTTGACAACGATATCCATCTTTTTTTCCGGTTGCAGCTTCCACGATGATTTGCGATTTCTCTAAGCGCATAAGAAACTTGTGCTTCTTAACTGGAGGAGGCATTATGTAAGGCTTACTGCTGCAAACAACGGTCCTGGCTGCTTCTGACAGTCTGTACGCGCCGTGCGAGGCAGAGGCGTTTTCATGAACGGAAGGAGAGGGGAAGGGGACATGAGTTGCCCGAGGCGCCAGCCACTTCTACCCTGTAGCCGGAAAGAGCGAGAGAGAGCAGCGCGTCCCTCCCCTTCTTTCGCTCCCTAGAAAAAAGTATGAGCACACAGCCGCTGCTCTGAATGCCACTGTGAACAGCCCCGCTCTCTCTCCCCCCTTTCTGGCGCGCAAAGACGGCGGTCACGTGACCAGGTGCTTGCGACGCCGGGATAACGCGTCCCTTTCATCACCATCATCTGAGCTTTTTTGTAAACAGAGATGGCTGCGACCATAGACTCGCTAGTGAGCAGCAAGCAATTTTCTAAAGTGCTTAAATAACATGTTTTAGCACATTTTTGATCCGGATTTCAACCGGATTGCACTTTTTGTGACGTTATGTTGAGACCATGCAAAGAAAACTCGCGACCCGCTACAGCAGAAATTTTCGTTGTCACAGGCCTGACGGTTGAAAATGTGTTGTTGTTGACGGATATGAAATACATGTAGCCCTAGTATGTGCCTCCGCCGGGGACTCTGAAATATTTTGTTCTCATGACAATTTCGTTGTTGAAGACGTTTGTTATTGTGGGGTTTGACTGTATTATGTTATAGTTTGTGTCAGTACATTAAAAAAATCATCTTTAGGTGCGTACGAATATTCGAAGCTCACGAATAATGAATTGAATGTCCTCCTATACGATTCCTGAACGAGTCAGTAGTCCAGCCTGAAAATTATTCGAAACGAATCGAGTGCATTTTTAAGTTTTTGAATAGTTGTCAAATATTTGGCGCTAACTTTGATAAATGGTGGATGTGGATTGTTTCCAAAACATGATCCCCTCCGGCGCCGCATACCAAGCTGCTGCTATCAATATGCACGGGAAGGGGGGTTCAGTGGCACGACGCGGTCTGTTCGTTTGGAGGCATTCATAATAATGCTCATACATGGCCTCCAAGGTTGCGCGATGTGGCAAGGCTTACACAGATTTTGTGAGCTCTGCCTTAATGCCCAATCTGCAAATCCATAACTCATACATAGGTATCGCAGCACTCATGCAATGACATGTGACGTTAGTTTATTTGCTGTCGTCAGCAGCAGCAAAGTGCGATTTTCTCATACCTACAGCACACATATCTAATACACTGACTTCATGACACACACTCTTTTCCAGAGGTCAGTGCCACGTATTTTGGCAGATATAGCTGTAAAGGTCTATGGTTATAGTGCCGTACCGCAGCGCCGCCGCTAGTGCTTCGCTGTGTCCCACGATTATTCGTTTCACAGGAATATTCATGCAAGTGCTCAATGTTCGTAACTTATTCGATTCATATTTGAATTGCTTATTACCTACACTATTCATATTCGATTAGATTTTGAAAGAGTACTATTCGCACACCCCTCTTTCACATGTTATTGAAGCGAAAGTTTCACTACTCTAGGTAAAGCCAAGGTCACCGTGTCTGGAGATTTCACCTTCATTTGACCTTCAGATAAAGCAAAGGAAAGAAAAGGTGCATAACTGGCCCGCAGGGACAGTGGACACCTTAGTCGCGCTTTAAGCTACGAAACCGATGAAGAGCCGGAGCTTCGAAACCAAAGGAAAGGCGCATAACTGGCTCCCCAGGTCACTGGACGTTGTTGCGACTTGGGTAGCATGGCCGGACCGGTGATGAGACGAGGATGATCGGAGACTGGGTTTCAAGGAAGGCAAGGAAAACTTTATACAACTATTTACATTATGTGCACGTACAGCAACGGAGAGTTTCTCAGTCGAAGAGTCGATGAGAGGAAGCTACTTGATGTGAGGGGCCCTTGACCGTCCTCTTCGCCGAGTTTTATAGGGGTTTTCTTCCCTAAAATGTCTAGATGGAGGCCGTGTTTGCTGAGGAAGGCGTGTCCAAGTTCATTGTGGCAGATCAACATGCACTCTCCCCAAGGAACATGCCCCCATCACGTGTTGAGCTTGAGAGGAGGGTGCCATCTATGTCATGCAGACACAGGAATCTCCTCGAGTGACATTCCCACGGTGTGCAGCTGGTCGCACGTGTTTCTCATCAATGCATGGGCAAGGCTACGCGGAAGGGTACACGGTGCCAGCTTCCCCTTTGGAGATGAATGCCGATGTCAAAACATAATGACTGGACCTCAGAGCACTTCCCGCTATTCCTTGGTAGCCCTTGGGAGAGTCCCCTGCAGTCGCATAGGGCTCAGTCTTCCAGCGCCCTGTCGACATGGCCAGCAGGTGTGGTAGAGGGAACCCTTTTTTTTCCGAGACAAAGGCCATCCGGTCTTCAGCTGTCGCGGAGTTGTCGCCTTTGTGGACAGTTCTCAGTTGTCGCTTGCTCCGGCCCACATGGCCAGAAGTACAATCATAACAATGCCATAATTGTGCGTTGAGGTACGTGGGGCGATGAGAGAGAGATGTGGGCTACATGCGTTAGTGCTGACAATGTTGTGACAAACACGTGGCACTGCAGCAATAGGCCACCGCGTTCATTGGGTGAGCAAACTCTGGCGATGTGCCAGGGTGGACGCGCTGCCTATCCAGTGTCCGGAATGCACTCATTGTTACAGATGCCGAGCCACGTATAGTTGCCTGATATGCCATAGCTTCCGCTCTCTAATCAGGTGCAGCAGTAGTTAAACCACAGCTAGTTTTTGCCTAAAATCTGCCCCTGGTTAAAATAGGCAATCTACACAAGGCTGTGTGCGTTCACGCAATAAGATCAGGTTTGCTTGCCTTGCCGGTAATTAAGTGAAAGCAACATACAACGTTTGTGTTAACATTATCTACTGAGTTCAGTCAAACTCATTAGAACTGCCTTGTTGAAAACACGTCAGTTAGTCCATGCTAGCAACCAGTTCCCAAGAGCTCTCTTCATCTGCGCAGCTCATCGTGCGCCTCGGCACCCGGACCTGCGACGCCGACGCTGGGATCGGTGAAAGCATGCCCGGAGCCCTACTTCCCGCCGCAGTCTTTCAGCTGTTCATGACGTGCCACGCAACAGTCCGCACGTCGCTCTTCTCCTGTCGCATCGTGCTGTACATGTGCACATCCCCGTCCTACGCCGGGATGTACACATCAATGTTGCTCGGTGAGCTGCGCCACAGTGACCAGCGTGGACAGCTCAGTATCATCAAATTTACTGTCGACTAATTACTTTTAGGTGATTTAAAAAAAAACAGAGCGTACAATTCGACGCATCAGTGTGGAATCAGAATTCGCCTAAGAAATCCAAAGAATAAAAAATCCACATTTTGATTTGTCACTTCTGTCGTCTGAATTTTTTTATTGTCTGGAGAAGTTGTCGTGGTCCCTATATCGAACTTCATTTAATACCTGAGTCTCACTGATACCTTGGTATTGTTGACCAGTCGTTCCAGTTCAATGCATTCTTTCCATCCCTTCGTAGCCTCACTTCAAAATGAAAGCTACCGATAACTTGTCCCCTACATTCGTGATTCTTCCCCAGCATCCGGTGGGAAGCTATAGACCATTTTGCATAAACAGTTCTGCATTTTTTTGTCTCAAATGATGCACTTTGCAACGAAAAGTTTCACGATTGCGTCTTATTCGTTAAAATCACCTGTGACGTTTAAGCTGTCATTTAAATCAAAGCAGGTTTCGTAAGAAACTATATATTCTGAAGTGTTAACTTTTTCTGCCACCCGCTTTAAGCGTGTACACATTAAAACACTGATACCACATGCACAGAATTTTTCAAGAGAACTAGGCCATGTTGGTCATAACCGTGCAGTGCATAAAATTTTGTGAACTGACAAAAAAAAGATCACCTCTACAATCGAAGAGTATTAAAACAACTGATGTGTAAACAACGTCTGCCCATCACTTCAAATGGTAAGGTACAGCTGTCCTGCAGCCTCGGTTTTAGGTGAAAGTAGGGATAAAAGGTTCTTACTCTCACGAACTCCGTACCGGGTATGGCAGCTAATCCGAGACATTGTGGCCGAGGAACACACGCACCCGCGCCCCCAAGTCACACCACGGGGCAATGTGTACCATGCATGTATACATACCCTTCATGTGCCGTTCCCCATGACACAAGGCTGGCGTGGCAGGCCATTTTTATCATTGCTGGCTGCGTGGCACAGTAGAAATAGACACAGGTCAGTGGCTCTCCGTTTCTGCTCTGGTGCCACGTGAAATGGCGAGTGACAAATGCTGGCCAGTGACGTGTGCTCTTCGATGTGGCAGCGTGCTCTTCTTGGCAGTGTAGTTTTTGTTCAATGCATCCTGAAAGCCAGGATTCCTTGCGTGTCAGCGTTGATGAGAATTAGTTTACATAATTCTAAAAGCTAACCGGGTTATTACTACCATCCAGGTGTAAATTTCTAATAGACCCTTTAGAAAATTCAGCGCCATCTGGTGTGTGGTGTGCGAAACGCGGTGCCTCCGCCATTACTTGGGCATACGCCTGCCGGACTGTGCTCAGGCCGGATTGAAGTACGGCGTCTGGGGAAGCCACAAGCATAATTTTCTTGTTTCTGTGTCCTAACCATCTCCCTTGACATTGGCTCTCTGCTCCAAGCGATAGTCGTGATGCCGGCATGCTGCTGTGTGCCTTTCTGCAGCCAGCGCGGCGTAAGAGACACGCACGAAAACAAGGTGTGTATCCAGAGCATGGAGCGCATGAAATAGCTGCATGCTTCTCTCTTCTCATCTGTGACCTGTTCGTTTTCACATTAAAATAAATGATATAAGAGCAAGAGCAGCGAAAAGCTCCTACCGGGTAGCCCTTCCAGTGTATAGTGAACACAAAAATAAAGGTGCCACCTTTGGTGCCACTCAAGGACATGCATTCCGATGCTGGCTACTGTTTCGGCGCATCACAAAATGAAAACGTTGCTCAAACGTACTTGTTTTGGATTTGCTAGCATCCGCCTCTCAACTATTCATAGTGAGTTCCGTGTGCGCAAAAAAGAGCACGACGATGCAGCGTGGCGAGGAGTGCCATCATTCTCTCCGTTGCGAACCTGCAGCAAACGGCGGCGACATAGGCAGAGTGCAGTAGCTGCAGCAGCGGTGTGTTTTCGTTGGGTCAGTGCCTGCGCACTCCGGCTTAGCACGCACTCCGGTAATCTGTCACCTTGATTTGAAGTGAGCAAACTATGCATGTCAACAGCTACAACGCGACTGATTTTGCACCGATAGCTAGTGCACCAGCACTGCTGATCGAGCGCCCGTATCCGGATCCACATGCATTTCGCCGTGCAGTGCGCCTGCTCGTAGTCGAGGCCGGTCCAAGTGTTGTGAGCCCTCCTTTATCGACAGTAGATTCGACCTGCAGGATGACACGGCAACACGTACTGTCGACTGGATCACAGTAATACCAGCTTGTGCCTTCGCTGAGAGGTGCGGCCGGACAATAGGAGTCCAAAAGCCTTTCCGAAAATCCACCCGGGATGACATTCAGGTCCCTCGACCAATGCAAATTTTCCGCCATCGCTTTCACAAATGCAACCAGACATGCCACAAGATGGAAACTAGTGCAGAGCACCATAGCTGTGCGTCTTCTAGCCAAAGGCACTCAAAATATGGTGCACGACACCAACGGAAGTTGCTGATGATGATGCCTGCCGAGTTTACAGACTGAATTTTCTAACGGGTCTATTACAATGAGATGCCCAACAGTAACAGTTGATAAGTTTGATTTTATTTTAACTGCCTACCTAACTACTTACTAGAGATCACCTAGCGCAATCGACGAGGGTGATCGCGTTAGCAGAATTAGCAGGAGCGTTGGCACTCCCAAGGCCGTCGAAAGCGTGCTAGGATTATGCAACACCTGCCGGACACGTGTGCATGCCGGCTATAACGGCCGTGAATAGCCAGTGTTTCAGTCGTGTCAGAGCAGTTGAGCAGAAATTCTGTGCTCCCAAGGCCGTCGGAAGCATGCTAGAATTATGCAATGCCTGCCGGAGGCATATGCATGCCCAGCACAGTATCTGAAAGGGGACGGAGAGAGCAGGAGTGCGTGAGAAAGAAGGTAAAGAGGAGGTGGCAATGCCGCACGGTCGCTAACAGCAGCACTGTGGTCATCAAACTCGGCTGTACTTCCAGGCGCACGCAGTCTGGCAACATTGGCACTGTAGGGTAGCGGCCATTTAAGTTATGCCAGCAGGATCCATGCTGAAAGAACGACCTGGTGTGATTGCTTAGGAATGTCAGTAGAGTCCATGAAATTAGCTTCCAAAATGTTGTGGTGGGTGCGTGAAGTGCTGTATATGCTGCGGAGTGTTGCCTGGAAGTGAACTGACGATGTAGCTACAACTGTCTGAGTTGCACACTTCAAATGCACACGAAATGTTGTCGATGAGTTTCGCCACGAAAAGAACTTCTGGTGATCTCTTTCCGGCGTTGTTTGCTCATAGAGAGTATTAAGCATTTTCTGGGCACTGGATTTGGTTGATTGTTATTTTTCGCATTTCAAGCATACTTCAAACTGGTGCAGTAATGAACCTCTGCAAAGAAAAAAAAAATAGTAGCACACTTTTACACCTTCCAACATGTCGCTGCACTGCGCTGGGAATGCTTTCATTTTTGTAATTGCACACTTTGGGCTGTACCATCGCAAATTGCACATAATGTTTTCGACTTTGCTTTTAAATGTTTTTATTTTGAAGGACTTTATGCGTGCAATGGTGACAAATGCAGTTTTGCCAGAGTTCTTCAATGAGAGAAGTACTGAGACTTGGATTTCGCAGAGATGTGTAGTTGGAGCTTCCACTTGAATTGTAGTGTCCTGCTGTAAAAAGCTTACTGTTTTACGTTGTGTTTTGTCGTGTCTGTGGTATTGGCACTGATTCATTTGCCTGGCTGTAATCTCGTTGCTTTTCTGCAGCAACTGGAACATAGCTTTATTGATCTCATGACCAGAGTGCAAGAGACTGTTTTTAATGTTTCTGTAACTGAATGAAGTCATTTAAATGGATGCAAAGGATTGTACGGCCTGGCAGTTTGAAATAGTTATGTGGCATTGCTAATGCACATACTGTCTTTCTGCAACTGTGTCAGCAGTGTCAACCCAGCATCAATGGAGCAGGAAAGTGAAAAGTTTTCTAAATGCAGCAGGATCAGAATCCATGAAGTGCTCTCCTGCTTAGCAAGCGGATCTTGTCTGATGTTTAGTGAGCGCAGTTACTGTGTTTGAGGCGCCGGTCCGAGAAACCCTGATGTAGACCCTCTGTGCTGCCTGTGAGCTACTCAGGTTGGATGACAGCTGTTGTCACAGTTTTCACTGCACCTCATTTTCTCACTGCAAATAACTAGTCGCTAGTAAAATACAGAAGAAAGGTGAATTAGTTCTCAAAAAACAAGCGATTGTGAATGTCACTGCATTATAGTGGCAATAAATATTGTTATGGATTACAATACTGTTATAGGCAAATGTAAGCTATTATTCATTACGAGAAAGCATTCGACTCAGTGAGAAACCTCAGCAGTCATGCAGACATTGTGGAATCAGGGTTTAGAAGAGTGTTAGAAGAGAACCGAGGCCCTCGCTAAGCAATTAAGCAAACAAAGGAAGGGGAATGAGGGGCTCGTTATAAATATGAGAGAAGCCAACAGCTACAGAAACCAAGGAGCACAGGGGATTTTTTTTTTAATTCATTTATTTTTTTCTGGTGTTGATCAAGTAAGAATATTACTGAATATATTGTCGCTTAAAGCTAATTGATTAGAAAAGCAGGAGAAAAAACAACCACATGCCGCCAGTGGGATCCGAACCCACGACCTCCGAATTATGCGTCCGGTGCTCTACCTCTGAGCTACGGCGACGGCTGTCAATAAAAAAAAAATCCCCTGTGCTCCTTGGTTTCTGTGGCTGTTGGCTTCTCTCATATTTATAACGAGCCCCTCATTCCCATTCCCTTGTTTGCTAAATTGCTCAGCGAGGGCCTCGGTTCTGGCAGCCTTGACGCCATAGGAAGCATAAGAGGGTTCTCACACAGCTTCCACCCTCACCGTTCGATGGCGTTCTACGTCACACCAGCGGTAACTCAGGACGTTGCACGTCCGCCGCTTACAAACGTGAGTGGCCCTGATGAACACTCTCAAGGTTAGGTTATTTGTAAAAATAAATACCCCTGAAAGCAGAAGGTTTGACAGCCGTCGCCATAGCTCAGAGGTAGAGCACCGGACGCGTAATTCGGAGGCCGTGGGTTCGGATCCGACCGGCGGCATGTGGTTGCTTTTTCTTCTGCTTTTCTAATCAATTAGCTTTAAGCGACAACATATTCAGTAATATTCTTACTTGATCAACACCACAAAAAAATAAATAAATTAAAAAAAATCCCCTGTGCTCCTTGGTTTCTGTGGCTGTTGGCTTCTCTCATATTTATAACGAGCCCCTCATGCCCCTTCCCTTGTTTGCTTAATCCTTTCAGAATGCTATATAAGGGTGCACAATGCTTTCTAACCTTTAATTCTCACAGAATGAACATGCAGCTAGCCTTTTGCTGTGGCTCCGGCTAGCATTTTTGTATTTATGTAGGGAATAAATGAATAAAAATTAGTTCAGGCTCATACTAAGAGGTATTCAAGGTGGAAGTCCAGGCAGTATTGTTTTGAGTCGGTACTCCGCTGTTTTTTTTTTTCATGAAAACGTGCTCTCTTTCAGATGTGATCTTTGTTGCACATGTGGCACGGAAAGTAATTTTAATCTAAAAGTACTTGATTGTCCCAAAATAAAATGTGCTGCTACTGCTCATGTGCCATGCCTCCTCTCAATTTTCATCGTAATTGCTGCTAATTACTAAGGCTGTCCAGGAGCTACAAACATTTAATTCTACAAGCTGCTGTAAAAGTTGCTTAGTGAAATAAAGGTATTTGTTTGCATCTGGCATGCTGTTGCTCTGTGTGATTTCTTGCACGCTTACAGCAATACCAGTGGTTACATCATGCACGCACGGGCTCTTTTCCTTCCCACCAGGAAACAGAGATCAATGTATAACCCCATTCCACAGCAACGCAGTGAGCAAATGCCTTACAGAATTCTTTGCAGATTCAAAAGAAACCCCCTGCAACAAAAAGAGTGAAAAAGGATTCCTAAATAATTCCCGAAGAACTTTCTAGAGTCATTACAGTGTGTGTCTTGATAGCCACTAGCTGAGCTTCTATAGGCATGTGGTAGCCAATTAGTTATTGGAACTCATTACTCAAATAATTACAGGTTCAAAAGCATCACATTCAATGAAATGAATGCATTCAAATGGATATCTATAAAAATCCTTTAACTAGTTTTAAAAGAGTTGTTACAGTGTTTCTTTCAAACGATGTTAGCCATATTCCAATTAGTTATATAAACTGTGGACTAAATTCCGTTCAGATCTAAGGGAAATACATTACATTCTAATGAGTAAATCTGAAAGATTTTCTAGAGAATTACAAAAGCGATTGTTGTAAGAGGAGGCTCCGGCCGTCGTGCTTTTTATGTGCCGCGTTTGTTTCTGCTAACTTCTTGGTGGCAATTAGGAATGAGTCAACGGCATGTTGTGTTCTCAGTTGAGACTATGCTCCTAATTACCTAGAGCAATTAAGCTCTGGGATGATCTTCTTGACAGCATAATCTCTTTCACTGATCCTGGAGAGTTCAAAAAACATCTATGTACACATTTATTGCCCTAGTAATGTTCGAAATGTGCCACAGTTTCATTTGCTGTTTCGTTGTTTTCTGATTTACCACTGTTTCTGTTGCCCCTGGTTACCCTTTTTTTCACATGTTTGTGTTTCGCTCTTTTTTTTCTTTCTATTCTTGTGTTTCATGTTATTTTAACTCCGTTTTATAACAACTTCGCGTTCCTTTCATGTTTTTTCCTTGTACTGCGTCCATTGTACCGTTATTATGGTTTTTTACTTCCACATATTCCTTTTTCGATATGTCCCCCTCACCCAATGCTCTTCGGGGCTTGTGAGATACAAATAAATAAATAAATCTGTGGTGAGAAGGAGCAGCAGAATAAGTCGGGATGTGAAAATGTGCAACACGTTCCCACTACAATATATATGCTTTCGGAGTGATTCAGCCTTGCGCATGGACAGAGCCTTCACAGTAAATGTGGTTTAATGACATCCTAGTTGAAATCAGGAGGAAGAAATGAGCTTGTGCATGCAAACATAGCAGATGGCGGCAGAAAGTAAGGTAGGTAGATGAGATTAAGAAGTTTGTGAGGATACGGTGGCTGCAGCTGGCAAAGGGCAAGGTTAATTGGAGAGGCATGGGAGAGGCCTTCGCCCTGTAGTGGGCGTAGTCAGGCTGATGGTGATGATGATGAGTCTGACAAAACTTTAGTGATCGATCGTGTTGGTTGCCTCTAAATACCATTAGTTTGCCTGTGTTAATGCTAAAGCTGAAATGGCAACCCTGCAGAGAAAGTTGACAAAGCATAGGTGACGAAACGAAAGGTCACTCAGTCTAGATCATTCACGTGGGCGCTTACCATCACAACGCTGACGTAATAAGAGATAATCGCCAAACGTCTGCGTGTTACGTAGCCCTGTTTTTTGCTTATGTATCCACCACAGCTATTGGACACTGTAGACTCGTTCTCGATTGAGGGACTTCGGAGCTCTCGCTTACGCAGGCATTCTGCTCAGAAGCAAACCAGTAAACGTGTTCACATGCGACTCGAACAACATATGTCGAAACATATGCTGACAGAAGCTTAGAGAAGCAGAAGTGAATTGTCTTTATCATGGGCCTGCAGGGGCATAGTCTATTTTTTTTACTTTTCTTAAAACTTCACATATTTTTGGTGATAAAATTAAAGAAATTCTTTATTCAAAGATACCCTGCTTTTCCCAAAGGTGTGCAAGCGAGGGAAAAAAAGATCTTCATTAGTACAGCACATTTGGCTGCAAGACAGTCGGATCCACTCTGCTATGGTTCTTGGAAAAAAGGAATTAACGTTAAGGTTCATTCACCAAACCTAATTTTTTCACCAATTTAACTTACCAACCCCTTCATGGAGCTGCTGGATCTGTAAAGCATTTTTAATTTTTATTAGACACGAAAGCAGACAGGTTATAAACCTTGACTGTTTGCTGAGGCTTTCTTCACCCCAAAGTTTATTTTTATGCTATTTCTGCAAACCGTAGCACTCCTTCATTTGCAGTTAACAATTTTCTATATTCTGACCGTGATTTTTTTTCATCAGTGCAGCTGAAAATGGCTGTTATCCATGACCATCTACTTTGTTGGAGGAACCTAAACAGTGTATGTAGAAGACTGGAAGACATCCTGAAGCATGTGCACAAAATATATAGCTCACAGAAAGCAGCAACACACAATCAAATTTGTGACACGCAACATTCTCTACAGTGGCTCAGATACTAAAAGGGCCCCTTCACTACAAGTACTGCTTATACATCTGTAGTCTGTGCAAATATTCTTCATGCAAAATTCACGTCACACATTTATCCATTCCTTACTCAAATCCAAAGAAGTAAGCGTATCTGCACCCTAGCCACGGCTGCTTGACCCACGAAAGATAATGTAGCTGTTTCATACAAAAATTGCAAGAAATAGAGCCATGGATTTGAGATATCCAAGACAGGTATCACCTCAGTTCTCTTTCATGGGGTGCTCTCCAGATGGCGTCGGCCGCTTCTCATGCAAGTGCTGTGGGGGGCAAAGGATGGTTTAGAGACCATGTGCCCAATGAAGCTGCAAAATCTAAAAATTATGACGCATGACTTGGACAGCACCATATAAAAGAGGCCACTCACCTTTTGCAGTTAATATTTTTGCTGTATTAGCATGCATTTTGAGGCCACTGCATCCAGGCATTGAAGAACTTGATTGACGAAATGTACACGGTACAAGTCATGTCACAGTTCCTTCAGAAAGTAAGGTGTTTGGCATCCCTAATTGATACTGGCTTTCTCACAGGTAATTCATAAACTAGTAATTTGTCAGTCACCATCCTGCAGCTTAGTGTAGTGTAAATCCACATTGGTAAATACTACATAAATTTGCCCTAATATACATAAATTGTAAATTAGGGCCACACTCCACATATGAGTTAAACCTGTGCAGCATGCAGTGAAATACCACCAGAATGAATGCCACTTTATCAGTTAAACATTTTCTGGAACGTCATGTCCATCACGCATTGTATCTGGTAGGCTTTAGTTTGGTTTCGTAACTTCAGAATGACTTATGCTGTCAAGAAGACTTCATGCGGCTATATGAAAGCCGGTGTCACTTTATTGCCCCGCAGATTTCTTATCTCATTTAGATACTTAGCTGATTGCTCTCAAACTGGTTGCTGTTTGTTCTTGTAGCTCTTGAAGGATTCACATGAAAAATGTTTTTATGATGGTGCTCTGTAATTCGTTCACTTGAGGTTTCACTCTGCTTGGATGTTCACTGTATGAAAGCCGATGTTGCTTTATTGCCCCTCAGATTTCTTATCTCATTTAGATAATTAGCTTATTGCTTTCAAACTGGTTGCTGTTTGTACTCTATAGCTCTGCAAGGATTCACATGAACAATGTTTTTATATTGGTACTCTAATTTGTTCACTTGACGTTTCACCAGTGTTACGTGGATACTGCTGGTGGAGATTGGTATGCATTTTCTATACTGGGCTCAAATAAGGGTGATAACGCTTTGCAAAAGATATCTATGATTGCTGTGAAGTACTGGTCACAATGGTTGAGATAGGTGAGTGCCATAAAACGGAAGTGTAATTTTTTCAACAATAAATACCACTTTGCACTTAGCGTGAACACTAGTGTCATTTATTTATTTGTCTACTCCGGTGTTTGATGCAATTGACATCACTGACACTTAATTGTACTGTTTCCTCCCTGCTGAAAACTAGGAGAGGGTGTTGGTATGTTTGGCAGAGCTGTTTGAAGTGAAAACTGGTGGGCCATTCTTCTGGGGTTTATAATAAAAATATTCTTTGTATAGTGTCTCTGTGAACATGCTTACTCATAAAAAAACAACAAAATTTCTTCTCAATGCAAGCTCATTATAATGATACTGTGGTCGAGGCAGCAGAACACTGCTGTAAAAATTGAAAATTCAAAAATAATATTGTGTACGTCAACTCGAAGTGAAGGCATAAGGCAAGAAGCGCAACTCCAGTGGTGGTGCAGACTATGTGGGTATATAACAGCCAATAGCTGTCAATAACCTTGTCTGTATGTGTGGTCAAGTTTTGCATTTGATGCAAGCTACTGTAGAGCAAGCCATAACACATACATGCTTGTGAGTAACGCCACATGGCTTCTATGTCTTGTTTTTCCCTGATGATACCATTTTATTATTCTGCACTACTCGAACATTGCCACACTTGCTGCTGTTGCCTACTAATCCTTAGGGAGAAGAAAACTAAGAAAGTGAGACTAGCACAAGAAGCAATAGCAAGGGAAGTACGTCAGACGCAGATGCATCATTATGCATAGTATAGTCCCTATCACGGGAACACGCAAACATCAGTACCTTGTTGCAACAGTGTGCAAATCTACTGAAAAGAATCTACGCTTCCTCGCAGTCCACGCAATACAAGTACGAGGTTCATGCTTCAAGTGCCAAAATTTACATAATGTTGAACCTTCACCAACTCACCCAGTTTTCTGTTCTACTTGAAAAGAATTCCTGACAGCCTTCTCAGCTAACTCGCTGCTGAGCTTGTGTGGCCTATTATTCAGTGCCTACCAGGTTTTAACAGCAAGTGTGCTGGGTGTGAATGTCAAAACTCCTCTGCATGTGGAAGCACATCAAACATAGAAGGAGCTGCTCCATGCCACCATGACACCTCTTGGCGAGGCAGCAACCCATACATCTCTGCTTACCCACTGCTGTGTGCGTGAACTTGACTCCTAGACGAGCACTCTTCACGAACCTTAGTCGAAACAAAGGCACTTGTGTAAAGTTGCCTTGCTGGCCGGTTGTCGCTTCCTCGCAGTCCACGCAATACAAGTACGAGGTTCATGCTTCAAGTGCCAAAATTTACAGTCCAGCGAGTGGCGCTGAACATGCGAACGGGCACGCAACTGACGTTGTTGCAGTAATGCGCGCGGTCCAATATTGAGCACGGTGCCACTGGCCCGTTGAGAAAAGCTACGACAAAATTAACCAGCAATCACAGATTGCTCCCCTGCACGCATTTAGCGATAGCTTTAATGTAATAGCACCAGCTTGAAGTGCGCACTGATCCCAGCTGTTTATGCGTGCCGATTTTGAGAAAGCTAAGGCGAGTACGAGCACAACAGCTGCACACCTTCATAACCTTGGGGAGGGAATATTAAATACTAGTAAAGACGAAATTGTACCACCAGAAGTGGCGAAAATAGTATTGTCAGTGTGACTTTTTCTAGATCCACGGAGAATCGAAATACGTCCAATCCTCCGGTGCCGATCGTTACAGCATGAAAAACATTTATGAGACAGTGTGTCACTGTGTCGACACATACTGCGGAATGGAGCAGATTTTTTCTCCCTTTCGCTTTTCTCGTTTTTTTTTTCAGCTCTATGAGCGTTATGCTAACTTGTCTCCATTAGGCTGGGTAGGGGCGTCTGCTGCTGGATAGGTAAATAAGGTAATGGCACAGTATCTTTCTCACATATCTCGGCGGACACCTGAACTGCGCCCCTAAGGGAAGGGAGGAAGGTGGGAGCTAAAGAAGAAAGATAGAAAGAGGTGCTGTAGTGGAGGTCTCCGGAATAATTTCGGCCACCTGGGGATATATAACGTGCACTGAGACCGCACAGCACACGGGTGCCTTTTGCGTTTCGCCTCCATCGAAACGCGGCCGCCGCGGTCGGGTTCGAACCCGAGTACTCCGACTCGATAGACGAGCGCCACTGAGCCACCGCGGCGCGTACTCCAGTCTTCCTTCCTGCCTGCGCCGTCAGGTGCCGCATGGATTGGTTAATTCGCGAATACCCCACTAACATCCTGTCATCCTTGGTACATCCAAAATAAATTAAAAGAAGAAGCGAATAAAAATGAAAATATTCGGCATGCAGAATGATGGTATAAAAATATACTTGTGCGCTCATCTTGCAAATCTAACCAATAGCGTGTGGCCACGCAGCGCATGCATCACGTGAGCTGACAGCGTGTCACCTTCGACTCGAGCGCTGCGGCCATCATTCTGTGACCACCAGTGACGGCGGCGAGACTCGATCGTTGTGGGTGAGTAGCATTTACTGGTCCTGCACTGACTGCCACGGCGCAGCTGTACAAAGTGAGCACCGTTTCTCAGTTCTGCGCTGTCCTAAATGTTCCTGATCATTTAGCAACATCCCTTAAGCAAGCTTTCGTAAAGAATTGCTTTCTAGCACAATTAGTTCGACCGCCACCCTCACCATCTTATTGTGATGCAGTGCCACGTTTCACAACGCATCCCAATCGGTTTGAGCCTTCGGAGTGAATGTTTTTCCGAGTAGGCAGGGTAAAGAACTGCGAACACTACAGAGCGCTTTGAAAAGGGACCTCGCGTTCGGTTGGTCGATACCAGCGCTCTTGTTACATTCGGCTGCTTCTTTCGCAGCACCGCCCTCCAGCATGCAGCGGGGCACACTTAAAGAATTTGTCTTATCTCGTCGTCGTGAATAGGTGTAAGCACGAAATGTACTGCAGGAAAAGCGTATGGTAAGCGGGGACGGCGGCATCCTTCGCCGCTTACTGTGTGTGGCGACGCGCGTGGCAAGCTGTCGCTACGTGCCGAAGAAGGGGGGAGGGGGCGCCAGCACGTGCTACACAGAACATTGCGATGTTCGTCGGCCGGACGTCGGTGCCGCTGCGTCGACCAGCCGCGCGCCGACGCAACTTGAGGTCGCGGTTGTGCGGGTGGACACCAAGTGGTCGAAATTAATCATGAATATGCACTAAGGCAATATTTTTTCTTTCCCTCCTTTCCTCATACCATTTTCCATTCCTCACGGCGTACACAGAAAAGAGAAACAACTGCCGTACGTGCCTTGCATTTCCTGAAAACTGTAATTTTTCATCTGTCTTCGCGAAAATTCACTAATCAACGAACGAATGAAATACTGCACTCTTGGGCGTACGCAGCGCGCTAGCGTATGCAGCGACTCAGCGCCCTGATCGCCCGCTCGATCGTAATGCACTAGTCTTGATCAGTAATTACGGATGAAAATTTCTTCCCAGTGTTGATGTGCTTTGACGTGTTATTACTAGATGGCGCTACCGTGTGCACATCAGGTGGTCTGAATTAGCCCTGAGCCCTTCACTGTACGGCGTGCCCTATTGTACCCATTGCTCCTGTGTCGCTTCGGGATTCGTTTGAATGCACGTGAAACGGGCTGCAGAGATTATGCGCAACCTCTACGGCGGCATAATATCCATGCCAGCACAGGCTTACCTATCGCAAGTGCAAACCACAGGGCAGCATATGATAGTCTGCGATTTCCGATCAATAATTTAACATCGGAACTTACTTGGATTGACTGGAGTCGGCGAAGTACTGCAATCGTCTGCGCAGAGAATGTTGGTTGAGTTCGACGAAAATCCTCTGCGAAGACGACTGCAGTTCTTCGCTGACTCCAGTCAATCCACGTAAGTTCCGATGTTAAATTATTTATCGGAAAACGCAGACTATCATATGCTACCCTGTGGTTTGCACTTCAGACCAATTAAGCCAGTAGTTTGCGCTGAAGAATTTTTTACAACCCGGACAGGTAAATACGGAACGCCTTGTACAAACACTGAATTCCGCACAAATAAATTAGTGAATGTACAGTGCCAGCATGCATGGCGGCTGCGATGAAACAGGCCAATCAGGCACTGGACAGGCAAGCAGTAAAATCGGAAGTGGCTATAGTAGAATACAACTTAAAGAAACAGCAGTTGCTAACACTGGGCCGTGGTCCGCGGCGTTTTGTATTACTCCGCTGGCCAATTGCAACAGTAAACGAAATCACCTTTTTAATGTTTGACTATACCACACAAACCACGTATCAAAATTATAGAGCTGATAATTTTTTCCTCGTGATAAGCTCCTTGTTTAGGTAAGAAACGTTTAGGCAGCGGACTACTATTTCGTCGTGGAGGAATTCTGTGCGCGGAGACTGAATGTGGGCGGAGCTTCACTGCAGACTTAAGTTGTATCCGACTATAGCAGATGATATTCCCGTGACCCCTTGCGCTGCCGCCGGAAACAGACCTCAGCAAAGCCCATGGAACGCTATTCTTCCAGACTATAGTTTGAACTTAGGTTTGCCTATAACGGTTCTTTAAGTTAAAGAAAGCTGATTGGCTCTGCCAGCCGATGAGCCCAATTGTTACAGTGCGCTCATGTGAGTCTGTTCAAATTTCCAGATAGTTTTTGTTCGTATGCGCAAGGCATCATCGGAATGAGTAGCCGCCACCACAGACGGGACAGGCCCAGTGAAGAATCCACTCGCGGGACTGTCCGCTCCTTGACAAGTAATCGAGGTACGGCCAGCAAAACGCAGAGGAGTCAGCTGGCGCCGCCTCTTGGCTCCCAAGCGCCAGCCACGGAGCCCCCGGGTAGGGCCAGCAGACCAGGCAGGAAGCTGACCACGGAATATCTTCAGAGGCAAGAATCTCGCAGTATTCTTGGGATGCTTAAAGGGGTACTGATGCAAAATTTAGAATGCGCACAAACGATATTTGTTTCATGGGCGATGCCTTCTAGAAAGCTTCGGTCGAAAGCATTGAGTCGAACATAATTTATTGATATTGAATGTTGTCCGAGGAGCCGCTCAGCATTTCGATCTGAATGGAGGGACGTCAAGGTCCACTTGCCCCAATTATGGTGATGTCACCGAACCTAGTGGTTGTTCGCAGGAATAAGCAGTGCTTGGCGGCGACGCAGACCTCCTCAAAAATGTGGTAGCCCAGGTTGAACGGTCGACCGTGACGTCGCCCTTGAGCGCTGGCGCCGACCAAGGCCGGAACTGCCAGTACAAAGTCGTTTGTAATTATTAAAGCTGCGGGCTGACGTTCTGAGCTATAGGAGGTATTCATATGACGTCATCCGCAAGGGGCGCTAGCTGCCGGCGCGGCATTCGCCATGTTGGTGGTCGCGCGCGCGTCCGCCGCAGCCAGCCGCAGCGTTTAAATAGCTGGTGATGGGTGAAATATGAGTGTATTTCGCGTCTCGCCGCAGATAATTTCTGTCCGACCTGTACCACCGCGTGACTGAGTGAATATTCCGTGAACTGTGCGAAACAGAAAAGAGCGGGCACGCTCAGAAGGTTCTACTGTGTGAAAAGATCGACCCCTCGTATGAATGCGGAGGCGCCGGCATGGTGTGCGACGTACAGGACTGCTGCCGCGCGTTGAATTCACCGGTATCGAGGCCCACCTTGTGCACGGCTTAAGTTTGCTGACAAGCCAAGGAATTACAGCATACAAACCTATGAGAGGGTGCAATTACTTGACAAGCGGGTGAGTCCAAGAGCCATGCTGAGGGTGCCGAAGGCCGAGGTGCCGTTTTTGGAGAGGTGAGTAATTCGAAGGGTCTGTTCGCTTAGCCGTAGCTTAACTTGTCACCTCTATCTGCTGAAAGTGACGTGTTGCTACGGCTTGAAGCAGCGCTACGTAGCTACAATCAAAACTGCAAAATATTCTCGCTGGGTCTGACGTTCGTGCTGCGAGCATTTGTTTGACCGTTCTGCCGCTGGAATTATCAGTTTCTGCGGCGCCAGTTTTGGAATTTCGGTAGTTATTCGTGCTGTTTATCCACGATGTGCCCTGCATGACTAGCTGACAGTTATCAACTGACATGAAAAGCTGCAAGTCGTGTGCATTTTTGCGTGCAGTGCAGCCAGCCAGTTTTGCTGCCGAGTTTATCACGGCACAGAGGAATTCTGCTGCAAACTTCATGCACAATAAGCGTACGCGGTCGCTGATGCATTTAACAACGTGCAAATATGTTACTGATCACTAACAGTTCAGGCCGGGTACCTTACGGCGTACCGTGTTTACTGCGTGAGCTAGCGTGAAACGACCGCAAACATGGCGCGTTTGCCGCGGCGACGCTCGCGCCGTCTGGTAGCGCGGCCTCGGTGTTCATGGTTACTGGGCCAAAGCACCCTTTTCCAGGGCGAAAATACGGACGCCCCAAATGTGCCTGCAGACTCTCACCGCCGAGCTCTTTTGATAACGTAAGAACGTGTTGTTCTTACGCGCCGACGTGTTTCAAATCCATGAAGCAGCGTTTGATTCTTCGATTTGAAACACGTTGGCGGCCCGAGCACACTGCACAGGAAGAAAAATTCAGGGGCACTTTGGCTCTCTAAAGTGTTGGAAGGCGAAAGCGTTTCCTGGCGCACTGTTTGTTTTTTTATTTTTCATATGTTCTTTTTATATTTTTTTATTTTTGTTTCTTATTTTTATTTTTACTTTTGTTTGTTTTCTCATTTTTATTTTTTAATTCATTTATTTTATGAAACCCATAGATGTGCCTTTATTCATGCTCAAAGCCTGGGCCTTCTTGGCGGAGTGGTAGCCTCTCCACTTCAAATGCCGAAGGCCCTGGTTCGATTCCCAGCCTCGACGCAGTTTTCTTTAAGGCAAAGAGAGAGAGAGAACAACTTTATTTGTCACTTCAGTGTTGGGAGATAGGGCAGGTGGGCTGAGTGTGACCCCCAGGTGGGGGCGACGTCTTGAGCCCATGAGACGAGTGCGAGTTGTGTCTTCTTGTCTGGTCATGCAAGAAGTTGGATCCAACCCTTCGAGGAAAGAGCTGGCAGTAATATTTATGGGGGCGGATTACCCTCGCATCCCCAGAGGATGTGTGCCTGAGTGGCAAACACTCCGTGGTCGCAATTAGGACAAATGGGGTCGTATTGCTCGTCAGTGATGAGGTATAGTCTAGAAGGACTGAGAATAGAATTGGTCTACAGTCTGCGAAGCATGTTGGCTTGCGTTCGGTCGAGGTCGGGGTGGGGAATTTTGAATGGCTCGTTTAGAGTCACTGAGAATCCTGCGTGTGCGGAGATCTACGATGGCCAGCGAGATCGCGAACTCTTCGGCAGCAGTGGGAGAGTGTGTGCGCACTGTGGCGGCGTTGATTGGCGTAGCTACGCAGGCCACGCATGTGTTGGAGTCGCATTTCGCCGCGTCCACGTACATGGCGTGCATGTCGGTGGAGTACGTGTCGTCCAGAGCCTGGGCCTTGAGTTGAAGGCGCGTGTCGTGGCGGCCGGGCAACATGTTCTTGGCCATGGGTTTGACGATCAGCCGACTATAGACTCCAGTTGGAAGGGGGGAAGTGGAGTGTATGTCACCTCTAGGGTTGATGTTAAGACGGTCGAGAATGTAACGACCGGGTTTGGTACGAGAAAGGCGGTGTATCTGTGCAGTCTTGTGTGCTTCGATAAGCTCAGTGAGGGTGTTGCTGGAGCAGACACTGCGTGCTGGCAAACTGGGGCAGTCCCATTGCCGCCAAGCTTGTACACCGAGTGGATGACGCTCTTCATCTTTGTGGCGGAGGGGGTAATAGGGCTAAGAATAGACAATCCTACTAAAAAGGAAGGCTTGTGTGAGGCCGGTCTGCGTGTTCGCCAAATGCAGCCGGTACAGCCAGCGATGACAGCGCCGCCCACCGGCAGGTAGCAGCCACATTAAGGCTGGTTATAAATATTCATTCAGAACGACGGCTTGACATCGCCGCTATGGCGCAGTGGATTAGAGGCACGTGTTGCGTATGGAAGGTCGGCCGTTCGACTCCGCTCTCTGTACTGTAATTTTATTGTTTTTTTAATCTCATTTTTTTCCATTTTTTACCTTTTAGGTCGCAAATCGTGATGCTTAGTGGCATATAACGCCATTTAAGAGGATTTATTATCCCTTTTAGGTAAGCCGTTGTGACAATCTTCAGTCACCGTGATCAATTCACCGTGGTTTCAAGCCTTGTGGCTGTACAGGCTGCAGTTGGCGAATACGCGGCCGGTCTCCCGCATGTCTCTGCGGCGAGTGGCAATGCGGCGGATGACGCCGTTGGTCTGGTGGGCGGTGGTACGGAGGCGTTGGTTGGCTTCTGAGTTCTGCGTGTTGTTCTACACCAGCACATCTAACACGCGGGTGGTTTGCTCGGGAGGTATGAGGTGGGTGTCGATGTAGAGCGTGATCGGCTCATGGGGGTCGGGGACTGCATGGTCGGCGAACCCGTTTATCCCGGATGACTAACAGTTCGGATTTGGTGGGCGAGCAAACGAGACCATTTGCCTGCACAAAAGCGCGGACGGTGTCGATTGCCTGTTGGAGTGAATCTTGTACCTTCCCGTCCAAGCCAGAGTTGGTCCAGAGGGTGATATCGTCGGCGTATAGTGAGTGTTTGTTATGGGGTATGGTGTCCAGAAACGAGCGGAGGCCTCGCACAGTGATGTTAAAGAGGAACGGGGACATGACTGCTCCCTGTGGTTTCCCCCCGGTGCCCATGGTGATTTTGTCGCTGCAGAGGTCTCCAATGTGGAGTTCTGCAGTGCGGGTGCCTACATTCATCTGGGAGAGGTTGGTCGGTATAGATGCATGCGACACGTTGTCGAACGCCTTACTGACGTCGAGGCTGAGAATGGTGCGTGTGGCCCGGATGGGACTGGGGTCAAGTATGTCGTGTTGTATCTGCCACATGATGTCCTGTGTGGACAGTCCAGCCCGGAAACCAATCATGGTGGGGGGGTCAGCCTTGAATGCCTGATACTGTCGTGACCAAGGAATGTTAGCAAATGTGCCCGCGTTTCGGCGTCACTACTGAAAAAAAATTCTATCGAGGCTGGGAATCGAACCAGGGCCTGTGGCATTGAAGTGGAGACGCTGCCACTCCACCACGAAGGCTCAGGGTTTGGGCATGAATAAAGGCGCATCTAGTGAATGCATGGGTTTCATAAATAAAATGAAATAAATAAAACCAAAGAAAATAACAAAATAAAATAAAAATATGAAAAATAAAAACAATGCGCCAGGAAACGCTTTCGCCTTGCAGCACTTTAGACAGCCAAAGTGCCTCCTGAATTTTTTAAGTAGTGACACCGAAACGCGGACACACCTGTTAACATTCCTTGGCTACGACAGTCTGAGGCATTAAAGGCTTTCGCCTTAATAGCTTGCTACAGTCCACGCCTCGTCTCTGTTTCTTCGAGTAGCCAGCGCCCGCGACGGCTACCGCAAATGAGCTAATCTCACGTGCTCATGAGCACTCCGCACTATATATAGACTGAAAGTGCATATTCTCCTCCCGCGCATAGATTCTGCCCTCTTGTAAGCGGGTGGAGGCGTGGCTCGGGTAGGTCAGCGTGCATTGAATTTCTTAGCCACATGCAAGGAAATTCAGACACGAAAACGGGGACGTACCAGCTATGGCCTATCGACGTCTTAAAGGGACCATGAAAAGAATTAAAAGACGCTTGTAAGTGTTAGAAGTTATGCTCAGAAGCACTGACACCAAGTATGAGTCTTCGGAACTGAGCCGGCAATTTATTATGGCTTTTTAAAAATCGCGTTTTTCAAAATTCGCGGGCCGATTGGCGTCTTCGTAGGGAGCGATTTTGAAACCAAAACCGCGAAAACAGACGTCACTAGTCCCATGACGTCGGTAGGCCACCACACGCTGCCATTCGCTCGAGCCGCGGCAGCTACGACGCCACGGGCACACTTCCGGTAGCGGTGAAAATCGTCTGCTCGAGGCGCCGCGCGACCCCCTCGGGCAAGCGCGGGCCAGGGCATTGCCTTCACGCATATGTTTCCAATTTACCTCTGCCGCCTCTTTCTGCCGGGAGTTCGGGAGCAAAGAAAGCGCCGAGACCGGAGAGACGCTGCCGACGCACGCTGCTCCTCGGGAGTGCGACAACCGGAAGCCGTAAACCGAACGTCAGCGAATGACGTATTCATGGGCGGAGCCCAGTCCCGGAGCTGTTTTCTTTATTTTTTCTTGGTGCTCCGCGCGTATGAGTTGAGGGGGGAGAGGAGGAGCGTGATTTTTAATCGTCTATAACTTCGTTGTTATTCATGCTAGCTCGAAAATTCTTTCGCTGGGGTGACGAGTGTTGGATTGCCTATCTTTACGTAATCTCAATTAATTTGTTTCCTAGTCCCTTTAACAGCAGGCGGTAGCTAAGGACCTTGAAATTCTCGAACACAGCGTGCTGTAGAACCCGGCTTCCGCCTTTTGTCGCATCTCGTGAATAAAAATTCAGGGAGGCACTTTGCTGACCTAAAGTGCGGTGGGGCGAAAGCCTTAAGCGTGGGGTTGCTGTTTGTGTCACTGATGTGTGGTAAAGATGTTAAGCTTCGCCTCTAAGAGTGGAACGCGACAGTCTTGCAACGCTGCCAGGGAATCCACAGAACGCCATCGCCCGTTCGGCTGTATGCCTTTCTCGTCGGTAAATTGGTTTTTGAGGAAAGGAAACGTATCTGTCTCGCATATCTCGGTGGACACCTGAACCTCGCCGTAACGGGAAGGGAGGAAGACGGCAGTGAACGAAGACACCGTATTCACTAGACGTGCATTTGTTCATTCCAAATAATCGAGCTGGCATGGCGGAGTGGTTACCTTGCTTGTCTCGCACTCTGGAGACCCTGGTTCGATTCCCCAACTCAACCAATTTCCTACTCGGTTTTATTTATTTATCTGGTCTGACTATAAATGTTAATTAGGCTAATTGCTTGACTTTTATTTCTCATTTCGTCATTAATTATCATGAAGTATCGATTAAGTAATGATTGGCATATGCCCATATAAGGCACGTAACCGAAACGAGGACACATCTGCCGACACGGCTGCTAACGACAGTAGAGGCAAAGGCTTTCGCCTTAATACAATAAAGCCAGCCATGGATGGCTCTGTCCGTCGCCAACTGAAAGAACGGTGCTCTAAGAGTGAACGGCTATTTGAGAATTTGGTGATTTGCGATGGCATGGTGTTAAGCATTTCGCTTAGAGCTCCTTTCACTTGCAAGGTGCGCACTGCGAGTTGCGCCATTGCGACTGTCGTGCAAAGCATCCACGGGGTGGTGGATATACCGAAGGTCGCGTGCCCCTTTCACTTCGTTTCGTTCTATGTTCATTGTACATGAATTGATCATGCTAGAACTCTATTTCAACTGGTTAGGTAGATTCCATTCAACGGGGCAATTAAGTGTCTTGCAGTTCGTCAATAATCGGTTCCTTCTTACCCCTAATGTATGATTAAATTTTCCAGAAAGAGAAATGCAAAAGAACTAGTTATGCAACATACCTGCCGATCACTGCCAGACTAAATAGTAAGAGTGTATTCTCATCTATCGACTCCAGTAATAGCATAACCATTTATGCATAAAGTTACCAGAAGCAATAAAGTATTGGATGGAAAATGAAGAAGGTGTCCTGAACCAGTTCAAACTGTCCATTTCTTTAAACACATATCACGCCACACCAACGAATAGCTACTGTTCAGTCAGGAGTTCTGCTCTCGAGAGCTGCTAACACCCTTCTTAAGTTGTGTCTGATAAACTAAATGCTGTTTGCCCTTCGGTGGGCCCTTCTTCCCACAATTTTTCTGCATTTTCTTCTTGCCTGGCTTCACTTCGTTCAAGCATCCTGAGGATCGCAGTGAATATAGTGTACGGTGATACTTTAACTACCACCTTAGCGCTTAGTGGTCTGAGCATCCGCCTCGCATGCGGTAGGTGCGGGGTTCGATCCCCAGTGCCGCCGGGTACCCACTGGTGATGCAATGGGCACAAGCTTTCCCCTGATCTGGTGCTCGACTTAATTAGGATGAAATGCTTGGGAAATGGGTCTTTGACCTTGAGTAGAAAGGAACACCATGTGCCAAGCGCACTTTGGCCACAGATGCCCTTGCGCCATAAAAATCCGTCGTCATCATCAGCTCCTTTAACAACCATTTTTGGCTGTGCACTCCACGTTGTGCCCCTAAGTGTATCTCATCTACGAACGTACAGTACACTTCCCGTGTGGTTCGCGGAATCGGATGAGCCCCAACATCTTAAGGTGCTCAAAGGTTCTAAACTCAAAGATTAAAAGCACTTTTCTGAAGCTTCGTCCGTTTCGAAAGCAGAACGCTTTCTTGCACTCTACCTTACAGACGGCGGAAAAGGACTACGGCAGCTTCTGCCCCGCCCACTGCGCCCACGCTCTCCCTCTCCTGCTCCCAGTAAGTGAACGTTCACGAAATGGGTTACACACCTTAGACTGCTTTCTTCCAGGACGCTAAACAGTTCATATGATCACAGTTTACTTACCGCAACCTGTATGACTGGTTCGTAGCACAGGGAAACGCGTTACACACGGGCCTCAAAACGAAATGGGTTGGTTTTTATATTTTTGTTCACAACACTTCGTCTTGATTTTTATTCGGCATTGTTAGACTTTTGGATGTCCACTCGCAATCTGAACCCAATGGAACTCAGAATGTTGGATGTAGTGTTTAATGAAGACTGAAAATTGACCATCAGATGGTAACAATGTTCATCAGTCGGCTAATGTTATTTTTTATCAAAGTTATTTCATGAATCTGCTTTCTCTCTTGCATTGTAGATCATCACTGACTGTTTCATTGGCACAGGGAAACGTCTTCGCGCGCGTGCGTGCGTGGGTGGGCATCAGTGACTGCGTGTAGGCAGCTACAACCGCTGGTGATTGGTGCATATGCTAGGCTTAGAGGTTTGTAGAGAGCAAAGTTTTGCTGGCGTGTTTTCTTCTGTGAAATGATTGCTTAGACATTAGTATACTTCAATCACCCTGTGGTGCTCCCCTACCACGGCTAAATAAATTATTTTTGAATTTCTTCTCGATGCTGTTTCGGTTTCAGCTTCATCTAATTGAACAATGGCTTTGAAGTCACAGGTGATTTTAGGTCATGTGAGGCATAAAAAAACGGCAGTATTATCGCTGATATGTGGTTTAAAGTCAGTACAACAGTTAAGCCAGCCTGCTTCAAGAGCCGGAAAGGCAACGAACGACGTATCAGCGGTCATATTTCAGGTTTTTTTCATGCCTAATGTGCCCTAAAGCCACTTTTCCCACCGCAATCATTCGGTTGACGGAATCGAAACCTAAATTTAGTGGTCGCAGGTGAACACCACATGATGATCCAGGTATCCTAATGTTTAATGCATCATTACAGTGAAGAAAACGCAAAAAACGAAGATGAAATGCTATGAGCTTAACTGCAAATGCTTACATCCAGACCATATTGAACCAAATGTTATCGCTAGATATCGCGTCCTTATCCCAAAACACGCCCAGAACGTGTTATAGAAAGGCGTTTTGCCCTCTGTACTTTCCCAGGTAGTCAAATTTCCCCAGCGTCCCTCGTACTTCATAGCCTTAGTCGCTTTGGGACGTTAAGCCCCATATCTCCATAACACCAACCTTTTAACCATTTTCGAGTAATAAAAACCAAATCACTAAACTCCAGCAGCTCCCGCTCTGGACACCGAACTTCTCGGAGTCATTGGCAAAGATATGCAGACGAAGATTTATGTAGTTGCGAAACAACCTGGGTCTAGCCACTTGTGCGGCTGGGGTAAAATAGAAAACGTTGTTTATAGATTTTCAGGCCTGGTCGATGTTGATGGCGCTTCGCGCAGGCAGCTGGAGAGTGCTGTGAAGGGATGGATAAGCTTCAAGACGCAAGGGGGCAGATAATAGAGTGGGAGGTCCCACCTACGGTCTTGTATGACGGGATTTCTTGATATATATTCCTTGCGTAATTTGTTATTAATTGTCGCTAAACTTTCACCTTCAACCCTATTCTAGGGTGTCTCCTCCAAGCAAGCCGGCGTGGACCGGTTCTTCATGGTCCAGGCTGCGCTTCGGCAGCAGAGAGGTACAGCGCGGGCCGTATGACTCGGGTTCCTGGTACGCACGGCTCCTGGTACCTCGCAGGGGCGCTATAACGGGACTGGGAACAATTCCTTCGATCGATCCGTGAGTAGCACCCAACTTCCTGCGCCGGCCACCGATCAGGACTTTTTGAGTGCTCTGGACATTCCTTTTGATTTTCTTCCTCTATATTAGTTGCGACAGCAAACGAGAGCAGGCAAGAGCTGCTACGGGGCATCTCGCCGGTGTCTTGCTCGAAGTTTGATGTCTAGCTAGCGAAAAAAGCAATCACACAAAAAATTAACAAATAATCAGACAAAACATTAGAGATCAAAAATAATGGCATCGTATGCGCGCAAAATAGTCACCTAAAGCTTCTTTCTAACCAGAAATTTATGCAAAAATAAGCACTGTACGTTTTGTCACAAGCAATATCAGTGGCTAGAAAACTTACGGTGGACTTAGTGAAATGAGGTAGGATTTAATATAGTGTTCCCCTCCTTCTGCTCAACACTAAATAACACAAGAGAAAGAAGAAAAAAAAATTTAAAGTCGCACTCTCCTCCCCACCCCGTTATCTCGCTCAAGATTAGCTGGTACACACAAGCCTCGACATGGCGTCGGCGTGCGCGTTTTGGATCCCCTTTTCGTGTTGCACTTTTGCAAAGCCAGCGTCCATCGAGTGAGCTTAGCGCTGTGCGGACTGCTCAGGGTGATGGAGCGGATAGGACTATGATCAGTGATGATCACTCGCACATTAGTGCCGAACAACCACGCCTCCAGGGGGTTACGGCGCTCGGCTGCTGACCCGCAACAGGCGGGTTCGATCCTGGCTGCGGTGGTCGAATTTCGATGGAGGCGAAATTCTAGAGGCCCATGCACTGTGCGATGTCAGTGCACACCAAATAACCCCGGATGATCGAAATTTCCAGAGCCGTTCAATACGGCGTCCCTTATAGCCCGAGTCGCGCGCGGCCCGATGGACTGCGGGTCGCGCCGGCGCCGCGCGTAGAACGCGTGTTAACGTGTTCGCTTCGGTCGCTGTTTCGCTCAATCACCTAACGTTTGAGAGTGTGTGCTGTAAGTCGCTACTCAAATTTTCCCTCTTACAGAGAGTACTGCATCCGAGAGTAGTCGACCAGGTAGGGTACGGACTGGAAACCTGCACTCGTAAGCAGATTTCTACGCTGGCGTGTCGTTTGTTGCAGTATTTTACGTGTGCTATCACCTATGATAATTTTATGCATAAGAATGTAGATTTGCTGATTTTACTCAGTGGTGTAGCAACCGGATAGGCGAGCTGCAGACTGAAGGTTGTCGGTATACGAAGCGCGTGTTTTCGATCACCAGAACGTTTTCGGCATCCTAGCGCTGAGCTTGCTCTTGTTCCTATAAACACAATTCATGCGGATTGAAAGCACGACCGCTACCAATTTCAGTTGCTCTCTCCGCGTGCATGCCAGAGGGACGGGGGTAGGGTGGGGGGGGGGGGGGGCGTTAAGGGTTTTTTTTTAGTATCTTTCTTCTGTTGGTATCTACCTTAATCATAGAAAAATATACATGTTTTTATTATAACATTCTGTGACACTTTCAGATTTCTTTTATGCTATTCAAGCTTTGAGAAATTAAGCGAAAGTGCGTTTTTCTGCACCAGGTTGCATAAACCATAACAGAATTTGTTTTCTGTTGCCGCTGCGACTCAGTTGAGCTGACAGCGGTAATTTGTTGATAAACTGGCGCTCCACGCACGCGACAAGAAAGCCCTGTTTATGAGGGGTGCTTTATGGCCGGCAGGAACGATTAAGAGTGCTTGGGAACTGGAACTGCATGCTAGCCGCACACCTAATGCTTGATATTGAACAAAAAGTTTGCGGTGGAACACCACACGGTAGCGATATGAGCACGAGCGCGCATGCTAAGCACCGGCACAATTAACGCGAATCTAAAACTAATTGCCATTATAACGCATCAATGTTATCTCTTTGATAACGTAAATACTTCCTGAAACACAGCCACGCTGCGGAAGTATGTTCGGCAATGTTTTTTTTTTTAGCGCCCGAAGCGCGGCTGTATGAAGGCGCGGCCGCGTAGCTGCCGCAGCCCCGCAGTACCCAAAGAAACGCCCGCGCGGCGCGCCAGTCGGCGGAAAATGGCCGCGCCGAGGAGCGGCTCTGGATGCCGGCTTTTTCGACTCTAGGAATAGCGTGGGGGGCGGGGCTAAGGCATCAACTCTTTCCTCTTCTGCGAGCGCAGTCCACTGTCCAACATGCCGGCACCCTTCGACCTGTTTATGAACAACTTCTGCCCCCCCCCCCCCCCCCCCTGCTGCTCTGTCTCCTGTTCTTTTCTCGTCACATTTTTAGCTATGATGTCTGTCAGACGACATTTCTTCCGGCCTAATAAAAAAATTACGGCCAGAGCAGAGCTCTACAGTGCACACAGCCGGGCACAGAAAAACCTAAAAGTGTCCTCTGCAGTACTCCAGATCGCACCTTACGCTAGTTATTGCGAGACACTGACAGTCATTGTTTCAGCAGCAAGCATTGGAACTCTGTCTGCATGAGCTTGAGCCGTGCAGGAATTCTCTCAAAGGATCTGACAGAACTCGTAGCGCCTCACTGCACCCGCGAAGGGCCTGCGCCAATTCCAATGGTGAACTAGTAAGGCGAAGAGCAACGAAAGATTGACGTTACCGCGCCAGCGTAATCCTCTGCTTCGGTTGTAAATAGACACCAAAATAATGCCTTATGCTGCCTCGAGCGCCCTCGGCAGTGAATATTTACTTCCCTCAACTGTCAACGACATGAAAATAGCTAAGCACATGCGACAAACTTCACTGTCACGTGAAATTTGCCGCCACTCACATCCACGCGCCACTCACGTCCACTCACACCCGCCACTCACATCCATGCGCCACTCACGTCCACTCACACCCACTCATGTCCTATCTCCACTCGTCTCTCTCATGCTCACATCCACTCACTAGCACTAATTTCCACTCACGTCCACTCACTCGCACTCACACTCCTCTCTCACACTCGCATCATTTCACTAACACTCACCCTAATGACCACCGACACTCGCATCCTCTAGCTCGCACTCACGTCCACTCACACTCATGAACACCCACCCTCCCATCCATTCACTCCCGTCCGCTCACTCGCACTCACTAACTCGCACTCACTCACACTCACGACCACTCACAGACATGAGTGTGAGTGCGAGTGAGGCGATATGAGTGCACTCATAAGTGAGTGTGCCGACCTATGATGAGCTGTCGCCGATTGTTCCAGGTTTCAAGATGGCATGTTGACGCGTATGTACAGTCTTTGTCAAAGGCATACAGCCCCGGTGTTTTCTGGCCCCTGCAGCTCCTCTTGCATACTCAGGGACCCTAATTTCAAGACGGCGGGAGGAATTTTAAGTCCTCTACCCGCCCAAGCTTAGGACTGTCAAATGTGATTAAGAGCCCCGATACACGGGTGGGAAGCAAACCGCTTGGGCTGTATACTTTTGACAAAGACAACTATCGTGAGCAAAAAAAAGTGACCCCTGCCTTAGCTGGCCAATCCATGCCAAACTGCATGCGAGCGCCGCCTGACGAAGCACTCCTTTTGTCGAGATGGCTGTGCCCGGTATGGCCGCGCACCAGTGCGCCGGTCTCGACACAACGAATGCTTCATCAGGCACCGCTCGCATGCCGTTAGGCACGCGTTGAAAGGGGACATTTTATTAACGCGCCAGCGTTAAAGGGCCCCTGCCCACCCTCGGCTGGCAAACACTCTCTACCTCTCTTTGAGCGAGCCTCCTCTCCTTCCGTTCCCTCCTCGAAATTTTTCTCTCCCGCTCCTCGTCGAGTAGGCTCGGCAAGGCAAAATCACCCCTTCCTTCTCCGATGTAAGCCGGAGGCGTGGTGTCTGTGGAGTGCGTCACAGGGCTACGTCATGGCCCCGCCTTCAATAGAATTCTTTTCTAGGTTTTTGCTGCTGGGTCTGTTCGAGGGGAGGGGGGGGCGCTGCGGGCGCGCACACTGAACGATCGAGAGGCGCGATCGGCTCGACCACCTAGACTTGTTAGCGAGCGCATCCTTTCATACATCTGTTTGTCATTCCCAGTTAGCGAGCCACTTTTACATTTTTTTAGGCCTCCCCACCGCTTCACGAGCGGAGGGGCGGAAGTAGGTTCTGTTCGAAACACACGGCGAAGTGCGGGCCCGGCAACCGCCCGTTTGCTTTTCTTCATGTGTGTTTGTGTTCTGTGTGTTTGTGTCTTTTCTCCGCTCCGAAGCCCATGTCGTTCATTGGAGTCAAGGCGTACGCAAGATGCATGAAGGATAAGCGGTGTCTGTGTGGAGCGGTCAAGTGGGCGAGCGAGGGAAAGGCTCTGCTGCACTAATTAAAACCTTGTTTTGGGGGGCTTTCATAGAAGAAAAAAAATTGAGAAGGGAGCGCGCGCGCAGAGCGTCTCGTGACGTGATCACGGCGGGGGGGGGGGGGGGGCGAACCAACTCCCTCAGTTTTACTATTTTTTTTACTTTTTAAGGCTAGGGTTCAAGGCTGTCGCCGCACGCTCCCTCCGCAGTTTTTTTGTTCCTTCATGCGGGTTTGTAGGCATGAGCCAGAACAGAAGGCGCTGCGGAAAGCGTTGTGCAGACGACGCGACGCCAAGACTACGCCCAACCTTCTCCCGTCAGTCAGAACGATGCACCAATGGAGTGCCTTTAGCGAAAGTAACCCCCCATGACGTCAACGGGGTTCAGAGTAGTGGGGCGGGCCGTTTTTGTTGAAGGAAAGAACGAGCGGGCTTCGATTTGAATTTTCGCAGCTTTTCGGGGCGCACATGGCTCTAGTATTTTGCAGAGGTTATCTCCGATGCCTCATCTACACAGTGGGCTTGTTTTTCAAAAATGTCCGGACCTTGGTCAGTGGCCCTTTAAAGGCTCCGTGTCGCAGAAAACCGGTGGCGGCGTTGCCGTCGGCGTGCCGAGAAAGCTCTAATGAACCTAGTTATGACGTCACAACTACGTGACCTCTCACGGGTAATTTTAAGTACCCCAGTGAGATCCCACTCTCGCTTACCGTATAGTATACATATGCTGCTCCATTAACGCACGGAACCCTCCCAGAGAAAGATATAAATTGGTACTATCGTGCTCGAATTGGTTGCATACGTCTTAAGTACGTTTATATATGCAAGTTGGAGCAATTGCGGTGAAAAGTGAATTGGGGTGAATAACGTGGGATTCGAAACCACGATCTTTGGCCTGAGAGACGGGCAAGCTACCCATCGGCCACAGGCGCTCGTCGTTTTAAGCGGGATAGAGGTGGACCCGGTGAATGCATTGTGGTCTTTCACTTGTAGGGGTGTCTTAAAGGCATGTGCTGATGCGTGCGTACTTTATTATTACTATGCTAATTAGTAACTAGGTAATTCCACCAGATCAATTCAGGCATCACTAATCGGGGAAGAGAGAGAGAGGGGTATAAAGCCGCCGGGTGTGCCGACAGGTTGTGATGCGGTGCTACTTCGACATTAGGTCTCGTCTGTCTGGAGGAAAGTTTTCATCCTTTGTGGAGTGTGCCGAGGCGCCGTGCGGTCCCGTTCGTCAGGAGGGGAAGTCAAGACCCCCCCGCCCCCACCGCACGGCTGCCGATTAGCGGCGGCGGCCCGATAACGTCATCGCGTTCTCCTCTTAAAGGTGAACATTAATGGTCCTCCAAGCTTTTTTTTTTTTGCTCACCATAGTACTGTATTCCAGTCCTGCGATAACTTACCCAAGAATTCTGGAAAAGCGCAGTTTTTTCAGCGGGAAGTTGTTCATGAACGCAATTTTTTCGCATTTCGCAACATTGCAAAATAACAGCATATCCACAAATCTGCACTCGAGAGTCATGCAGTTTTCTGCTATTTATTGTCACAAACGCATCCCATCGATTTTATGGCAGTCTGAACTACTTCGTGCGAGCCGAGGACAACTTTAGGGTAAATGGGGTTGAACGTCCCAAAGCAACTCAGACTATGAGGGTCGTTGTAGTGGAGGGCTCCGGATAATTTCGACCACCTTGGGTGTCTTAACCTGCGCTGACGTCGCACGGTAGAGGAGCCTCAAAGAGTGGCTAATGCGTAAATTATTTCGGAAGCTGAATTAACAGGATTACGTCAGAGATAGACGTGTGTACGATAGCGACGGTGTCAAATCTAATGCAGAGGAAGGAACATATTGCTGCCACACACACGTGTACGGAATCGTCGCGGAAAATTAGATTACGTCGGACATTCTAACTTCGTTTCGTCTGTGTAGTACTGAAGCGTTTTGGTGAACATTTATAGTACTCTCTCCGCAAGAACCCGCCTTTCAATTCAGAACGATAGCAATCCATATCCCTTCCTCACTAATGAGCCACTGCAGAGCGGTCGTAGACAGCACGACCCCAGACATTCAAGCACATCCTCGATAGCTGTCAAGCACTTGCAGATCACGCGTAGTCTTTCAGGCCCAGGACCGCTTCCGGATTCGGTTCCGGTTTCGTACGTCAGCGGTGGCCTACTGGTCTGAGCATCCGCCTCGTATGCGGAAGACGTGGGGTCGGAATAATAGGGTCCACCTTGAGTGCACGAAAACCAGATTGTGCTGTGGCGCTGTTTGGCCAAAGCTAGTCTCCCTTGCACCATAAAAATTCATCATCTTCTGATCCCGGTTCCGCCATACTATAACGGGCCGGCGTCGTTCACATCACAGGGAATCGCGCATAGAGCGGCCGCTGTGAAGTTAGCGGATACAGGCGCAAACGTGAGGGACTGGACTTCATTCGCACTGTGGCGCAAGCCTATAGGAAGTCGCTGGAACAGGATGGCCCCTAATTGTTTGGCGCTACGTCAGTAGGAGGTCATGAGGGCTGTTCGTTTACCTGGCCCTTCGTGCTCATCATTTTCAGTGCACTCGAGTTCCCATGGTTGTTGAAACCCACGAATAAAGAATTGAATATCCTGCTATTCAATTTGCTGAACGAATCAAATAGTCTATTCAGAAAATTATCCGAAAGGAAGAGAGTATGTTTTAAAGTTTTTGAATAGTTTTGGAATAATTGGCGCTAACTGGTAAAAGGGTTCTACCTAGTTTTCTTCTACGACTGTTTCGAAAACAGGGTCCACTCGGGCGCCGCAAAACACGTTTTTGAATGGTTTTGGAATTTCTGGCCCTAACTCCTAAAGGGCTTTACGTAGTTTTCACAGGGTCCAATCAGGCGCCGCGCAGTATGCTGTCACAATGCATATGCACGGGAAGGCAGGTTTCAGCGGCACGACGCGCTCCATTCGGTTTGGTTGGTTTATGGGGTTTAACGTCCCAAAGCGACTGAGGCTATGAGAGACGCCGTAGTGGAGGGCTCCGGAAATTTCGACCACCTGGGGTTCTTTAACGTGCACTGACATCGCACAGTACACGGGCCTCGAATATCTCCTCCAAAGAAATTCAACCGCCGCGGCCGGGAGCGAACCCGCGTCTTTCGGGCCAACAGCCGAGCACCATAGCCACTGAGCCACCGCGGCGGGGTAACAAAGAAATACAACTTTACAAAGAAATAAAACTGAATCTGAATTCTTACTATACAACATTCATTAAAGGGTCAGTCTACTGAATTTTATCGGCCATATTTTCTTTGCAGCAACCGATAGCTCTTTACTCAAATTACCTTTTAGCCAGGTGTGGTGCCAAGAAGTGCCGTAGAACATTTTAAAATAGAATTTATTGATGTGGGAACACATCTGTATGAGATGGTAGTCTCATCTGGCAACCATCTGGATTTCCGCCGCGCGGCGACAAACATGGCGGCGACCGTCGAAGCTGGACCTCTCGCTTCAGACTGAATCCTCGTTGTTGCTGCCTTTTTCAGTGCGTTCACTGGCCATAAATGGGGCGCCGGTCTTTCGCTTTGTCTCATCTCGCCTATACGAAAACGTATAAGTGATAAATTTGCTTTATTTTAATAATTAGAGTGACGATTCTGCCGCTTCTAGGCTTAAGTGGACAGTCGGTTTGTTTACAGCAATGGTTCCCGTCCTGACAACCAGATGGCGCCACTATAGGCTGAGTTTATTTTTGCGTCTCTGCTAGCATACGCTGAACTAAAAGTGGGAATGTGGTTGCGTTTATCGTACGTATAACTATAAATATTCATGTGATTTACAGAAAAAGCGAGCGGTACGCCTTCTACAGTTTACTAGAACAAAACGTACGTTACTCTGACATTGGGGCATACAAACGGTACGTAGTATATTCACTTATGCTTCTACAAAAAAAAGACTACCAACTGCACCAAAAAAATGAACGTTTGGGGTCGCCACCATGCATTTTTACGCGACTTTTAACGCCGAAATAAAATATAAATTCCTGTCTAAAGCGGGAGCAGTTCCCTCGTTATTGATGTTATAGGGTGCCAACTACCAAAATATGCCATTATTTACAGACTCATCTCGGTGAGTAGACTGACCCTTTAAACATGACCCACACTCTCTGACATACAAGACACGTCACTCCTCTCATTAGAACTAATGGCGGCGTTCACAATGCTCACACATGACCTTCAAGGTTATGTAGCAGGGTTCAGGCAAGTTTTGTAAGACCTCCCTTAAAGGGCCACTGCCCAGGGTCCGGTCATTTTTGAAAAACAAGCCCACTGCATAGATGAGGCATCGAAGATAACCACTGCAAAATACTAGAGCCATGTGCGCCCCGAAAAGCTGCGAAAATTCAAATCGAAGCCCGCTCGTTCTTTCCTTCAACAAAAACGGCCCGCCCCACTACTCTGAACCCCGTTGACGTCATGGGGGGTTACTTTCGCTAAAGGCACTCCATTGGTGCATCGTTCTGACCGACGGGAGAAGGTTGGGCGTAGTCTTGGCGTCGCGTCGTCTGCACAACGCTTTCCGCAGCGCCTTCTGTTCTGGCTCATGCCTACAAACCCGCATGAAGGAACAAAAAAAAAACTGCGGAGGGAGCGTGCGGCGACAGCCTTGAACCCTAGCCTTAAAAAGTAAAATAGTAAAACTGAGGGAGTTGGTTCGCCCCCCCCGCCGTGATCACGTCACGAGACGCTCTGCGTGCGCGCTCCCTTCTCAGTTTTTTTTCTTCTATGCAAGCCCCCCAAAACAAGGTTTTAATTAGTGCAGCAGAGCCTTTCCCTCGCTCGCCCACTTGACCACTCCGCACAGACACCGCTTATCCTTCATGCATCTTGCGTACGCCTTGACTCCAATGAACGACATGGGCTTCGGAGCGGAGAAAAGACACAAACACACAGAACACAAACACACATGAAGAAAAGCAAACGGGCGGTTGCCGGGCCCGCACTTCGCCGTGTGTTTCGAACAGAACCGACTTCCGCCCCTCCGCTCGTGAAGCAGTGGGGAGGCCTAAAAAAATGAAAAAGTGGCTCGCTAACTGGGAATGACAAACAGATGTATGAAAGGATGCGCTCGCTAACAAGTCTAGGTGGTCGAGCCGATCGCGCCTCTCGATCGTTCAGTGTGCGCGCCCGCAGCTTCCCCCCCTCCCCTCGAACAGACCCAGCAGCAAAAACCAAGAAAAGAATTCTATTGAAGGCGGGGCCATGACGTAGCCCTGTGACGCACTCCACAGACACCACGCCTCCGGCTTACATCGGAGAACGAAGGGGTGATTTTGCCTTGCCGAGCCTACTCGACGAGGAGCGGGAGAGAAAAATTTCGAGGAGGGAACGGAAGGAGAGGAGGCTCGCTCAAAGTGAGGTAGAGAGTGTTTGCGACCATGGGGTGGGCAGGGGCCCTTTAAATGCCCAATCTGTGAATCCTTGACTCGTACAGAGCTCTCGCCGCTCTCATGCAGTGTGATGTGTTAGTTCATTTGCTGTCGTCAGCAGGATGAAAGTGCAATTGTCTGATACGTTCGACATGAAGGTCACCGATCTACGACGTCGACTTCGTCACGCGTATTCCTTTCTTGAGATCAGTGTCTCGTATTTTAGCAGCTACAACTATAAAGCTTTAAAGCTTTAGCGCCTTAACGCAGCGCCGCTCTTAGCGCTTCGCTGTGTCCCACAAGTATTCGTTTCGCTCGAATACTCTCGGCAGTACCGGATATTCGTGAAATATTCAATTCGTGTTCTACTTGCTTATTACCTACACTATTCATATTCGATTAGAGTTCGAGAGAATAGCTTTCGCGCAGCCCTCTTTCAGATGTCCTTCTGGAGGCCTGCGTACTATTCGATGTCAGTCCACGTTAAAGAACCCCAGGCGGTCGATATTTCCGGCGCCCTTCTCTACGGCGTCCCTAATAACCTGGGTCGCTTTGGGGCATTAAACCCCCACAAACCACATTGGTCTAAAATCGTGCCTTCGTAAAAGCAGGTAATCTACACAAGGTTCTGGGGGTTCACGTAATAAATTAGATGTGCTGGTCGTGCCGGTATTTACTTGAAGGCAACAGTTAGCCCGAGCTGGCGACCGGCGCCCAAGAGCTCTCTTCGTCTGCGCAGCTCGTCGTTCCCCTCGGCACCCGGACCTGCGACGCCGAGGCTTGCACCTGCAAGAACACCTCCGCAGGCCCCGCTGGACTAGCGGCCGCAAGCATGCGGGTCTTCATGGCGTCCCGTGCCGCAGACGGCGCGACGGTGTTGTGGTGTTGCCTGCTCACGACCTCGGCCAGCACTTCGGCCCTGCTGGTTGAGCTCCTCCACGGTGTCCGACCGGCGTGGCCGGCTCAGAAACATCAAATTTGTTTTATATTAATTACTTTTCTGTGTTTCTGAGCAAAAAATCGTGTTTAGTTAGATGCACGTTTGATGTAGAACCAGTATTCGCCAATTTAATTCGCAGAATAAATCATCCACGTTTTGATTAGTCACTTCTGTAGTCTCGAAAATTGTTGAACTGGAGAAGTTATCGTGGTCCCTGTATCGAGCTTCATTTATTACCCGAGTCTGATTGATACCTTGGTATTGGTGACCAGTCGCTCCAGTTCAATGCATTCTTTCCGTCCCTTCATAGGCTCACTTCAAAACGGAAACTATCTGTAAATGGTCCCTTACATTCTTTTTTCTTCACCTAGCATCCGGTGGGAAGCTATAAACCATTTTGCATAAAGAGATTTTCATTTTTGCTTCTGGAATGATGCCCTTCACAACGAAATGTTTCCCGCTTACATATTATTCGCTAAAATCACGCGTGACGTTTAAGCTGTCATTGTTAAGTCAACACAGGTTTCATTAACTATATATTCTCAAGTGTTAATTTTTTATAAGCTTGTACAAAAAAAAAACAGATACCACATGCGCAGCATTTTTCAGAGAACTCGGCCATGTTGATGCGAACCGTGAAGAGCATAAAATTTTTTCAACTGACAAAGAAGGCCATCTCTACAACCGGAGAGCATTGAAACAAAATTCGTTTCAAACAATGTCTGCCCATTACATCAAATGGTAAGTTACGGCTGTCCTGTAGCCACTGTTTCCGGAGAAAGCGCACATAAAGGAAACTTGATAAGGAGGGCTTCAGTGCGGGCTAGTTGGTGTGACGTACTAGAAGACGGCCAACAAACGGACGCCACGCAGAAAGGAGCACACTCGCATAAGGCTGTGTGTTCCTTTCAGCGTGGCACCCGTCTGTTGGCTGTTTTCTGGCAGAAAGTTGATAAGTTTGTATTTACTTTATCTAGCCAGCTTACTAACTACGGAACAGCTATAGCACCAGGTGTAATCGCGTTATCGGATGTCACAGATAACAAAGTTGCAATGCCTGGCAATGGGAATGAGTGACGTGTAAAATTTTGCATTAGGCGAGTTTGTGTTCTCCACCGCTGAGAGGCAAGCACCGGACACATCCCCCGTTTTCCTGTATGGTCAACAACGGTGACGTATCGATTTGAAAATTAAGGTGGGGGGGGGGGGGGCACTTAAGGAATTCTGAGGTGTAAATGCGAGAGCATTTGCCCTAACATGAGAAGTCTGCCCGCGGAGCTCGCAGTTCCCTTTCGTGATGCACTTGGTAGCGGATATGACATCATAGCAAAAACAAAAGGGAAATTCCTCTGAAAGGCCTATTAAACGCACAACCTCTGGACGCTACCATCCAAAGAGATCCCAAGAAGCAGGGCAATGGTACTCCGGATAGGGCGGAACGACCGGAGTAGAACATTCGCCACTGCGCATTCTGAATCACGGCTCAGATTCATCCATCCAACCCTGGGCGCACTTTTTCGCAAAGGACAGCTCATGGGGTCAGGCACAAATGCGCGCCTTGGTGCTTAAAGTCCGCCACGGGGGAGCCACGAGAAGAAAAGAGAAAATCGGAACGTTCTAGTGGTGTGTTACCGTCCGTGCCTGCAGCTTTGCCCGTGCGTACCATCGGGGAGAAAAGTATCCTGCCAGCCGAAAACAAAGCTTTTACGCCCTCGATGCCCGCTAGCATGAATTAGAAACATTTGTCTCCTGTACTACGTGCTCATCTAGGACCGGATATGAACGGCATGCTGAAACGCCCTAGTAATATTTTAGTGTCCCGGTGGGGAAGTTGTCAAGCTCATCACCGGTCCAGATACATAGTGGCAGCCGGGACGAGTAGATTCTTGCGGACGTCTTCGACGAATGACGCCTAAAACGGATTCTCGAAGAAGAGACAGCATGGAGCTGGTCTGATAAAGGAAGCCGATCAGGCAGCCGGTCCATATGAACATATGCAGGCAGATGGAAGGCTGCGTTAAAGCTCAGAAGAGCGCCTCCTATACTGGGGAGCTATTCATGCTCGAGTGGCATTGATTGGCGGCGAAAACGGCCATTGCACGCAAAAAATACCTGCATTAACCTTTAAATTTTCACTAACGCGATTCTCGTTGGGGCTACAGTGCCAGTAATTCTGGCTCCCCGGCCGCTGCAGAGCGAAACCCGCGGCAACGAGCGATAAGCGCACGCAGCACCACTACCGACGAACCATCGTTCTGGCAACGCCGTACAGCGGCCCGGCTTCTGCAGCCGTCTCTCCCCGTAGCTGAGGTGCGAGGAATCGTCGAGGGTATGACGTCATTTCATGTAGGCAAGTAGCGTTAGCGGAGAAGGAAAATTGGCTGAAAACCCTTTGAAGCTATGGTTGTGTGGACGGAATGGAGATCGGGCGCGCAGAAAAATCCTTCCTCCCCACCCCCCTCACTAAGCTGCCACTTCAGCCCCTCTTCAAACCCTACTCCCCATTGTGAGACGCACTCTGGTGGTGGTGCTCGAAACATTTATTGCCAAGCAATGCAGAGGGGGCAAACCCTGCCTTCCCTTATGTGGCACGAGGCAACCCTTAGGGGGCTGCCCTGAAAGGGCAAAGGACAGTTCTTGGCTTGTTACCCGCTTCAAGGCGTCGGTAATTATCCGGCGCTGGTCAGCAGCAGCGGAGCTGCCCAGGAGAGAGTCTCCCAGTATGACTCCGCCGTGGTTGGGGACGGAGGGTGTGGGAAGGTAGGGCATGTGAGAAGTATATGAATAAAGATTCCCAGTTTCCGGCAGAGCTTACAGAGGAAAGGAACTGGAGCTGAGATGGATCCGAAAGCTCCTGCTTAATGAGAGTAGATTTCGGGTGGGGACGGTGCCCATTTCATTGTTTTGATAATTTGGTCCGTCTAACACCTTTGCCGTTGCTTCCAAACACGCTGGGTGCTGCAACAATTAAAACGTTGAGCAGGGTCTGGTATGAATACATAACGTCACCACGCCAAACACGCCGTGAGTGTTAGCAAGCGTGCGTTTGTTCATCTCCTGGCAGGCCTTTAGGTTAGGAAGACGTCTAGTGCCTCCACCGGAGCCAACAATAGAGGCCGTCGCCTGGCCACAATTATAGGCCAAAAATTTTTCAAACCCCTGCCGGTTTTTTCGCACCAAGGTAGGCGACAGGTAAGGTAATAAATGTAAGACCTGTGGAGAGAGGGGTACCCGCGACCATATAATTTGGTAATGCCCCGGATCCCTGGGCACTGGGGTCAACATCGGAGCCCTCCACTACGGCGTCTCTCATAGCCTTAGTCGCTTTGGGACGTTAAACCCCATAAACCAACCAACCAACATTGAAAGTAGAGAAGCCTGGGGGCCCTGCTGCGGAGCGCGGTCCCCGCCGACAAGCAACGAGCTGTCCGACTGGCTGCTGAAGCCGCGAAGATCCAACGTATCTTCGCCACTCTTAAGACGCGGAGGTCCCGGCCATCGGCCCCTATAGGCCAGCGTGCCAGGGCCAGGGAGGAGGGGGCCTCCTACATCCGTGGTCAATCATCATCATCATCACGCCGTGAGTGCATTACAGTCGTGTTTGCACATCAGCCAGGGTTGCCGTATGAAAATGTTGCAAATAAAGATATTAGGCACGCAGAATGATGATAATGAAATAAAGCGAGCTTGTGTTCCTAGCTTGCAAGTTTAAGGAATAATGAAAAGAGGCAGAGTCGCGCGTGGCCAAGGAGCGCGTGCATCACCTGAGTTGACAGCGTGTCCCCGTTTCTTGACCCGATCGCTGCGGCCGTCTTTCTGCAACCGCCCTTGAAAGAGCCAATACTCTGTTTTGGTGAGCAGCATTTCCCTTTTTTGTGGTCCTGCAGCGGTGACTGCGACGACATAGCCGTACAAGGTGAGCACCGTTTCTCAATTCTCCGCTGTCCGGAGCGTTAGTGCTGGCTTTTCAGCATTCCCCATAGGCAAGCTTTCGAAGTCTTGCTTTCTCGCACCGCGAGTTCGAACGCCACGTTCATCATCTCACTGTGATGCAGTGCTTTGTTTCACTACGCATGACAGTCGGCTTGAGCCTTTAGCACAGAGCGTATTGCGCCTGAGCAGTCTGTAGCTGAGTTTTTTCAGAGACGGGAAGGAAAAGAACCGGGGGCGCTGCAGACCGCTTTGAAAAGGCACTTCGCGTTCGGCTGGTCGATACTGAGTGCTCTTTTTACATTGGACTGCTTCCTTCGCAGCGTCGCCCCCCAGCATGCAGCGAGGCAGACTGGATAATTTCATAGTCTATTTCGTCGTCTAGATTATATCTAACCTTGAAATGCAGCGCAGGAAAAGCGTAACGTATTATATAACTGCTCATAAAAGTTGGTACCCGCAATGAAGTCTTGAATAGGCGCCGACATTAACCATTTTTGTTTTTGGACCCTTTTTTTGCGACCTCAAGCGTGATCGGCGGCTTCCTTCCCCGCTTTTTGTGTGTGGCGACTCGCGTGACCAGCGCTCGCCACGTGCCGAAGAAGACCGGGTGGCGCCAGCACGTACAGAACGCTGGGAGCTTCGCCTCGGGCGGAAGCCGCCGCCGCCGCTTCGCCGATTGATCCGTCGACGCTACTTATGGTGTCGGTTGTGCAGTAGAACCATAAGTAGTCCAAATATTTCTCCTGCACTTCGTATACTTCATTCCTCCCTTTATTCTTCTTCCACTCCGTTCTTCATGTAATTCTCCACAACGCGTGAGCTGTACACTGAACAGTGCATAAGATGCCGCGCCTCTCCTTTCATCAAAACCAAACTTTCTCTTAGCGGTCGTCGCAAGAATTCGCGGCGCAGACCGAACGGATAAAATATCCCCGGCCGCAGTAGCCGCGTTTCGATCGAGGCGATATGCGAAGGGCGCCCGTGTGATCCGCGATATCAGCGCATGTTATTGAACCACAGGAGGTCTAAATTAATCCGCAGCCCTCCACTATACGGGGTCCCATATTGCCCCTTTGTCGCTTCGGAATTTGAGACCCACAATTTGCGATTAAGCATGAAGACAACGATGCGCAAAGCTCAGCGGAAAATGCTGCGGTGATAGAGTGCCATAATGCGGCGGTAAAGGCCGATTCACACCACGGTCCGTTCGCCCGCGGCCCGCGCACTACGTGTTCATGCGTCACCACATTGAGAGGCGCGCTGGATGGATGGATGGCGGCCGACAGCGCGCCTCTCAAAGTGCTGACGGATGAACAAGTAGTGCGCGGGCCGCGGGCGAACGGACCGTGGTGTGAATCGGCCTTTACCGACGCTGATCTTTTGCACTGCTGGCGCTTCACATCGCAGTTTTTTTTTTCTGCTCCCTCCCATTCGGACGGAAAAGTCAGGAGTGTTTCGCACGAGTTCGTGTTCATTTTATTTCAGGTTCGGTCTGATATTCTTCTGGTTCGGCTTCGTGTTCTCCTTCAGTGCGTGACGATGTTCCCTGGAGTTTCTTCGAATGTGAGCTAAAAATTGGCAGTGGTTTAGCTCTGGTTAAACCTGTGGATTGCGAATGCAACGAGGAGGGAGATAGAAGAGAGAGAGAAGCGATGGAGAGCGCGCGGCGGCGGCCCCGGCATGCTGGCTGTCACCCACACTTCGAGCACTTTTACGTGGGAAGTTCCCAGACACCCTTAGAGCGTGTGAGGGTAGCGGTCTCGGACTCAAAGGAGATGCCCTCGACTCAGCGTGGCAAGCTCAGCGGAGACCAGCTACCAAGTGACAAGAGGTTTTTGGGCATTCGGTGCCCAGCTTTCGCCGGTCGCAAGCCAGAGAATGGGTCGGAGCCAAAGGTTCACAAACAAAACAAAATTTATACAGCAAAGAGACGATACAGAGGATTTCACAATCACTAGTACAAACACATACAAAGTGATTATCAAACAATGCAACTCGTGCAGAGTTAAACTCGAGAGAGAGACTAAAATACAAAGGCAATATTGCACCTAAAGTGCACTAACACACGAGAGAGAGGTAAACAAACAAAACACAATTTGTTCACCGGGCACTGCGGCAGTCCGACGACCAGAGTTCCGCGACGATGCCGTCCCGCAGACTGGCGAACGTTGCCTCGTTGGTCCGATGCTGGCCGAGTGGTGTTTTCCCGGGAGTCGAACGGGCGCGCTTCGATGAAGCTTAAACGGCGGTCCGGACTGACTTGACAGCGGTCAACGTAATACTTCTTTTATATAGGCTCGCTCTCCCGTCTGTTTGTTGTACGCGCCAAAGTAGGTGCGCACATACACGCAGTATCTCCCGTATAGTTTCCCTTCCTTTCTCTCGCCGGCCGCGCATCCCCATTGGTCAGAGTACGGGGGTCGCATCTCGAAGTTTCGAGCGTGTTCTGGCGTGGCGCCGTCGCCGACGTGCGAGTGCAGAGGAGGGGGACGTGTCTTAGTGCACGCAAGGCTGCGCCCTTTTCCCCCCGTCAGCGGTAGAAGCGACTCGGATGTTCCAGATAAATTTTCGGCATGGATGACTCATTCCCCCGGCGCACGCCCTGTCGGTGAGCGGTGGTGGAGGGGAGAGGGAGCCACGCACACAGCGGGGGTTTTCCTTCTCCCCCGTTTGGCTCGCGCCGGCGAGACGCCGTGCGCGCGGCGGTTTTTCTTTGTTTGTTTCAAAAATGCGCCGAATTTAGTGACACTAGCTATGCGCCGCTGCTGCGCATGCGCAACTAGCGAGCGCGGTGGCGACACGCCAGCTGTGCGCCCTGCTCGCGCATGTGCAGTATGGCCTTGCGTCACCTCCGCGAAATGGCTGGGCAACTGGGTCAGTGGACATCTCAATCGCACTGTGGGTGTGTGGTACCGTTCACCTGCAAATTGAGGCAGTTATGCGCCTTTTCATTTTTCAGAACCAATGGAGGGTTTTGAATAATTGATTTTGAGGAAAGGGAAGCTGCATATGGGGCTCAATGTGTCAATGGACACCTCAATCGCGCTTTGAGGTCGGTGGCGGTGGTGTCCACCTGTAAAATACCGTGCTTTCCCACAAAATTCTGTCCAGCGATTCTAAACCACCAGCCATTTTTTTTCTTAACGGTAATGTTCCGGGTAATTAAATTTTTTCTGTGGCCTAGGGTACCCGTTGGTGTGCAAACCCCAGGACAACGATCCAGATCAGGGATTTGCTTTCAGGGGCTCATGGAAGGCGACAGCGCTTAATAAAATTTAAAGAACGCTGGTTTTCCTGAGGTTTTCCTCGCGCAACCGAATCGCGCTGGTGGATCGCGTTACGCTAAAACTTTATATTTGGAACCTCATCTGCATGATGGCGCTGGGATTTTTCCGAGGCGCAGCGAAACCGAAAAGATGCGCCTGCGGAGGTTATTCTTATCCACGCTGAGTGCGCCCGACATGGTCTGGTCATGCAGGCGCGTAAACTCAGTATGCCTTCGGCCGAGCGGCAAAACACGGCCGCCTGGATCGGACACGGGGCACCCCGCGGCACGTTTTATTTCTACGGCCGCGGCGGGAACTCTGGAATGGAATTAAAATCGGGCCGGTGCCGATGCGGGAATAGCGTGTATTGCATGAAGAAAAAAAAATACATGCACCTGCATTTGGACTCAATGCCCACCTGTCGCTGCTCAGACCGTGCGGCCAGTCGCATAGCCAGCCAGCCGCATAGGCGGTGTGCCTCGATCGGTCCGTCTCCGTTTTTAGCGCCATTCGTCCCGTACAGTCCGCATCCATACTGATCACACAGCACTCTATGCGGCCTTTTCAAAGCACCACACAGTGCACTTCATTCTTTTTTTTTGTATACCCAGCACAGCGTTCACACTCTGGCTTCTTTCCTGTGGCCTCTTGACTTCGAAGTTATTCCTATAGCTTATACCAAAGCTCTGTTTTTTGTTGTGACTAACTCGTTATCCCGAAACGCTATCCTACCAGTCAAGGTTGAACCTTTGTTTGCCTTGAACGGTGCTTTAAATTAAAGAAAGCTCATTAGCTCTGCCAGCAGATGAGCTCAATTGTTAGAGTGCACTCATGTGGGTCTGTTCAAATTTCCAGGTCGTTTTTGTTCGTATGCGAAAGGCGTCGTGAGCATGAGCCGCCGTCCCCGTCGATGGGACATGCCCGGAAAAGAAGCCACACCATGGAGCGTCTTCTCCATCAGCAGTCACCGAGTCACCGGCAGTAAGACGTATATGTGCCCGCTGACATCAAATCTAGCAGTAGAGAGCTATACAGCGCCGGCTGGGAGACTGGAGGCGCAGGCACGCAGCCGTTCCCTATGTGGCGCTGGCGTCGCAACGGGACCGGGAACAAGCACTGTCGTGTGCCAAGGTGGCCCCGTGCGTGCCATCCGACTTGCTGCGCCGGCCACCGATCCGGACTTCGTGAGTGCTGTGGACATTCCTTGAGATTTTCCTGCCCCATATTAGTTAACTGTGACAGCAAATGAGAACAGGCAGGAGCTTCTACGGTGCGTCCCGCCGGTGTCTTGTACCAAGTTTTGGGTCTAGCTACAGAACAGAACTCACAGGTGAGGGACCAAAAAAACAAAATTTTGCGTCGCTGGCGCCAAAAATAATCCCTTAAATTTGTTTTCTAACCGAAAATTTAGAAAAAGATAGGCATTGTACATTTCGCAAGAAGCAATACCTGCGGCTAGAATACTAACAATGGACTTCGTGGAACGAGGCGGGATCCATTGATGTAAAAAACTCTTCGTACAATGTCTCAAAACATGGCCCGTTGCATTAATGATTCGAGTATTGAATTGATGGGAGTATTGATGGGAGTTTTGAATTTTAAAGCTCCAGGTATAAAACATGAGGAATAAATCCCTCTAGATAGTTCAGCTGGTCCAGTTCGTTCAGGTGGATAATGAAGGAACAGCGCAGAGCAAAAGGGGCATGACACGGGCGCTGACTATCAACTCCTGGTTTTATTGTAGTAATGCGGTATATACCTCAACATGAGAAACAAAACACAAGGAAAGAAACCGCGGATGGAACCAATAAAACCAATATCAGCAGTAACCAAGCATATTCATGTTAAACCTCTCGAGATGACGCATATGTTTACTATATTGCAGTCTCACGATAACACACCCAGAAATTCTGGCCAGGCGCAATTTTTTCGACGGCTTGTTTTTCATTAATCCAATTTTTTTCGCATATCGTAAGATTGCATAATAGCAATAAATGCATACGCAAATCCCTCTTCCGTACGCTTGGGGGTTTTGCTATTTATTCTCAGAAATGAACCCCACTGTTTTTCTATCACACTATTGTCTACTCCGTGCCAGTGCAGGCCAAATTTTAAAAGCAACATTACGCTTGGTTTGGTTTCGTTCATGGGGATTAACGTCCCAAAGCGACTCAGGCTATAAGAGACGCCGTAGTGAAGGGCTCCGGAAATTTCGACCGCCTCGTGTTCTTTAACGTACACTGACATCGCACAGTACACGGTTCTCTAGAATTTCGCCTCCATCGAAATTCGACCGCCGCGGCCGGGATCGAACCCGCGTCTTCCGGGTCAGCAGCCGAGCACCATAACCACTGAGCCACCGCGGCGGCCAACATTATGCTACGAATCGGAAGGTTTGACCGTTACCATCAATACGTTGAGGGAATCCTGGCTTTCCGCCGTCGCCTTTGCGCGGCTCTGCCGGCCTGATTCGGTGGATCGGAACGCTGGCGTTCCGACGCGTCGAGAAGCAGCGAGGTCCGAGCTCCGCTTTGGATGGCTATATCGGCGGAAATCTTGCCAATTCACCCAAAATTTTGGTCGGACGAGGTCCGGGAACGTGCGAGGAACTCGGGAAGCCCACCCGCTTCGAGGTAGGACCACCTGTTCGTTTTCTGTGATCCTTAAAAAGTTCGGGCGCCCACGCCGGAACGCTTCGCTTCGTCAGGCCTAGCCTCCGAGCGGCGCCTCCGCCGGAGCGACCGGAAGTGCCGTGACATCATGGACTGGCAACCGGAAACCAGCCAGGGTTGCCAGACAGCGCCCGAATTAAGCCAAGAACAGGGAAATGATGCCATTACCGACCAACAGGAAGCCACAGGCACCTGGTTTCGCCGCCAGGGGCGCAAATACGTGGAGGAAAGGGCAAATATGCCCGAAGCGGAAGAGAAGGGGCGTGCCAAGCCCTATAACAAAGAAGGAAGAGCCATTGCGGAGAGATCCGTTGGCAGAATTAGATCGAAGATCTCCGGAGAGATGCACCGCGTGGTCCTTCGCCCGAAAGGCGGTGCAGATCAGCTGATGAAAAAGGCTGGACCCTTCCTAAGAAAGATTTTGGTGGAGGCGGCTGGCCTGACAGTCCTCCCGGAAGACAAGTTTATCGTGAATGCCAAGAACCAGTCTCTGCTCATCGTGACCCCGTCGCTGGAACGAGCTGAAAAATACGAAAGGTTTACTAGTCTCAGAGTGGGACAGCAGGCAGTCGAAGCTACTGCTCATGCGGCCATGCCGGAAGGCGGAAAAGGGGTCATCTACGACATCCCGCTCAGCCTGACAACACAAGATATTCACGAGGGCCTCCAAGAAAACGAGGACATCCGAGGGGCAAGAAGATTAGGAAAGAAGTCAAAGACCGTCTTGATCCTCTTCGAGGGTCCCGAGGTCCCAAGGGAGGTGTGGTTTTTCGGCGTAGCCTATCGCTGCAACCTGTATAGAAAGAAGTTTGATGTATGCTATGCCTGCGGAGAGCTCGGCCACCGCTCGGACGTGTGCCCTGACACCACCAACGTCCGATGCCGGGGATGCAGAGCCAGCAATCCTGAAGAGGGCCACACCTGTGAGCCCAAATGCTTGCTATGTGGAAAGAACCATGTGCTGGGAGACAACCGGTGTAAGAATCTCTACCGGACACCCCACATCATCAAAGTGCGTCAGGCGGAAAAGATCGCCAAAGATGCTGAGGAAAGGAACCAGAAGCAAGGGCAAGTCAGGGGCAGACAACAAGAAAAAGCAAGTCCCCACCAAAGGACGAGCGGAGATGAAAGCCGGTCCTCTAACGGCACACCTCGACCCAGGAGTGCCTCGCAATCCAGAAGCAGGAGCAGAGAGGCGCCACCTCGATCCCAAAGGGAATCAGGACAAAACTCATGGGCGGAGAAGACCAAGTTCCCGGGGAAGAAGACACCGCCAGGCGAGGCGCCGGTAGCAGGTAGGTCGGTTAGCTTCGCGGGTGTGGTCTCCAACCCAAGTAAAACGCTAGAAGCGCGAGTAGATGAGAACGCAGCAGCCATACGGCTACTAAATGAGAAAATAGATAAAATTTCCGAGGCAATTCATGAACTTGCGCAGCAGTTTCAGCAGTTGAAAAAGCCGCAACCGCTACTCAGACCAGCCACCCCGATGGCAATCCGCAAAGCAGGTGACCTTAGCGACTCTGCTGAAAACATCTCTGAAGAGATGAGCGTAGACCAAGTTAGGCCTGCCAAACGAAAGCAGGATGAAACGATAACAGTTGAGAGCCAAATTAAAAGGATAGTAGCAAAGGAAAATGAAAAAATGGAGAAGTCATTCGAAGAGCTCAAACAGCACGGGGCCATCCTCGGCGCTAGACTAGAGAACCTCGAGTCGGTAGTGTGCAGACAACTCGAACAGCTGACGAGGCACATCCAAGTCATAGGCCAGGCCTGTAATGTTAACATCCAAATTGATGGCCAATAGCACGTCGAAAATATGGCAATGGAACTGCCGCCATCTTGCCAGGAAACGATCGCTATTGCAACAGTACATCCTCAGCCAGGACTACCCGCCTTTAGCAATTGCAATGCAGGAGACGGGAGGGAACTGGAATATATCGGGATATAAGGGGTACGCTGCTAAGGATGGCAACGACACCAAGGTAGTAACGTCTGTTAAAAGCAACATCGCGGTAATCCAACACGACATGGAAACCAGGAAACGGAGACAGTATGCGTAGAAATTTTAACTGGAAAAAAGAATAGGGGTAGCATATTCCTTCTAAATATTTACAGCCCACCAAAAAAGATGAAAGTAAAATTTGGCCCCATATTTAGAAGGGCAGCTAAACTCGCGGGGAAAACCCCCTGATCATAATGGGCGATTTCAACGCCCGGCACCAGGAATGGGGTTACGTAAGCAACAACGCCAAGGGTCAAGCCCTACTGGATGATATAGTAGCATCCAATTTCTACATAGCCAATGACATCTCCTGTCCCACGAGGACTGGTAACAGCGTTACAGCGGACACATCTCCCGACCTTACGCTATGTAGGAACGCTGGTATTGTGAAATGGCGGAACCGACAGGAAGATTTGGGTAGCGATCACTTTCTGCTGGAGCTCGAGCTCAACAGAAAAGTCAGCGTGAAACCTACAACCTACAGGCAAGAGGAGCTTACGGATTGGTATAAATTCAGAGCTATCAGAGAAGAACATGAGCATAGTGACATAACCTGTATCCAGAACTGGACGGCAACGCTGCTTGAGCATGTAGAAAGGGCAACTGAGGAGGTTCAGGTAGATGACTCCCAAGATAGAATGGACAGCAGCCTCTTCAGCATGTACAAAAGGAAGGAACAGCTAAATAACCAGCTGAAGCGCCAAACGTGGAACAGAAACCTAAGGAGGGAAATAGCTAGACACAATGTAGAATTAGAAAGGTATGCTCGACAGTTGGAATCTCAGAGATGGGATAATAGATGCGAGGAAATGGAGAAAAGCATGGGAAAATCTAGTACATGGCAGTTGCTCAAATTTCTTATAGACCCAAATAAATCTAAGACGGCTATGAGAACTGAGCAAATAAAAGCTAGATATAAGTTTAATGGCACAGATGAGCAACTTATTGACACGCTCAAGTCACTGTATATTGCTCCCCATGGGGCCGCTAAATATGACGACTATAAGGGACAACCAAATGAGGAGTTGGATGCCCCCATATTAAGAGCCGAGGTCAGAATGGAACTGCTGAAGCTAAAACGAAGGTCAGCCCCGGGGCTCGACAGAGTAGAAAACAGAATGTTGAGAAATCTGGATGAAGAATCAATAAATAGCCTCACTAGGTATCTCAACCAAGTGTGGAAAGCAGGCGCTGTCCCCGAGGAGTGGAAGAAGGCCAATATCACGCTTATACACAAGCAGGGCAAACCTCCGAGCTTGGAGAACCTCAGGCCGATCTCACTAACATCATGTGTAGGGAAACTGCTTGAGAAGGTCATCCTGACCAGACTGACCAAATACATGGAGGATAACGGCCTCTGGCCAGATGAAATGGTCGGATTTAGGCCTGGGCTCACCACCCAAGATACAATGCTAAGACTCTATGGAGATATAGTAGATCAGCTGGACCTCGGCAACCTGAAGGCGATCTTAGGTATAGATCTTAAGAAAGCCTTTGACAATGTCAGCCATGACGCCATCCTTGATGGGCTAAATGAGATAGCTGTAGGAAAAAACACCTATAACTACATCCGATCGTTCCTAAGGGACAGGACTGCTATCATTACCTTTCAGGGCATCACATCCGATGAGTTCCCCATGGGATGCAGAGGAACCCCACAAGGGGCTGTCCTCTCCCCATTTCTCTTTAATCTGGTAATGAGGGACCTTCCCCGCAAGCTTAGAGAGATAGAAGGCTTAAACATCAGCCTCTACGCAGATGATGTCAATGTCTGGCTAAACAAAGGAGGCGAATCAGAAATGAAAGAAAAGCTACAGAAGGCAGCGGATATCATTAACGAGCATGCGAAATGCGTGGGTCTCAGCTGCTCTCCGCAAAAGTCTGAGCTATTTGTAGCAATGAGCAAGCGCAGTCAAAGGATACCGGCAATCGAGGTTACACTTGAAAATAGAACGATACCAATTGTCGAGGAAATAAGAATCCAGGGCATGTATATTAACAGAAAAGGGAAAAACAAAAGTACGCTAGACAAGCTCAAAGCGCAAGCTGAACTTGTCGTCAGAGCCTTCAGAAAGGTATCTAGAAGGGGGGAAGGACTCTCAGAGTCCAGCAAACTAAGACTCACGCAGGCCTTCATCGTTAGCAGGATATGCTACGCAACCCCATTCCTGAAAATAAACAAAACCGAAGAAAAGGCATTAGACACAATCATCAGAAAATGTGTCAAACGAGCGCTAGGGCTGCCCATTTCCACGTCCAATGATATACTGGAGAAAATGGGCCTGCATAACAATTGGAGAGAACTGACTGAAGCGGTTAGAACATCGCAAATCGAAAGGCTCACATCCACACCCGCAGGAAGGAAATACCTAGAGCTAGCGAAATGGGCAACCGTAGATAGCACAGTGAACACCAGAACAGATCTGGGAAGAGAAATAAGAGAGCATCTTATTATCGCTCCCATACCTAGAAACATGCATCCCATCCACGACAAAGGCAGAAGGAAAAGCAGGGTCGCACAGCTGACTGCTAAGCTAGGCAAGATGCCACAGGGAACCGTGGCCTACACTGATGCCGCGGTAGGCACGCTAGGAGACACCGTCTCCGTAGCCGTCGGGGACTCAGGCAGAACGTTACGCGTTGTAAGACACCTTGACTTAAAACCCCTTGTGGCGGAGGAGGTTGCAATAGCGATCGCTCTAACTCAGCCAGGTACCAAATACGTAGTAAGCGACTGCAAAGCCGCAATTAGAAATTACAGCAAGGGACGCATCCACGAAATGGCGGCTAAATATCTAAAAGACTTTATCCCAGCCCACAATATTCTAATTATCTGGACCCCAGCCCACTCGGGTCTGGTTGGAAACGAGGCCGCCCACAGGCTCGCCCGCTCCTCTTTACCTCGGGGAGCCGTGGACACCTCATACGAATTCAGCACTAAAGAGGAAACCAATACCTTTAATAGCATCACAGACATTCAGAAAAAGAACAAATGGATCTATCCTCCTCCGGATAGATCGCTTAGCTCGGCTGAGGCCTATGACTGGAGAAGACTCCAAGCTAGAAACTTCGCATCCCCGCTCTGGAGGAGCTGGACAGGAGGTGACACGAGGGAGGATGCGGAGGTGTGCGAGTTCTGCGGGCATATCGCTACACTCGAACACATACTATGGAGATGCCCCAGTGCCCCAGGATATGGCAGAATCAATAATGCAGAGGAATGGGAGACCATACTCAGAAGTGCCGACCTTCGCATACAACGATACGCTACCCGCCTGGCAGCAGAAGCTGCGCGACTATACCGTTGCTAGTCTTCCAGCTGCGACGCTGCCCCTCCCCGGACGCCTGCGTGCGGACCCGGAGGGGCACGGGTCTTCTTCTGGCGGAAATAAAGTTTCTTCACTCACTCACTCTGCCGGCCTCCCGCGTTGTTTCTCCTCTTTCCCTTTGCTCCCGCCTCAGGCGGTGGAGAGGCGGCTGGGTGACTAATCACTGTCATTTAGCCACAGCTCCTCCCCGGCTCCCCAAGGGCCTTTGCCATTGGCGCCTTTTGGCGGGAATTCGGGATCCGCTTTGGACGGCCGCGCACCGCGCGACCGTCCGAGCGGGGCCAGAGAGAGAGATCCCTCCGAGACAGCGTAAGGTGCGTACGTTACTGTTTGTCCGTGCCGGCCTTTGCCGTTCGGACCAGTGCTTACTCGAGCTCGCCCGCACGTGTCCTCTGACCTGCAGCGGCTCGAGCCTGTCCAGCGGGGTCCAGCGACCTCCGCCACGCGTACCTTGCGTTGATTGCCCACTCTCTCTCGCAACCGGCCCAACGGTCGACACGAGAGAGAGATCACAGCACGGCCGCGGGGACATTCTCCTGCAGCGGCGTGCTAGCGGCGCGCATTACTCGAGTCGCTTCGTGCGCGCAGCGGAGCCTTGCTCCTCGCGCGCCCCCGGGACGGGGTGACTATTGAGTGTGTGTGTATCTGCTGGAGGACGACGTGAATAAACGTCTCCTTGGTGAACTTGGAGGCCTATTTCTTTGCGGCGAATCGCTCTCCTCCCAGCGGAGGTTGAGTGCGCTGCAACGGTGTCCCAGTGTGTGTGTGGTGACGGCTGATCGGAGCCCTTGGCTCGCGCGAAGCTCGAACCCGCGGTGGGTGGTGGCCTGTGTCCACGTAGAAACCCACAACTGGCGCCCAACGTGCTAAGTCATTGGCGCTTACGCCTTTGATGGCACATTAGCCGAGCAGGTCGCCTTGCCGATCACGCTTGCGCACCATGTCTACCACCCCCAGCGGGGCACTCGGCAGCTACATGTCGGCTCCCTACGGAGTTGTAGCGTCGTTTGATCCGCTGGCTGCTGTTCCTTCGAATAGCTAGACACCGTGGTTGGCCGCGGCCCCCATCGGGGTTTACGGCGCCACAACCCAAAATGTCGACCACGCGGCTCCCATTGGAGCTGTATCGGGAGCACCCTGCGGTGCATCCGCTGGTCACATGCCTCAGCTGTACAAGCTTTCCGCCCAGTGCGAAAGCAGTTCGTGTCACGCTGCCGCAACCGGCAGTTTCGAACAGCAGCAGCCGTGCCCCGCGAGCAGTCAATTCTGCTCTGGGAACGGCGAGGCGCTGGCCCGATTCCCTGCGGAAACCGCGCCGCTCATCGAACTAGGAGCCTTGCCTCCCTCGTTCGTGCAGCCCGCCCAAGGCTCCACTGAGGCAGGGGTGCAGTCGCTGAGGCCGGGGCTCCATTGAGCCAGATGCGGAGAAACTTCGAGCCATACTAGAATTTCCCGCGCCCAAGGACGTACGCGGCCTGCGCCGTTGTGTGGGAATGGCCAACTTTTATCGTCCTGTGCCCGCGTGCAGGCACCCTTGACCTAGCTCTTGGGAAAGACTGCCGCGTGGCGATGGGAGCCCGAGCAAGAGCGATCCTTTCGCCTCCTGTCTAGTGCCATTGCCGAGACAGCGCAGCTCAGGCTACCCGACCTGACCAGACAGTTCGTAGTCTAGACTGACGCAAGCGATCTGGGTTTAGGAGCAGTTCTCCTACAGGAATTCGATGGCGTGCTGCAACCGCTGGCCTTTGCCAGCCGCTCCTTGCTGCCCTCGGAGAGGAATTATTCCGTGACCGAGAAGGAGTGCCTCGCCATCGTGTTTGCACTGCGCAAATTTGACGTCTACCTTGATGGAACGCAATTCGTGGTGCAGACAGACCACAGTGCGCTCAGTTGGCTGATGCGGCTCCGCGAGCCTGCGGGTCGGCTGGCGCGCTGGGCTCTCCTGATACAGCATTACGACTTTTCGGTGCAGTATCGAAAGGGGAGCACGAACGTGGTAGCTGACGCGCTATCCCGTGCCCCACTCGCCAGCGGCGCCTTGACGCCTTTAGGCGGAGGGGGCGAAACAGCGGACGAGCCGCCGGGCGGCAAGGAGGGGGAGCCTGCAAACGGGTTAACCCATTCCGCTAACCAGGCAAGCAGCGCTTCGCAAAGCGGACGAGAGGCAAAGCTCTTCGTGAGCGCCTCGGAATTGCCGACGCGAACGGAAATTTTGGCTGCAAACCTGAGTGGGGACGAGACCATGCTCCCCTCTGGGATGACTGGAATCGTTTTAAGCCGTAAGAGCTACTGAAAGCCCAGCAAAATGACCCCTTTTGTCGCGAGGTGAGCGACGGTCTCAGGGAGACGGAGCGCCGTGACGCTACTTGTATTGTAGCGGGCGCAGGGGGGCAGAAGCCAGCGTGTGTCGCGGCGAACCCCGGGGATTCATATTTGCTGGACCATGACGGGCTCGTGCTGAAATACATAGCCACCGATGACGAGTCCATCGACCCGTTCAAGGTGGTTATCCCCAAAAGTCTGAGAGGCGCACTGTTGAGATTCTCTCATGACGAACCACTGGCCGGTCATCTGAGTGGCTCCAAAGTTTTTGCAAAACTGAGTCAATCGGTGACGTGGCCCGGCATGAAGCGTGACATTTTCCGCTATTGCCGTTCCTGCCATGTCTGTCAAGCGGTGAAGACACGGGGCGGCAAGCCGCCTGGAATGATTAAACCGATTGACAGTGTGCGTCCGTGGCAGATGGCCACCTGCGATTTGATGGGGCCTTTCCCCAGGAGCAAGCAGGGGTTCATAGACCTGAAGGCCTACGCGTCACGGTCTGACGAGCTTGCGCCGGTACCCATTGGTATCAAAGGCAAGCGCAAAGGCACAACTGGTGCTGCGGAACGCAAGCGTACGGAGCACCGGTACAATCTGAGGCAACGGTCACCGGTGTGATTGATGCCGGACGGTAGACTTTTCCACAACCGAAGGCACGCAGCCTCAGCTAGCTGGCGACCTTTCTCGTCAGGCCCTACCCAGGTGAAGCACGGTGTGTTATTTTTTGTTGTTTTTGCAGCATGCTCAGTTCCAGCCTTGTGTGTTTATCAGTTTATTTATTTGTTTGCTTGAGTCAGTTTCTAGCCACTTTCGTTTCCTGCTTGTACGTCTGTTTTCGTTCTAACGTACCGAGATGTACATAGGTAACATGCGTTTGTGTTGGCGTTCAGTTTTTTTTTACCAGACTTGTATATACATAGGCATACTTCAGCCCGCTCGTGCTTGCTCTTATCTTCTAGAAGCAAAAGATGGGTGTCGTTTGTACAGCGCGCCTTTTCTCATTTCCGGCCCGACTGTGGGTGGTGGGCTCGTTAAGGAGCCGTGTGTCGCGGTGCGAGCTTTGTGCGGCCCGTATGGAGGGGAAGTTGGCGGGGCGTTTGGGGCGATGGGGGGCCGGAAAGTGCACCCTTTGACCCTCGCCGCGGCGCCTCTGGACGCTTCTGATGAGGGGATCGTTGTCGCCGACCAGCGCCCGCGCACGTGCCGGTACATGCGTGTTTGTGGCTGTGGCTGTGTGCGAGCGTAACCATGAGCCAAGGCGACGCCTGTGAGTTGTGCCGTTGTGTGCTTCTGCGTGAGCGCGGGGATGAGAAGGACCCCCCCCCCCCCCCCCCGCTGTTGCCAAGGTTACACATCAGGACGCCGCCGAACGTCCTCGCCCGTTTCAGCCGGCGTGGAGGGGGTGCACTAACCGTCTTGTGCCCGAACGTGACGTCGTGCCCGAGGGCGCGAGGTTAGTGCTCTGCCGCGGCCCCGTCGTCATCAACGGAAAGAAGACCACCGTCGTCGGCCCTCCCAACCCGTTCAACTTGAAGTCTGCGAGCGGTGAGTCGCCGACCGGCCCACTGGGCCGCGCCATCGAACTTTGAGGCTGACGTCCACCTGTCACATAGTTGTACAGTTGAATTCACACCGCCTTGTGTACCGTGTATATAATCTGCAAGCTGTTTTGATTTCTTGAAGCGTATGGCAGTGTTTGTTTGTTTGCCAGGTTTCTCCTTTGTTTGTGTTGTTTTTTTTTACATTGTTCTGGCTGGAACTGATGTGTAGCTAGTTTTTTTTTGTGTATTCATTTCTTTATTTTTGGAACTGAAGTGTAGCTTATTTTTTTGTGTATTGATTTCTTTATTTTGGCCGCGTGCTTTGCCGATGGGTAGGAGGGCATTTAAGGAGAGGGGGATGTGGGAATCCTGGCTTTCCGCCGTCGCCTTTGCGCGGCTCTGCCGGCCTCTCGCGTTGTTTCTCCTCTTTCCCTTGCTCCCGCCTCAGGCGGTGGAGAGGCGGCTGGGTGACTAATCACTGTCATTTAGCCACAGCTCCGCCCCGGCTCCCCAAGGGCCTTTGCCATTGGCGCCTTTTGGCGGGAATTCGGGATCCGCTTTGGGCGGCCGCGCACCGCGCGACCGTCCGAGCGGGGCCCGAGAGAGAGATCCCTCCGAGACAGCGTAAGGTGCGTACACTACTGCTTGTCCGTGCCGGCCTTTGCCGTTCGGACCAGTGCTTACTCGAGCTCGCCCGCATGTGTCCTCTGACCTGCTGCGGCTCGAGCCTGTCCAGCGGGGTCCAGCGACCTCCGACAGGCGTACCTTGCGTTGATTGCCCACTCTCTTTCGCAACCGGCCCAACGGTCGACACGAGAGAGAGATCACAGCACTGCCGCGGGGACATTCTCCTGCAGCGGCGTGCTAGCGGCGCGCATTACTCTGGTCGCTTCGTGCGCGCAGCGGAGCTTTGCTCCTCGCGCGCCCCCGGGACGGGGTGACGATTGAGTGTGTGTGTACTGCTGGAGGACGACGTGAATAAACGTCTCCTTGGTGAACTTGGAGGCCTATTTCTTTGCGGCGAATTGCTCTCCTCCCAGCGGAGGTTGAGTGCGCTGCATCGGTGTCCCAGGGTGTGTGTGGTGACGGCTGATCGGGGCCCTTGGCTCGCGCGAAGCTCGAACCCGCGGTGGTTGGTGGCCTGTGTCCACGTAGAAACCAACAACGTTCATAATAGTATCTTACAATATTCCACACTTGCGTCGCGATTAAAAGTGATGTCCAAGAAAACTGCACTTGAAACCAGCGGTTGGTATGATAGTGCCGTGCGATTTCCGTCACTCGCCGAATCTCTGCGCACTTTGTATGTAAAACATGGGTGAATGCGCATTCCGTGGGTGCATTTCCGTCGTTAGAATGTCGTGGGAAGCGTAACAATTTTGGAAACGGCAATGGTGTCCCCGGAAAATCGAGAAATTCAGGGGTGCGAGCAGAAGTGGCAGTGAAAAGGCCAGCGCTATTCAGGATCGCTTCGTACAACTTAGGAATGGGCTCCAGACAGACGACGCTTATACAGTCGAACGTCTCAATAACGAAGCGCTCAGGACCCCCAAAGTCCTTTGTTATACAGGTCACTTCGTCGCAAAGGTCGGGCACCGTATTGTACGCAACACATCAAGCTAAGCATGTTCTGCAAAATGAAACCTCGGTTTAAAGTGAATTGGAGCGATCTTTAATGGGAAAGAAGTCGCTAACTTTCTTTTGGACACTTTGTGCGGTGGAATGTGCAACTGCAGACGATCTTATGACATCGAGGTTCACGCCATGCGCCTCGGCGAATCCTGGGGCGACGCAATGTACAGCTCCAGTGCCTGGAACGCCGGTATTGCCTCCATTGTCAATTTTTCTTTCGCCTGCGGGCTCTTCAGCACTGCTGTATTCGTCAGCCTTCGCCTCCTTCCCGTCTTTGATGGCTTCGATGATGTCATCAGTCGTCATTTCCGAGCATATCATCATGTCGTCGCCAACCGCGACGTAATCGTCAGCGGTCACACCTGTTTCTGTGTTGCAAGAAGCGGCGTAGGGGTTGATTGATCCCTGGAGCTGTACAGCAGGTCTGGGACAGTCGCTGTCATCAGCACGCTTGTCAAGCGATTTCCTAGCGCTGTCCTGAGCTCTAAAAAATCAAACCTTCCGCCAGCAATTACGCACGAGCTCTGGTGACACGGTCCTCCAAGGGCTCGTAATCATTCCAATGGCTTGGAGAACGTTTAGCTTAGGTAGCAGCTCAACCTTGTGCTCGAAGTTTAGCAGTATTATCTGCAGCATCCTTGTGCAGTATATAGGGTGCCGAAACAGACCATATTATGCCTTGATCAAACGGCTGCAACAGGGAGGTGCAGCTCAGTGGCAAATAAACAATTCCATTCACGTCTTCTAACACCGGGGTCTTGTTATGTGCGGCATAGTTGTCGATAACGAGGGCAGTCTTTCGGTTCCCCAGTCACATCTTTTCCTCCTCCTACAAAAGCCAGGCTTGAAACAACTCCGCCATCATCTAGCCTTCTTTGTTATCCACATAGTCATCCAGAAGGCTACGCACGCCTTTGATGCAGCGTGGTTTCACAGAGCTCCCGACCACCCGTGGCATCAGCTCCTCCGTATACCTGCAGCGTTACAACAAAGCAGCACGGTCAATCATTGCCCTGACTTCTTGCCGCCTTCGTAATGGTTTGCCTTCGCGCAGCGTGTTTTCTGAGGAAGCAGCTAAAAAAAAAGGTGGTTTCGTCAACGTTAAATACAGCTTCATGTCTGGGCTCCTACAGCAACTTCAGCAGCTCTGACTCGAGCCAGTTCTCGGCAATATCGCGTGGCGCGTCGGCTTTTTCTTCCGCTATGGTTTTGAAAACGATGCCATGGCGTTGCTTGAAACTCATGACATCCGCTGGTTGTCTTTAACGTCTCTTCAAAAGCGAACGCCCAAGCAAACTCCTCGGCTTTCTCGCACAGCGAAGGCGCGCTGACAGGAATCCTTTTCGCGAGTACGTCTGCGAACCGCGTGTAGATTGTGGCGTCAACATCATGCAATGTTTCCGCTAGAATCCGCTTGAGTGGCGGGTCCGTCTGACGTCCTGCGTTTCTATATTGTCCTTGTCTTTAAGGAATGTTGGCAACGTCGGTGCACTGATCCCATACTCCTCTGCAATGTCTTTCTTTTTACGGCCACCCACGACCGCACTGACAATTTGCAACCTTGCGTCAAGATAGAACTCCGGCGCTTCGCTGATTCTGCACTACTTAAATCGTCGCGACGATCCCGAGACGTTCACTACCATCCGGGCCCCAAGAGAAGAGCGCTCGCTAAGTTTATGTCATTTCGTCAATTCCCAATTAGACCGGTGTATTCCGGCCCGCTGTAGCGGCTGTTTCGTCGGCGCGTTGGTGTTTGTTGTTCAGAGTTCGGTATCGTTGATTTCCGAAGCGCGGAGATCGCTGAGCCGAGTTTTGCTTTCTTGGCAGTGCCATTTGTCCAAATGTTCGGCCGTTCTGCCCGCTGTGCTTTTTTTTTCTTTGCGTTGGTGGCGGCGAGAACCGGGGCTATTGTAGAGTTCGGATTCTCCCGTGCAGCCTTTTGTTGCGAAAGCAACACTACGCGAGTCGGCGAGCCATTTCGCGGACCTGACGAAAGGCCATTCTGCGTATGCGCGAGGACCGATGACGTCACACGGCACACAGCTGACACGCCGCCGCCGTCGCTGCGCGGGTGACCCGCCGGCGGCCTCGCCAGTAGCGCATGCATAGTAGCGGAGCATAGCAAGCATGTCGGGGCCGCCGCCGCCGCCGCGCGCTCTCCATCGCCTTTCTCTCTCTCCTCGTTGCTTTCGCCATCCTCCAGGTTTAACCAGAGCTAAACCACTGCCAGTTTTTTTAGTGCAGTGTTGAACGGCGCTTCCTATGAGCACCGCAGTTCAGTGGCTGCTACGGAGGATACTGGCGGCGCGGCTACGTGCGTTCATTGTAGAGCAACAAATCAGGTGTCGGGTGCGCCTAAATTTATTCGTTCTAGAGGCAAATTCGTTGTAGTAGTGTTCGCTGAAGATTCATTCATAATACATATGGAAGATCGGAATTCGTCCTGGACAAACGAAGTCATTCGCTATACAGGCCTTTTCGTTGTATAGGCGTTCGACTGCAGTCTAGTTTGCAGAAAGGAATGGCAAACGGGCAACATATTTTTCAAGAACAACAAAAAGGATTACGTCGCAGATAGACGAGTGCACGACAGCGAAGGTGTCAAATGTACTCCAAAAACAGAAACGCATTATTCTCGCACACGCGTGGGAGCTGCTTTCAGTATACGTAGCAGCGTATGGATTCCTAATCGGGTAGGAATCGTCCAGGAAAATTGGATTACGTCGGACATTTTAACTTCGTTTCGTGTGTGTAGTACTGAAGCGTCTTGACGAACATTGATCGTACTTTCTTCGCAACAGCCCGTCTTTAATAGTGTGAAATGATAGCAATATATATACTGTTACGGCTCGAGGTAGCGTGGCCAGTATAAGGAACTGTCTGAACTTCAGATGGTTAGAGATTACAAAAACAAGCAGATTTAAGGTGGCGGTCCCACTCTGACGGTGAGCGGGAACCATTTTTGGTGATGTTTGTACGTCGACTGTACCTCGCTCGTTCGCTTCATAAATATGGTTCAGATATCTCCGAAAAGCTAGTTTTCTCTGCTTTCAAAAGATGCATTTGGTTTAACGATAGCTGCAAATTTGTTTCAACTGTAAACGAAAACGCAAAGGTGAAAACTGGCAGTTGAGCTCAACTTGTCTCAGGAAATGCAAAATTGTGAAAAACCTCTTGCACCTAGAAAAAAATCTTTCGAGATGCTTTGAGATCTGATGCTAGTGAACGTTTTTAAGCATTTAGAAGTACGTGTGTAGGTTAGTTTATTAGCCACGCATGTTTGAAAAGCATAGAAAACAGAACAATGTAATCTGCAATAACTTTTGGGATATGCATTGCACTGCGGCGATGTTTTGTACAGTTTGAGATCGTCTAATCGCTCTTCCATTCTGAAAATTTCATCCATCTGCCTTGTTTAGTTTAAAAGTTATTAATGATCAAAGTTAGCGTTTTTTCGAAAAAGTTAAAAACGGCATGCAATACTGTTCAGGTAACCAGCACGTGGCAGTTCTGAGATTTTGCGTGAAGAAACTTAATACTTCGCTCTACGCGGCTAAGCATCGCCTTTACTCTACGGCTTTTGGGGAATGTGCAATGTCTAGTTGATTTTAGCTACCTTTTTTGCTCTCCTTATGAAGGGCACAAGCTCTTGAAACGTTCCGCGGCTTCTTTTTTTCTGCCAAATATACTCTTAAAATGTCGGTCTCTCATTCTTTTAATCAACTAGTAACGATTACCAACAACAAAGTCCACAAAATACAAACAATAATAGCAATAACGCAGGGACATGCGCTAAATGTAGACAAATGTAGTAAGTAGCGCCATCTACACCAACGCACGTGTACTAAATAATCACAGTTCAAAAAAATAACGAGTGTGGCGCTGCTAAACATTTAAAATCAGAAGGTGTTCACGAGAGGGAACGATATCTCTACGATGTTTGCACGTTTCCCTCCATTTTGCCCTCTGTAGCAACGTTCTTAAGCCTGGCCCGCATCGAGCGTTTTTTACCCGCGAAATCGCGTCGCGCGCCCAACGCCCGCGCCGGCGTCGACGAATTCACTCCCGCATGGTCAGCAGCCGAGCGGCGCGCGCTACGGGCGGAGGGCGTATTCAGAGGAAGGTGATCCTCGTTGCGATTGGCCAACCGAGAACAGACGTCACTGCTCTACTCTACGTCACTCTGTGGGGACTTTTGGGGAACATTGCGCTTCAACCGACAGGGAAAATCTCAACTCTTCGTGAAAATCCTTGCTCACTATCCCGAGGTATCCCAAGGTGCATTTCTTGCTCGCTTGTTTATTTTTTTGCCTTGAGCATGGAGACGGACATGTGCGATGGCGTTGCTTCAGCGGTTTGCGACAAGGCGTTCTTCAATACTGGTAATTTAAAAACACCCATCAAGGATATTCATGGGGAAGGACGCAGTTGTTGCTGCGACGCGTCTTTTCTTTTTCTCTTTCCTCTGATCTCTCCTCTATCTGCACGCGGCAGCGGTGGTGGCTCGGCTCCAGCCAGTAGGCAGGCCCATGCAATTTCCTTTTCATCCTTCTCCCAGTCACAACAACATGTAGTAAGGCACGGCCGTTCTTGTGCGACTTACGCCCGAAGCATTTTGTCGCCCTTCGTGACCTGCGACGGCACCACAACTTCGAGGAAGAGGTGGAGAATCTAGTCTTCGACTCTAATAATAAAGGTAAGAAACGAAGTCTATAACTGTTGCATGCACGCACGCAGTGATCAAAGCAATAAAGGGCCAAAGCGGGATGCAGTCGCGCGCTTAGATTACCAATTGAAAAGTTGCAGTTTATTGACTTTTCGAGTGCGCGCATTTTAAGTTTGTAAACACAAAGCGCGTTCTTTTTTTTTATTTACGGGCTTACACTCACCTGGGGAAACTTGCACGTGGTTTTGTGCACGAAAACTTAGCGATGACATGCACGTTTTTAAAGGAACCATGAAGATTTCAATGGGCTTAGTCTAGTGCGACAGATCTGCAGAGGTAGCCTTTGCGGGCATTCGAGTGAAATGTGTAACGTAAGGTACTATAACCTTTGAAAGCCATGACTTGTCATAGTCATTTTGCACTTATTTGTAATGTAAGGTATAGTTTGTACAAAGTTTAGGTAGTCATAGTTTTGACTCCTAGTAATTCTGAAGTGTAGCATGACTCAGCACTTTACTAGTAACATAAGGTGTGCAGAGTTTGTACAAAGTTGCGTAGTCATGCCTTGCACTCATGACTCATCATTCTGCAACATAGCATGACTGTGCACTTTAATGCTTTGGCATTCTCGCTGGTAAGCAGTCTTATGTGTGTCTGCAGAATTTTTTTTTGGTGTCCTAGCTCCTCCATAAGCAAAGTGACAAGCAGTGCACTCTCTTTCATATTTAAAGTGGAAAAAAACTGCAGGAAAAAAACTGGTCCTTGGAGCAGACTCGCTGCTACAGGCCTTGCTTATGCTTTGTTGCAGGCACCTGCAATGTCTCGACAGGACACACAACATTGTCGCGGCATGCACCAGCTTAGCAGCGCTGAAGCCATGGCAATCGCAACACGCAGAAGTATGTAGGAAGAATGCCCAGCATTGTTCTGCCTTTAGAAGTCAACAGCGCTGACCTGAATTTGTGGTCAAAGGACAGGGCCATGTAAAAGGTTGCTGTGCAGGAATGAGTTTTTGCAGGATGTAGTAAAATTGAAATACTTCCATGTAACAGTCCGTGTAATAACTTAACCTGAACTTAATAATTTTCTCCAAAAATTGTTCCCCATGCGCTATGGCAGGAAAAAACAGTAAGCGAATGACTGATAAATTTTTAACAATAAAAAAGCTGGGAAATGCAGTTCTGCACTGCAGTTAAAGGGACTATGAAACAAATTTATTGAGATTATGTAAAGATAGGCAATCCATCACTCGTCACTCCAGCGCAAGAATTTTTGAGCTAGCATCAATAACAACGAAGTTATAGGCGATTAAAAATCACCCTCCGCCTCTCCCCCCTCAACTCGTACGCGCGCGGCACCATAAAAAAATAAAGAAAACAGCTCCGGGACTGGGCTTCGCCCATGAAAACGTCATTCGCTGACGTTCGGTTTACAACTTCCGGTTGTCGCACTCGCGAGGAGCAGCGTGCGTCGGCAGCGTCTCTCCGGTCTCGGCGCTTTCTTGGATTGCGGCGCGCGTCGGGTTTCTTTTCTAGTTGGCAGAATGGACCCGGACCTGTTCCCGGCTCACACAATGTTTTATTTTTTTGTGCGCTGGTTCGGCCGTCACACCGATGCTGCCAAGTCTTGGCGTGAAACACCGTGCATATACTGAGCCTAGCTCTCGAATGATGTTGGACACCCGGCTGCGGGATCGCAAAATCGCGCCGCCCGACTTAGAACACAAGGAACATACGGTATTACGGTCGTAAAACGGACGGGAGAGTCAAAGAAGGTCGGGACCGAGTCTGCATGTCGAAGCAGCAGCCGAATGTGAACAGCAGCAGTACGTAGCCGTCAGGCCAAGGCCCTCCGCGACAGCTAACACTTCGAGTTCGTCCTGTGCCCTAAGTAAATGCGGCACCTTTTTTTAAGTTCTCGTAGATAAAATTGTCTTCCATCGCAGATCATATCGTGTAAACGTCCATACCGATCGCTGTAAGCTGGAAACTCACCTTCCCGGCGGGAAGAAACAGTGTTGGCAGCGACTTCGGTCAAAGCTTCAGGTGCTTGACATTCATGCCTGACTATCGAACGAGCGCTGGGTTATAGTAGTAAGCGTCAGGTGCAAAGTGTCGACCGCAAACGCGGAGTCTTCGGCGTGCGTGCGACGCTGGCAGTCCGATGCGCTCCATCCAGGCTGCTCGCTCACGCACGTCTCTAGGAGTAACATGCCTGAGTTCAACACCTCGCCAGTCACTGGGTTTACAGCCGACGACACAGCAAGGCGTATTCATCTTGGGCGGTAGAAAAAGGCACTGCTAGTGGCTCCCGAACTCGCGACAGAAAGAGGCGGCAGGGGTAAATTAAAACCATATGCGCGAAGGCAATGCCCTCGCTCGCGCTTGACCCAGGGGGTCGCGCGGCAGCTCGAGCAGACTATTTTCACCGCTACCGGAAGTGTGCCCGTGACGTCGAAGCTGCCGCGGCTCTAGCGAATGACAGCGTGTGGTGGCCTGCCGACGTCATGGGACTAGTGACGTCTATCTTCCCGGTTTTGGTTTCAGAATTGCTCCCTACGAAGACACCAAGCGGCCCGCGAATTTTGAAAAACACGGTTTTTAAAAATTCATAATAAATTGCCGGCTGAGTTCCGAAGACTCATACTTGGTGTCAATGCTTCTGAGCATCACTTCTAACATTTACAAGCGGCTTTTAATTCTTTTCATGGTCCCTTTAAAAGGCTAAAAATGTGAAGCTAAATCTGTGATTGTCATGCGCACTTGGCAGAGGCAAAGCGCCAGTAGTAGTGCGAGAGTACTGCATATGTGCCCACTCCATAGCACATGCATTTTTCTTTAGTGTATGTAAAAAGTACAAACTTTAATTTGGCCTTGCTTTTCAAAAAATGAAAGTAGTGTGATACACAAAAAATTGACAGAGAAGTTTTGCCGAAATTTTATAAACGTGCAAAAGCAGAATTTCATGAACGTTGCCTTGTCTTGTTACTTTACTGTTGGCTTTCTAAGGATGCCTTATGCCGTTATTCATCTGCTATCATTGCGTACACGTTTTTATCAAAATGGAGCCCACCTTTGTTCACGCCTCAATTTTTAAAAATTTCATATTAGTCATGAGTTGTTGTTGTTGTGTTAGATTTATTGGCGCATAAGCTTTAGTCATGAGTGGTCATGGACTTAACATCATATGTTGGCATCGTGTCGTAACTATGTTACAATTCTGCTATGAGGCTGTGGTTGCTATGTCACCGTTGCTATGCTCTTGGCACAAACCCACATACATCGCAGGATCTTGCTCGGGGTTTACCGTTTGGAATTGTGCTTTCACACTAATAATTAACTAAGACTATGTGGAGTGCTTAGTTATGTTTACAATCTTTCCATTTCAGGATTTTGCGCCTGGAAAGACAGAGGAGAAAGCAAAACTTGCTGCCATTTTACAGCTTCTACAGGAAAGAAGGAATGTGCACCAAGGGTTTTTAAACGCTACCTGCACTGCCACCGTTCCGGCTCGTACGAAGAGCTTCCTATAGAACAGCGCCAAAGGCAGGAAAAGGGGCAAGGAAGCTGCAAAATCGGCAAACACTGCTTTGCTACTCTAGAGGTCATGGAGAAAGAGGGCAAGGTATATGTAGTGTTTCAAAAGAAACACTACGGACACTTCAATGAGGCCTGCCACCAAAGGCTGTCCCAGGATGATGCCAGAGTGCTTGCAGGTTAGCCACTCCTCTTGTACAAAGCATTTGTGCATGCTGTGTTGACTGTACCGGAATGTGAAAACGTTTAGAAGCTACACTCCACCAACCTTTCATAAATGGGAGACGAAAGTGCAATAGAAATGTATTTTAGGGGGAAGATATTGCTCATTAACTCGAGTGATCATTTCAATGATTTTTATTATTCTGCGATGCATCTATGGCACAAAAGAGGTGGGACAACACGAAAATGCCTATTGTAAAGTGGGAGAAGGCATGTCCCACAAAACGAGGGGGCGGAAGAAGTTATAGTAAGGCACAGCTTAAGAACCCAGCGGCCAATGCCCCTCAAAGGAAGCCTGCCATCCAATGGCGTCGACCGATTCTCATGATGTCATGGTTAATCCTAGGGGGTAGCATTGCAGGAGGGTGGCAGGTGAAAGGGGATTAGTTATGGCTTTAACTGGATTAACTGATGAAAATCAGCTGACGCCATTGACTGGGGAGTCTTCTTTAAGGGCCATCTGCCACTTCGTTCTCGAGTTGTATCTGACTGTAGTGCAATTCACTTGAGCCTACTTGGTCGCATCGAAGGGTGAAAAACAATTGATCCACGGCACATCGCATGCACAGCACAGTCTGTACGAACTTCATGCCGTTTAGTTTAGAAATGCTTTGTGGAAGGGGTCGTCTTTCGAACTGAACATAATTAGGAATGTCATCTAGCACTGAACTACTCCAATGTCTGTTCTTTTGTTTTTCTGCTGGTTTCATTGACTATCCTAGGTCTGTCGCTCAATTGGCTGACGTTGAAACTTCATCCGTAAGAAGTCGGCTTGAGCTCCATGAAACGTGTCTTGAATGACTGACAGTTGCACTTGATGCTAGCCTCTTTTTTTTGGCTGCCTGTCAAAAGCGTAGGCATTTTGTTGCTGATCAATGCAACGCCACCAGTCTAATGGTTGTATAAGGGCCATGTTTTTTCTCATAAGATAGATTGTCTGCAGTGAACTTTCATTAATTAGAATTATTTGGCTGTTTTGGCACTTCATCAGTAATGCTCACAGGAACGGCTGTGGTTTGAGTGTTCAGCTACTAAGCTGGAGTACCCGGGTTAGAACCCGGCTGCGGCAGCTGAGTTTCGATGGAGGCAAGAGGTGCCCACGTGCTGCGCAGTGTCAGTGCCCAAAGATCCCCAGGTGGTCGAAATTATTGCGGAGCCCTCCACTACAGCACCTCTTTCTCTCTTGCTTCTTTCACTCCTTCTTTCCTTCATGGCATGGTTGAGGCAGTTACTGCACCATTTCCTTTCCTGAAAAACCACTAATATAAAACACAAGCCTGCACAAGAGTTGAAATCGCAAAAAAAAACGAACAAGCAGCATTTATATTTCAGTTTATGTATGACTGGCATGCCCTCCAATTGTCTCTGACTTAGCAGCAGTCATTTAGGTGTTGAAACTGAAACAGCATGAGAAAAATATTCACTTAGAAATTACTCACCTGGCGTAAGTGAATTCTGCATTGTGACTCGTGTACACTACTGTCTTGTGCAAAAGTCCAAAGAAACAAAGATCGCGTTCAAAAATTTGGTGTCCCTACTCCTTTAACGGTTGCTGTCAGGCGAATTGGTGCATTTTTTGAATATGCAGAATGAAATGGGATAGGATGAGAAGCACACGTCCTTATTCTTTTCTTGTCCACATTTTCAGTGCTGTTATATTCTGCATTTATAACACGCTGTATATAACTTCCCTGTTTTGCATTGCAGTATGCAAGTTTAAACACTCAAGCTCATAAAAATAAAGTCCATCTGCCTTTGAAACAACCATTTTGTCGTGTGCTTTGCAGTGCCACAAAAGTGAAATGAAAGTAAGATGAACTGTGTGTCACCTGTGAAAAGGAACAAAGTGCAAGACGAAGGAATCCGACCAGAAGTATTTGTCACTTTATTACATGGCTGTAGGCAGATGAACCACCAGAGATGTTAACAGTTTTTTTCTGTACCATTTTCAGGCCGGTTAGAAGGAGTGCCAGAAAAAACCATTGTGCACAACATCCGAGCAGGTACAAGTGGATCAAGCCCACGGATGCAACTTGTGACCACTAAGGACCTCCGTAACATTGCAGATAAGTTTAGGATTGGCAAAACAGAGCAGAGAGATGCAGACAATTTTAAGAGTGTTGAATTATGGGTCGAAGAAAGGAGGGAAGAAAATGAGTCGCCACTGTTGTATTACAGGAAGAAGGGTGACCCCAACAGTCATGATGGTGACTTTGAGCGAGCATTAATGACGTTCCCACAACGAGAGCTCCTTTATGAATTGGGGGCAGCGAAACTGTGCATTGACTCCACCCATGGCATAAATAAGTACTAATTCCAACTGACAACCCTGCTTACAATTTCTCAAGATGCCTTTGGTATCCCGTGTGCCTACTTGATTTCAAAAAGGGTGAACACGGGCACTGTGGTGAGGTTTTTCGAGGCCATCAAAGAAAAAACACAATACCATGTCAGGCATTTATGTCTGATGATGCCCCTGTTTATGGCAGTGCATGGGAGCAGGTGATGGGTCCCTTGAGGAGTCGACTGCTTTGCAGCTGGCAGGTGCTACACAACTGGAGCACGCACCTGAATACAGTCACAAACAAGGACTGCAGGAGTACAACAAGGGACATGCTGCACACTCTGATGAAGTGGACAGATGAGACTGACTCTCAACAGTTGCTCCCTGCACTTCTTGGTATCCACTCCAAAGAGCATCAGCTTAATTGCCTTTGGCTTCGTCAGAAATTTTGAGAAAACATACGCAATGAGGGCATGTCAGTGGGCTTACTGCTATAGGCAGTACATTGGATTAACAAAAAATAATCACTTGGAGTCAATGCACAAGGCACTGAAGTACTCTCACTTTGGTGGCTAGGTAAATGGGTGATTGAATACATTAATCAAAGTACTCTTCAATTTCACATCCGAAAAACTTTACAACAGGTGTCAAAGGAGGAGCAGACCACCGCAAATCTGCCCTATTTAGGAAGCGTAAAGTGGGGATTGAGCTAGCTTTCTAAGTCCAGTACTGAGAGAGTGGGAGATGGCCAGTGGCATGTAAAGTCACAAAGTTTGGTGAACTTCAAGCACACAGTGGAAAGAACTAGCAAATCGTGCAGTGGCTGCGAGCTTCATAGTGAGCAGTGCGAGGCTTGCCACAACATGTACACATGTACATGTTGACCATGCAACGCATGTGCACACGTGCAAGCACATGCATGCTGTTGCTATAATGGAGCTACACTCGTGTCAGATGCAGAGCAGCCAGAAAGTAGCATCTGACTGTGCTGGCGTTTGTAGGCCCTGCCAGCTGAAGATGGCAGATTTCAGGTGAGGGATTAGGATTATGTTATGAGCTAGTTGGCAGGCTATTCTGACAAAGTGCTTTAGCATAGCAAGCTCAAGACACAGCAGGGAAGAGGAGTGCCATTTGCTAATTTTCTTGAAGCCCACATGGTCATGAGAAAGGTGCGCCATCATATCCCATATCAAGCAGCACCATTGAGGGTGCACTACAGGCCTCTGGTATTTCTTTTCTAGTCATTCCTTTTTCCCGAAACTTTCCTCCTAGGAATGGAGAACTCATCCCGCCACGGCGCCTCAGTGGCTCTGGCATTCTTAGACTGCTTACCCGAAGGCTGTGGGTTTGATCCGGCTATGGCGGCCACATTTCAGTGGAGGCAAAATACAAAGATGGCCATGTGCTGTGCAAAGTCAGCGTGCATTAAAGGGCCCCAGGTGGTGTAAATTAATCCAGAGACCTCCATTATGGTGTCCCTCATAGCCCATGTGTCGCTCCCGAATGTTAAACCCGACAATTAAGAAATTGAGATATTTCAGGCCCCTCATTCCCTACTCAGAATCTACTTGTGTGAGTACGCCCTCTCTGGCACTGCTCAACAGAGAACTTCTGACAATTGGCAAACATTTTTCATCTTTGGGAAATTAGTGCACTCATTTTCTTGTTCATACCTGCCTTGCATTCACTATAATTTTATTTCTTCGTCATCCCTGCTTGATTTCATTTTGTCTGCATGTGATGCACTCAGAGAGGCATGCGCTCTTCAATAAAATTAGTATGAAGTGTCGCTCCATGCTGCATTCCTCTTTGTTGCGTCGTGCTGTCACAGTGCACCGCCCTTGTAGGACATCTTGAGAAAAACAGCGCTTGCAGACAAAGGACCAGAACAAGAAGGACACACAAAAAAAAACAGCGCAGTTGTGTGTCCTTCTTGTTTCCTTTGTCTGCAAGCGCTGTTTTTCTCAAGATGTACCCCAACCAACTCGCCCAGCAACACACCTTGCCTTTTAGGACAGTTGACAATATGTGGTTCTACAGTTCTGCAATGCATATGAGAAAAAGTATTCTTGACAAAAGGCTAAGCCGTAGCTGTCATCTTGCACACTGAAAGCTGCAGCGCAAACTACTATTCATCTTATTTTGCAAAGAGAATACTGCTGCAACAGAAAAACAGTATTACTCATTTTTCAGAGCATTGCTGGTGCAATTTGTGACACGAACTTATATTGCCATGGTAGAAACAGCCGTGAATAGCCTTCCCTCACATGATAAAGCACTTCATAAATGAACTTGCTTGGCTCTTACGCAGTGTCTCTCCACCAGCCTTCCAAGCAATGAGCCTTCTGTTGTGTGATGGGAACACTGTGCCAATTTTGTTGCCTAGAAATTCTAAAATGCCCCTATTTGTCGAGAAGGCAGCTTAGATGAAACATATAGTGCCCAGTTAATGTCATTTCCTTTTTACTCATTAATGAAAAATGCTTCAAAACCCAACTGCAATGAAATTATAATTTGGCTAGAATGCCTGTTAATGTGCTGGGTGTGTCATAAAACTAATTGCAACAAAGTTTCATACTTCTCAGAAAACTGACTCTGTTGCTACAAGTGTTTAAAAAGCTGTGTAGTAGACAACGTGGCATGTCCATATAGGCAGATACGGATACCCGAGTGCCATACGGCCTCATGTCTGGCCCATTGGGAATGACAAGAAACTAAGACGCTTATTTACAAAAAGAAGAACAAGGAATCAAAATTTAAGAGTTCATGACGTCGAATGACTGGATGAGCCTTTCACCCAGGGCCCAGAGCCAATGGATGAACCTATTACCCAAGGTTCAGAGCCACACTGGATGAACCTATTACCGAAGGTCCAGAGCGTTCGTGCCAACTTTGGTCGCAGGTTATATAGCCCAAGGCTCCGCCCTTTCACCAGGCGACAATCCATCTCGACACAAAAGATCGGCACTAGCACAGCCAACGAAGACCTGTTGAGCCCTTTCACTAGACGGCAATTCTTCGTGGCACAAAAGATCGCCACCACACGTCACTGCCAACCAAGCCACCTGTTGAGAGCCCGCACGTGGGGACTGGCGAGGAAGAAGCTAAGTCCGCATTCCTATAGCATTGTGTCAGCCGCTCGCGTCCATCGAACACAGGTGTGGCCTGTTGACGTCACAGCTGCGCAAGCTTCCTCTGATTCGTTCCGTTTTTTTTTTTTAAGGCGAGGGACACCCTTTTTTTCCTGTCGTCGGTTGCTCCTCGAAGGGGAGGTCGTTTTCGCCGAGCCGAGTGTGGGAAGAGCCTCATCGGCCACTTCCCAGAAAGTCACCCTTGTCTGTGAGGTCATCGTGGTGTCAAGTTGAACGACCCGTCGAAATAGTGCTACTGTTGAATCCTCCTCGAGTTGATCTCGGGTCTCAAGATGGGTCGTAACAATACCTTCTCTACAAATGAGCCACTGCACAGCCCGCACAGACAGTACGACCTCAGGCATTCAAGCACATCCTCGATCACTGCCATGCATTCTCAGGCCACGCAGTCCTTCTGGCCCAGGACACAAACACCATTATCTCAGGCCAACTGGAGAATGCGAGTGCTTCCGATTCCGGATTCAGTTCCCGTACCGCAGCGGTGGCCTACTAGTTTGAGCATCCGCCTCGTATGCGGAAGGTGTGGGGTCGAAAAAATGTCAGAGCTTGAGTGCCCGAGAAACAACTTGTGCTATAGCGCTCTTTGGCCAAAGCTAGTTTCATTTGCGCCATAAAAATTCCTCATCATCATCTGTTCCCGGTTGCGTCATACTTTTGATGGCCGACATCGTTCACATCGCAGGGAATCGCGCATAGAGCGTCCGCTGTGAAGTTAGCGGATATATAACGGCCAACGTGAGAGACTGGACTTCATTTGCATTGTAGCACAGGCCAATTGGAAGTTCGCTAGGGCAGGATGGCCCCGAATTGTTTGGCGCCAAGTCAGTCATGAGTGCTTCGTTTACCTAGCTTTTCGTGTTCATCATTTTTGATGCAGTCGAGTTGACTTGGATGATGATGATTCGTGGTGGTTGCAGTTATTAATGCTATAATTTGCGCCGATACATTAAAAAAACCATGAACAGCCACAAAAATCATATTTTGGGGTGAGCGAATATTCGGAACTCGCGAATAACGAATTGAATGTCCTCGTATTCGATCCGCTGAACGAATCAATACTACAATGTGAAAATTATTCGGAAGAAATGGAATATGTTCTTAAGTTTTTTGATACTTGTCGAGAAATTTGCGATAACTTTGATAAATGCTGGACGTGGATTGTTTCCAAAGGATGAACCCATTCTGCGTCGCACAGCATGCTGCCGCAGTGCATGTGCACAGGAAGGGGAGGGGTTCAGCGGCACGACGCGGCCCATAGTCCTCATACATGGCCTCCGATGTTGGGCGAAGTTGCAGGGCTCAGACAGATTTGTAAGCCCTGCCTTAAGTCTGGGAACCCATGACTAATATGTAGCTCCCGCCCCTCTCATGGATGAGATGTGGCGTCAGTTCATTCGCTCTCGTAAGCAGGAGCAAAGCGCAATTGTCACATACGTACGACATGACAGTCACATATCTGATACTCGGACTTCATGGCGCGTATTCCTTTCTAGAGGTCTGTGTCGCGTGTTTTGGCATCTCTAGATACAAGGCTCTAGAGTTAAATCGCCGTAGCGCAGCGCCGCCGCTAGCTCTTCGCTGTGCCCCACAATTATTCGCTTCGCAGGAACATTCATGCAAATGCCGAATTTTCTTTAAATATTCGAGTCGCATTCTATTTGGTTATTATCTTCACTACTCATATTGGCTTAGATTTTGAAAGAGTGCTATTCACACAGACCTCTTTCACGTGCAATTTCTCTAAAATCTGCACAAGGTTAAAACTCATAATCTACACAAGGCTGTGTGCGTTCACGCAGTAAAATCAGGTTTGCTTGTCCTTCTGGTATTTAGGTGAAGGCAACACAAGCCTTTGTGATAATGTTGTCTACCGAGTTCAGCGAAGCTTCTTGCAATCGCATCAGTTAGTCCACGCTGGCGACCGGTGGTCAAGAGCTCTCTTCGTCTGCGCAGCTCGTCGTTCCCCTCGTCACCCGTACCTGCGACGCCGAGGCTTGCATCGGCAAGAACACGGCCGGAGCATCCGCACTATTTCCGGCCGCACTTCGGCTCTCCATGACGTGCCGCGCAGCTGTCGGCGCGTCGCTCTTCTCCGGTTGCATCGTGCTGTAGAGGTGCACGACCCCAGCCTACGCCGGGATGTACACATCACCGTTGCTCGATGAACTCCGCCATGGTTACCGGCGTGGGCGGGTCAGTATCATCATATTTACTGTAGACTAATTATTTGCTGGTGCGTCTAGGAAAAACAGCGTGCACAGTTTGACGCATGATTGATGTGACATCAGGATTCCGCTAAGAAATTTTAAAAATAAAACATCCAGATTTTGATTCGTCACTTCTGTGTTCTCAAATTTTTTATGACCGGGAGAAGTTGTCGTGGTCCCTGTATCGAACTTCGTTTAATACCTGAGTCTGACTGATGTTTTGGTATTGTTGACCAGTCGCTCCAGTTAGTTTCATGCTTTCCATCCCTTCGTATAGCCTCACATCAAAATGAAAACTATAGTAGGATATAACTTACAAAAACAGCAGCTGCCAACACCAGGACGCGTTCAGCGGCGCCCTTTATTACTCCGCTGGCCAATCGCAACAATAAACGAAATCACCATTTTAATGTTTGACTATATCAAAGAATCCACGCGTCAAAATTCTTGAGCTCATAATTTTTTTCTTGTGATAAGCTTCTTGTTTAGAAAGCAAAAAACGTTTAAGCAGCACTCTACTCTTTTCTCGTGGATGAATTCTTTGCACGGAGGCTGAATGTGGGCGGAACTTCACTGCAGACTTAGGTTGCATCCCACTATACAAATGATTCCTATAGACTCCTGATTCTTCACCAGCATCCGGTTGGAAGTTGTAATGAACAGTTTTGAATTTTTGCGTCTTGAATGAATACCATTCGCAAGGAAAAACTTTACGATTGCGTCTTATTCATTAAAATCACGTATGACGTTTAAGCTCTCGCTACTAAGTCGAAACAGGTTTCATAAACTGTATATCCTTAAGTGTAATTTTTTTCTTCGACCTTCTTTATGTTTGTACAGATCCAAACACTCATACCACATGCACAGCATTTTCCTACAGAACTCGGCTATGTTGATGAAAACCGTGCAGAGTTGAAAATCTTGTCAACTTATAAAGAAGGCCACTTCTACAATAGGAGTGTTTTAAAACAAGTGTCGTGTCAAACAACGTCTGCCCATCACTTCAAAGGGTAAGTTACGGCTGTCCTGTAGAATCCAGTTTCAAGTGAAAGTAGAAAGAAAAGAATCATGCTGGCTCAAACTCTATACTGGGTATGGCAGATAACCCGAGACATCTTGGCCGAGGAGCGCGCATACCCGCGCCCCCAAATACACGCCGCTGGGCAATGTGTACCGTGTATACATGCCCTTCATGCCCCGTTCCCTGTGACAGATGGCTGGCACGGCGAGCCGTTTGTCGTATTGTTGGCTGCGTGGCACCGTGGAAATAGACACAGGTCAGTGGCTCTCCCTTTCTGCTGAGGTGCAACGTGAAACGGCGAGTAACAAGTACGCCGGCCAGAGACGTGTGCTCTTCGATGTGGCAGCATGCGCTTTTTGGCAGTGTGGTTTATTACTTCAACGCACCCGGAAAGCCACGATTTCTTGTATGTCAGCGTTGATGAGAATTAAAGTTCGCATAATTCCAGAAAATAACTGGGCTATCTCTGCCGTCCAGTTACTAATCTCTAATTACAATGAGGTGACCAACAGTGACCGTTGATGAGTTTGAATTTATTTTAACTACGCAGCTTACTAACTACTCATCACCTACCGCCGAATGTAATCGCGTTATCGGAATTTGCAGATAATAGTAATGTTGCAAGGCCTTGCAATGAGACTGAGTGACGTGTAGAATTAGACGACTTTTTTTTCTCCATCCCTCAGAGTCAAGCAGCGAACACAAGCACCGGCAGGCAGCGGACACATTTACCCTAAAACCTTTCGTGATTCACTTGCTTGCGGATGTGACATGAAAGGAACAACAAAAAGGGAAGTCCCTCTGGAAACGCCTTTAAAACGCACGACCGCTCAAGGGTATTATTTAGAGTGATCCCAAGAAGCAGGAGAATGGTATTCCGAACGTTTCGCCCTAGGGCCATTCGCTACTACGCATTCTGAATCACGGCTCAAATTTATCCATCCAACCCTGAGCGCAAGTTTTCGCAAAGGATATCTCCGTGGGGTCAGGCACGCATGCGTACCTTGGCGCTTAAAGTCCTCCTCGGGGGAGCATCGAGCAGAAACGAGAAAAGGGCAACGTTTTCGAGTTCTGTTGCCGTCCGTGCCCGGAGCTTTGCACATGTGTACCTTCCGGGAGAAAAGTATTGTGGACGATCACATAGAAACCTGGGCATACTGCAGCGATGCGTGCGAAAGATCGCCTGGTTTTACTGTACCACACATTAAAGAAGCCAACTCCAACTTCGCCTCCACCAGGGGAATTTCGAAACGCAGCGGCCGATAACAAAGCTTATACTCTATGGTTGCCTCCCTAGGGCGAATTCGAGGCTTTTGGCTCCGATTGTATGTGCACATCTAGGATCGCAAGGAGCGCTGTGCCTAAACATCCTAATAACGTTACAGTATCCCACCGGGGAAGTTGTCAAGCCGGATACAAGAGTAGAGTATAGAAGAGTAGATTCTTGCGGACGTCTTCGACCAGTGTCACTGAGAACGGATACTCGAAGAAGAGAGACAGCATGGAGCTTGTCTGACAGAGGAAGCCGACCAGGCAGCCGGTCCATTTCAGCACCCGCAGTCAGATGGATGCCGACATCGCCGAAACTAAAGCTCAGTGGGGCGCATCCTGCGGCGCTTATGTGCATGCTCGGGTGGCATTGACTGGCGACGCATCTGCGGCATTCCAGGAGACGAAAACGGCAGTTGAACGGTCCCCCCGAAACTGACATGGGATGTGTGCTGTCCAAGGACGAGAACTCGTTAGCATCACCCTCCAGCCATATGGAGAGCGTTACTCTACAATCGAGGGGCTGTGTTGATCGATACTGGTGTTCGAGAAACACGTGTCCACGCTACGGGAGCAATGTTCGACAGAAGCAGATATTTATCAGTCCCCGCCAGGGCCGGATTAAGAAAAATGGGGGCCCTGGGCTAATGTGCATGTATACGTAGGCCCCCTCTCCGTTTCCCTCTATTGACCCCCTGGCCCCCTCCTACACTACTGGAATATATCCCATATTTCATTGTAATTCCACCTAATTAAAGAGAACGAAGTGCGATTAATGTGATTCATGCCCAGTGACGCGTTAGCATTAGTTTTACAGCTCGGAAGACAAAACGCGACTCTTGGAACGCGCGACACGTCCCGTCTTTGTCAAAAGTAACCAGGCTGCATGGTTTGCTTCTAGCTTGTATAGTGGAGCCCTTGTGGCTTTCCTAAAGATCGAAAGGTGTTGGAAGGTAAGAAGACCCCCAGTCCTTACCTTTAAGGACCATTTCAGCTTCAGGGAAGCTGAAAGGGCACCACAGTACGAGCTAGAAGCAAACCATGCAGCCTGGCCACTTTTGACAAGGACTGTACGTGTCCGTCTGTGGCCGAGCGGCGAACCTGTTATCTCGACCTGTTATCTCGAAGTTTCCTTGCCGGCTTTAAATTGAACGATGCCGCGACCAGCGGGCATTCATAGATCGACGACTGACGAGCACGTTTGTTGCTTACGCCGCCGCCGAGTGATTCAGTTCTTTTGCGGGCGCAAGTCAGCCCAAATAAAGAGCTTCGTTTCCAAGTCTTGTTGGTGTCTTCGTGACCGCTGGACTGTTGTCACTACAACGTGACAATACTGTCACACGTAGACGCCGCTTCGAACGCCGCTGCGCATTCTGGTTTCATTTTTGCCTACCCTGCCCTAATCATACTTGTGACACTAAAACGTACGTTGCATTTCCTTACATCTGTAAGCCATACAGAGGGTGCAATGCAACTATTTTTTACATCTAGCACCGCATAGCGTAGTAGCGGATATATTTGCAGTTTTAAAATTTAATAAGGGGATTTTTAGCGGATTATGAAAGCAGTTCCAGCGGAATGCATGGCGGCGAGGCAGGAGTCCCACCTCGCCTCTATGTAAAAGCGGATGCTATGCCGACTCCAGGATTCTCAAACACACTACAGCTTCAGACGACGGGGGGATTGGCAGGAAACCACGGAAACCCTTCCACAATCCGTAAGCAAACGCATATATCTCTTCGTAAGAAGCCTCCACCCTCCCCCCCCTCCCCTCCGGGTCAGCAGGGCATTCCTGTTTTGAGTCGCCGAGCCATTTCGTGGAGCTGACGAAAGGCCATACTGCGCATGCGCGAGGAGCCGTGACGTCACACGGCGCACATGCTGGCGCGCCGCCGCCGTCGTTGCGCGGGCCGCCGCCGCGCTAGCCAGTTGCGCATGCGCAGTAGCGGTGCATAGCTAGCGTGCCGGGGCCGCCGCCGCTGCCGCGCACTCTCCATCGCCTCTCTCTCTCTCCTCGTTGCTTTCGCAATCCTCCAGGTTTAACCAGAGCTAAACCACTGCCAATTTTTTGTAGCTGGACAAGCTCCCCCCAAATGATTCGGCTAAATGAAGTTATATTATCTGGGGGCGCGCCTCCTCGTTCTGGTTTTCTCGCTTCATACGTATGACTCGAAGTTCCATTGTCCGTTGTTCCATATACTAAGTTGGTTAGAATAAATTGGCTCCTTTTCCTGCCGTCGGAGGTGAGGCCGTTGGTTGCAGCACCCCCCCCCCCCCCCTTAATCCAGCGCCGATCCCCGCGTACGTGAAATTTCGGAGAGCCTCCGCCGACATGCTGATTTGAAATTAAGTGTAAATGAGAAAATACAATGGCTTCATGACCTGGGCTGTGCGTATAACCACGCATGCATGCGTACACACAAGCGCTCCTCACACCTCCGCACTGTTTCTAAAAATGCGAGCGCAGCGTATGCCCACCAGTACAAGCGTTTGTGATCCGTGCTGAAATAACGAACCGCGAAGTTATCTTGGAGACTTGCTATTGCAATAGGCCGAACATAAACATATGCCCAACGGTCAATGTAAGCGCACGCTCAGTTCGATACCCCCGCAGGGGTCTATGCGTGGATCCGAGCTACGCAATCGTGCGCAAGCGCCAGGTATTTCACACGAATGGCTGCGCTGTGATTCGGAACGATTCGGGGCGGTGTGGACCGCCCGTAGTTGGAGACCTGCGGCCTACAGGTGAGGCGAATGGTGGAGGTCAGCAACTCGATGTATTTATATAGCTCATGAAACTCATGGGAATAGAACTGGCCTACTAGGCACGCCTTTATTTCTTCGGGCTTGTCACACCAACTGCCTCGAAAACTAGCTCGCTATTTTCGGGTATATGAGGAAGCAGCTCGCAAAGAAAGAACTCGCGTCCAAATAGCACCGAGCCCAGAGCCGAACTGCGCAGCTGCGTAAAAGCACGAGGGGGGAAGCTGCACGGTGAATAAACAGGGCATGAAAAACAAGCGCGCGTCATAACAGTACGCTGAAAAAAGGAGCGCGTTCACAAAGCAGCGCGGCAACAAAATGACATGGCGAAAGAAAAGGGAACAGTAAAGACCTTTAGTAATGTGTAAATATAGTTTTGGGGGGTAAAAGGACGGTCTCTTCCTTCTTAGGGTGTTAGCAGTAACGGATGTAGTCGGCCTTTATCGACAGAGCACGACGTTCTAATCATAAATAGAACACTCTCGCCCAAAAAGGAGCTTTTTCAAGCTAGAAAAGACCAATGAATGAAGTACAGGTGTCGCCACTACCGGAAGATTGCGTGTCTGAACCTACAATTGCGGATCTCAGAGGCTACTCTCCACCGCCAATCACTTAAATACGGTGGTACCCCGCCCTTTTCGGTTAGGGCGTCACGAGTTTCAGTCGAATGACGCGAGGATTTTTAAATGCAATTTTGATGCTTTATACGCATATTTTGCTGCCGGACAAGCGTCACAATAGCTACAAGGAGCCAGAGTCTGAATTTGTACTGAGAACCATAACTGGATTGAGTTGGCGGCAGTGTCCTTTTAAGCTGGTTAACTAAATTATAATAGTTAATACTTAACTATCACAGTTGGCCACAGTTGTAGTTAATGATTTAAATCTGGAGGAGCACTAAATTTCCACTAACGCGATTCTCGTTGGGGCTGCATTGCCCGTAATTCTGGCTCCCCGGCCGGAAGAGACGGAAACCGCAAGGAGCGATGAGCGCAGGCAGCAGCACTACCGAGGAACCAAAGTTCCGGCAACGCTTTATTGCGGGCGCCGCTCCCCCGTAGCTGAGCTGTGACGAAGCGTCGAGGGCATGATGTCATTTCATGTAGACAGCAAAAAAAGGCTGAAAACCAGGTGTGACTGGGCGTTCAACAAAATCTCCCCCTCCCCCTATCCCCTTCCAGGTTTCTTTTCTGCCCATTGTCAGACGCACTGGGGAAATAGCTGGGATGGATCCTAAAGGTTCTGTTTAAAGTAGATTTTGATATAAGACGATGACCATTTCATTATTATTTTGCTCAGTCGCTCCGCCTTCCGCCTTTACAGATGCTTTCAACGAGATGGGTGAAGCAGCAGTTACCACAACGAGCACAGTCTGATATCAATACATTTACGTTATCGCGCTAGGGGGAGTGGGAGCATAAACTTTATTTCCGCCGACAAATGTAGCTGACTGTAGAGGGCTAGCATGCGCCATGTGTGTTTATTCCCCCCTCCCCCCTCCGCCTCCTTTCTTCGCGGCTAATGGAGGTGAGCTTCGCCGTTGAGCGGGCCCCAAGGTGATCTTGCGCACGGTCTTAGGAGCGCCCATCTTTCTGTATCCTGTGTCGCCGCTGCAGACTCCGGCGAGCCCCCGGCGGGGGGGCTGCGAGGAGGGCGCAAAGCAGGAGGCGGCAGTTAGCGTTCAAGGCGGGCAGCAGCCAGAGAGGGAGCGGCCGGCTCTCCCAAGCCTCCCATTGTCCCCTTTCGGGGAAGGACGCGTGTTTCTCGCCGGGACCGCGTGGCGCCAGTGTGGAAAGAGCCATAAAAATGTCAACACCACCACTGCATCGTACGCCGACGGCTCACAGCGTCTTGACAAACACCACTTGCGGCCCAATTTAGACACTAACGCTTCGTCGGAGGTTCGACAGCGTTTCTTTTGAAAAGAGAACACTGCTAGACGAAGCGGGGCCGGGCGCGTCCTTATGAATGGGTGTTGTGGGCGACAGTGCAGCTGGCTGGCGTCCGGTATGGCCCCGAGGCTCGACAACTCGGTCTCAAGAAACGGGCGCATGCAGAAGACGCCACAGGACAGAACGAACACAGCCACCTGCTTAATTACGGACAGTGACGGATGCTTGAGTTATGACGCCGCCCGGACCCCGGAGGACGGCTACGGGGTCGGCAGTCCATTGTGATCCGACTCGTATCGAAAAGTGGTTCTACGCTCCCGGGTGTTGTTCGCGACGGTCGCAGCTGGGGTTGGGGCCGATAATTGCCCTAGTTCCGATGTGAAGGACTGTGTACGGGAGGCCTAGGCATGGCCCAAAAGAACTCTCTCCACCGACTAGCACCAGAGACACTGTGTCTGCCTTCAAAATTATTGCCCTGCCCAGTCAGCGAAGGCGGTTGTGTGGAATGCGGCGGGCGCAGCAGAAAGACGTGCGAAGTAGCCAGAGGGCAAAAGAGGAGAGGCCGCGCGGGGAGCCCAGCGCGACCACACGCATCCCTGCGGCCCATTTTGCAGCGCGTCCCCAACTTCCCCCGCTTTTGGCGCAGAGACAGGCACGTTTATGCGTTTGTGTGTGCGCGCATGGCACGCCTGCAGACGGCCTTGTTGCGAGGTACGGGCTGCGGACTCGGAGAAGGCTAGGAGTTGGGTCTTTATTAAGCGAAGTTAACCCAAAAGAAAAGAGGGCCCCAGGCCCCTGGAAAATACAGACTGGCTCCCCGAGCAGCTGCTCTCTTCCGCTGCTAGAGGAGGACTCTCTTTGTCCATTGACGGCCGAGTTTTCGAATGCCGTGGTCGCGTGACCAAGCCGCGGTTCTTGGAAGAGGGCGTCCTTGGAGATCGAATCCAGACCACCCCGAGTTCCGATGAGAAGAGAGAGGACAGCCGTGACCCTCATAAATATGTCAAGTTCGAGAGGAGTGCGTCTTCGGCTGAACATGAGCCCCGCGTTCGCGAAGAGGCCGGCACCCTGCAGCGCCGAGGGTAGGCCGGAACGCTCGCGGCACAAACAGTTTCCCGGAGTTCGCGGGCCCACAGGCCAGCAGAGTCTTGTAACGCAACGGCCTTACTAACGGCTCGAGGTGGCGGGGAGGCCGGCAAGCTAGCACCAGGAGGGCTCCCAGCAGAGGAGGCGAGACGCTGGTTTAGGGGAACTGTTGCCCTCCGAGGGACACCTGATCCCCTTCGACACATCCCCAACGGGGCCGCCGGCCGTCGCGTCCTAACGGCCGCGGCTTCCTGGAAAAATCGGCGGGCGCCCTTGGTCGGCTGCATGAGCAGCAACGGCGAAAAACCGTTGGGCGAGGAGGACACCGAAGGAAAGAAAGAGAGTCCTCAGAGAGACGCGTTGGAGACAGAAGGGACAAAGGCGAGAACGAGCAGAGACGGGCGAAGTGAACGGAAGGAGATCGCGCTGGTCTGTAGTCGGCGAGGCCGGACCTGAGGGCATCCGCAGCAAACTGACCGCCAGCCGAGACGCCCAAGAAGCCTGACGCCACAATCCGTCATAGTCATCGAAACGTGGGACCGCCACCAGGCTGAGCGCCACCACGCCAGATCAGCCGAGAGCGAGGCACCTGTTGGCCGGACTGCACCGACGCCTACAAGACAGCGGTGAGCGGAACTCCCAGTTTCACCTTCAGGCAGAGAGTGTGAATAAATTAGGTTGACTCGGAGGCGTTGTGTGTTGGCTCAATTTTCCTCGCTTCAGCAGAACGCGTGGATAGCAACAACATTTGTGTTGCATTGTGACTGACCCCCGACAGGCGGGAACTCACACCCAGAACCGTCAAGGTCACGGGTACTGGGGAGACAGACTTACAGTGGAAGTGTTTTGCTATGTTGTTTTTAAGTATTTTGGTTTTCTTTCATAGGGGAGACAGTTTTTATAATACAGTGGAAGTGTGGGGCGTGGTACGTAACCCAGCGAGCCAATCCGTTTGTGTGTCCATTCTCGGAATGTACGATGTTTTAAGCGAAAATGAAGTCCTTTTATGTATATTTGAGAGAGGGTTATGTGCCTTACGAAAATTGGAGGGCGGGCCACACGGCTAATAACCAATCGTATTAAAAGTTGGACACGATTGGATGCTGAAGAATGTGGGCCGGGCCCATGTGTCTTTAAAACTAGGTCCCGGAGCCCGGAAAAAGGGTTCTTGGCTACGGAGATAGATGTAATGCATCTTCGGCTATGCCAAGTAGGGGCCTCCCCTAAATGTTAGCCAGTTCTATGTCGTTGTTGTGCTCACTGCTCAACGTTGTATGTATATAATACCCCTGTCAAGCGGGCAAGTTAAGTGCACTTACAGAGAGTGTACTTTGCTGTAAGTACACTTTGCCGCATCTAAACGACGCAAGTGGAGTGTCACTCGCGGGAAAGTACACTCCGCGAGGATTGCGTTCACGGACCACACTTTGCTGGCCGAGTGCGTAGCCTCGACGCCAGCGGTTCCAATGGTACAAAATTTATAATGCATAAAAAGTACTTACAACTTTATTTTACGTGCTGTAACACTGTTTTCAGAAAAAAGTTCGTTGGTTATAGCTACAAGCGAAGCAACAAAACAAGTAAACGTGATCAGATGCAACATCGCTGCCCGCTGCCATCTTGTTTGTTGTCGAAATTCTGGATAGTCTTGGCTGGTCTTGGCTTTTCTGCTATTTTCATTTTTTTTTTTCATCGTTAAAAACTGTTGAGCCTCGCTTTATTTGCACTATCACGTTAAGCAATCAAATATTATTAGTCTTTTTTCTTTTCCATCGGCCTGTTCAGAAATTCCGCTCATTTTCTGTAGCAATTATTTTTTTACTATGAGTGCACTTTGCTTTCCCGTTTAGCACCGCGTAGCCCAAAGTGTCACTCGGGATGCCAAAGCGCACTCCCCGTAAGTGCACTTAACTTGCCCGCTTGACAGGGGTATAAGTAAACTATTGTACATAAAGCTCCAGTATATACCCCCGCAAGTTCTCTATTGTTGCCGAGTATTGTCTGCTACAGCTTCATTCAGCCTTCGAGTCATCAAAAGCCGTCTCAGACGGGGCACCTCTGGTGCAAAGAAAGGAAAGAAAAGAGGAAAAGAACCTTTTCGCTTGGTTGGCGAAACTTTACTCTGACGGTGTGGGATTATAGCCCCATCAAGTGTCCGTGAGCCCGTGGCGTTCGGTGACTTCTAGGGCTCTTGTCACAACCCGGATCTGTGGGACCGAGTCGGAACTGAGCAATGCGGCCTCTCACTAGTCTGGATTCGAGAGCTGCAAGCCTCGCGGAGGGGATTCCCGAGGGCAAGCCCAGAGTATGTGTGATAGAGTGGCATGTTGGCCAGATAGATGACAGGAAGTTGAGTAGACCCCAGGGTATGCGAAAGTTCATTCTCGATGTGAGGTCTATGCCAAGGATAAGAACGCTAATGGGGGGATCACTCTGAGACAATTCTTCATTCGTTTTCTCCAATTCTACCCCTGGGTGCTTCAATCGAGGGACAAAGAAGCACTCCACAAAGAAATGTGCGGGCTGTTGTGACCGTACTTCTAGCCACGTGGGCCAGACCAGTAGCAACCATGAATAATCAACGAGGCCGACAACCCCGCGACGACCATGGGAAGTGGGATGCTTGGAATGCCCCTCCGAGCCTCAGCGGATTAGTGTAGCAAGAATGCCAGGGGCCATTGTCAGCAATAACCCCAGCGAAATTCCTTGAACGGAGGTATTGTCCGGGCGACCACAGAGGAGGCTACGGGCCAGCGCCGGTCACGCTGGCGGATAATTGAAGAATTCTGTGGCCCCGACTCGCGTTCTGGGAAATCGGCGGGGAAGCAAGTTTATTCACCTGCTGGAGGACTTCGGGAGATTCCTTTCCCGCAGGGCTGGATGAGGCGGCAAATCCCCCTCTCATCGACCCAGCTGCGAGAGAGAGTGGAAAAGCTCGCACCTGCCCAGCCGTGGGCGGTAACAAGAACGTCCCCTTCGGTCCATCGGATTGGACAGTGCTCGTCGACCATTATTCCCCAGCCAGGGATCTGGGGAAACCGGACGATATTTAACTCGGCCGTGAGGGTGGCCAAGGGAAGCCTGCTAGCTCCAGTCGACTTCGGTTGACGAAGACGTTCCCCTTCCACTGAGAGCCATTCTCAGTCCTGCTTTGTAAATAATGTAAATAAGTGTATAAAGTTTTTCGTTACCTTCCTCCGAACCCAGTCTCCCTACTCCTCGTCCCATCACCGGTCCCCGGCCATGCTACCCGGGTCGCAACAACTGGTTGGCAGCGGTGGAATCGTCTGCGTGGTGTCCGTGCTCCGGTTTTGGTGAGTGTATTGCCTTCTCTCCTTGAGTGTTGCCAGGCTTAGCTTTTGTGCTGCTCTTCCTGGTAGAATAAGTTGGTTGCAGTAGCCTGTTGGGATTTAAACCTTGCGCTGCACCAACAACATCCTTGAGAGACTTGCGATTACATTATTACCGAGCATTTAAGGGCGGTCATGGACTGGCGAAAGCTGCGGAAGATGGACCTGATCTCCTTATCTGGGGAATTAGGGATTCATTGTGGGATAACAATGAAGAAGTTGCAGGTTGTCAGTGCGATAGAGGACCTCGGTTTTGAGGATGAGGAGATAGTGGAGCACTGGGAGGAACAAAAAAGAAAAAAGGAGTTAGAGGAACGGAAAAGAAAAGAGGAATTGGAGGAACAAAAAAGAAAAGAGGAATTGGAGGAACAGAAAAGAAAAGAAGAATTGGAATTAGCGGAACAAAGGAGGAAAGAAGAGGTGGCGCGAGAAATGAAGCGACTGGAGGTGAAGCTAGCGGCAGTTCAGACAGAAGCAGCAAAAGCGGAGCGAGAAACGCGAAAGCTTCTGAAATGGCGAAGGGCTCGAGATCGTTTGAGGACTTTTCGAAAAGGCGAAAGCTTCAGAACTTTCCTCGAGAATTTTGAGCGAGTCTGTACGGAAGAGGAGCTAGATCAGGGCGAATGGTCAAGGATGTTGCTGGCTATCCTTCCTTGTGAGGTCAGCGCCGTATTAGCGCGACTGTCCGATGAGGATGCCGACAACTATGACATAGCAAAAGGTGCCCTCTTCCGTTTCTTCGGCATACGTATGATGGTGGAGTGTAAACGTCAAAGTGAAGATGCAGCTAGGGACACAACAGTTGCGCAAGACAGCAACGACAAGGCAGGTATAAGCGTAGAGAGAAGTGCCGGTTCAGCAGAAACGGCGGCAGGACCTGTCGATTTAAAGGCAGAAGAAAAGGATTGTTGCACTACCAATCATAACAAAGGCACAAGCGATCATTTGGTTGAACTCGCTGGAAACAAAGAAATGTGCCAAAGGGCAATATCGAACCCTCAGAGCCATGCCGATTCAAAAGGGAAGGACGAGGCTCAGGGTCAGATAGACTGCGAAAAATCTGATCTGAATACAGCTTGTGAGGCACTCGAGAAAGGTACTTTAAAGATAGAAAACGACAGAGTCGCACCGGCCCGTGAAAGAACGCCAGACAGTGAAGCACCGAGCTCAGACAAAATCACTGAGGCGTGCGAATTTTCAGAGAGGTCGTTACCTAGCACTGACAGTAGGGCTCAGGTGGTTTCCCTACGCGAGGAAAATTCCGCACGCGACGAGCCTCCGGGAATTGCTGTGTTGGCTTTTGGCGCTGCGGCGAGGGCCGGCACCTTAACACGTAACGGCACCACAGTACCAGAAAGCAGTCGCGCACTGAAAGTGACAGGTGAAAGATCGCTTGTAAGCGAGGAATGCGCATCTGCGCTGCATCAAAACAGAGGTCATCTCAAGGATGAGGGAACAACGGCCGCTCGCGACCGAACATCCGAAAACGAGTTGTGGTCGAATGAAATCGCAGGAGCGGTGGATATTTCGGAGAGACCGTCGCCTAGCACTGCGAGGAAAGCGCAATTTGCTTTGCTGCGCGGGAAAAATGGCGGAAACGATGAGCCTTTGGAAATTGATGCTGCTGCGAGTGCCGGCAGCTTAACACGCGACGGCGCCGCGATAACCGGAAACGCACGATACAGATGCGCTAGGGTAGCCTCGAGAAAGCGTCGGCGCGCAAGGAAAACTAAGGTGGACGGTTGCGCTGAAATGAAAAAGGTACGGGTCATAAAGCCCGCGAATTTGAGGACCGGCCAACCTTGTAACTTTGCAAAATTGCAACCGCGGCGCTCAAGAGTTCATAAGCGTGGCATTAAAGCCGAGGTAACTAGGCGTGCGCAGTCTGGAGGTAAACCACCTGCTCCATTGTGGGACCGCAGCAGGGGTTGTCAGGAGACATGTGACACCCGATGCTGGCTGAAGAAAAAAACGCCCGGCTACCGGACAAAAGGGCGTCGAAGAGCGCGCGCGGGTCAGACAAAGACGAGGCATGCAGGGTACCGGGAGAGGGGGAAGCGCCTCTCTCGTGTAAAGCTTTTTCAGCGCTGCCCGGGCTTTGCATGCCAGTCGCAAAAAGACGGAACTAATCAGCCCCGCAGCTTTTTGGAAAGCGTAGCTGGTAGAACGGCAGCCCGACCACGCCGAGCGCGGCTGAAGTAAGGTATTTCAGGAATACATGCGGCTTGTATTTGCTGTTTTTTTTTATTCATGTACGGCAGAGAAACGGAAACGAAGTGTTGAGCTTTTATGCCTGTGTAGGATTTTGTACTTCGTGTTTTCTGGCCGTAATGATGTAGCTTAAAGACGCTTGCTAATTTTCAGCGTAAAAGAGTCTTTTTTTTGGTGTGACACCATTGGAGGTTTTGGAATGGATAGTTGCAGTGTGTGGATTTTGTTTGTTAGGCATAGATTAGCGCTTGAGAACACGTGAATAGTAGTGGAGCTCTACTGTCTCCTCGTCTAATCTATCGAGGGCCGTTGGTCTGTGAATCGCAACGGCAGCTGTAATTTCTCCAGAACAAAACCTGTTTCAAAATTGAAAAAAATGCGGTGGCATTAAATCGCCCGCATAGGTCACGTTCATCGCCCGCAGCTCACCCAACCAGACCGCCTGAGGGGGGGAGCCAAAAAGGGGAGTAAATTGAGCAGCACAGCTTGAGGCCTTGTTCTTGTTTTGCCTGGCACGACTCGGGAGAAGGGTGGTGCTCTTGCCTTGCCGGGGTGGGGGCATTGTGCAGATTTGACCACTAATGCTCTACCTGAGACCCTTGGCCTGCAGACACCGACCCTTGGATCACCCGGGAAACAGAGGACCTGCCTGGCTGATGCGGCCTCTTCAGAGGACAGCGAGGAGCTGTACCCCCTTTCGAGGCCTCTACCTGGCGGCGGACGAGCTGTTGTGACCGTACTTCTAGCCACGTGGGCCAGACCAGTAGCAACCATGAATAATCAACGAGGCCGACAAACCCGCGACGACCATGGGAAGTGGGATGCTTGGAATGCCCCTCCGAGCCTCAGCGGATTAGTGTAGCAAGAATGCCAGGGGCCATTGTCAGCAATAACCCCAGCGAAATTCCTTGAACGGAGGTATTGTCCGGGCGACCACAGAGGAGGCTACGGGCCGGCGCCGGTCACGCTGGCGGATAATTGAAGAATTCTGTGGCCCCGACTCGCGTTCTGGGAAATCGGCGGGGAAGCAAGTTTATTCACCTGCTGGAGGACTTCGGGAGATTCCTTTCCCGCAGGGCTGGATGAGGCGGCAAATCCCCCTCTCATCGACCCAGCTGCGAGAGAGAGTGGAAAAGCTCGCACCTGCCCAGCCGTGGGCGGTAACAAGAACGTCCCCTTCGGTCCATCGGATTGGACAGTGCTCGTCGACCATTATTCCCCAGCCAGGGATCTGGGGAAACCGGACGATATTTAACTCGGCCGTGAGGGTGGCCAAGAGAAGCCTGCTAGCTCCAGTCGACTTCGGTTGACGAAGACGTTCCCCTTCCACTGAGAGCCATTCTCAGTCCTGCTTTGTAAATAATGTAAATAAGTGTATAAAGTTTTTCGTTACCTTCCTCCGAACCCAGTCTCCCTACTCCTCGTCCCATCACCGGTCCCCGGCCATGCTACCCGGGTCGCAACAGGGCATATATCGCGGGGTTGGGGAATGTGTTCGTTTGGAGTTGCCTCCACGCAACCTCTTGGGGTTCGTTGAGAGAACTATGTGCGGGGGGATATAGAAGTCTACCTAAGCTGTAGTGCATAGTTATATCAAGAAATGTAACCATTCGATCTCTCGCCGTCCGCAGGACGGGCGACACCACATCCCGGTCGACGAATCCTCGGGCAGAATTGTGGGCCGCCTCGTTCCCTGGATGGGATGAGTGCGCGGGACCCAGATCAATTGGATCGGGCGGAGTTGGAGGTTGGTGGAGTGGAGGAGAGAGCGGGTGACAGGGGAGACCCGGCCTTTGGCAAAATTACGAATCGGAGATTTAGAGTCGCTGAAGATGGTTTCTGCAGAGGTGGAGACCATCGCCAAGACTATGGACGCTTCCTCGGCCTCTTCAGGCGATCTGACGGGAATGGGGCACGCAACCAACGGCCGTCCACAGTAGTTTACAACAGCGAGCGAAAAATCTTCGCGGTCGGGGTATTCGGTTGTATCGACATAGACCGCTGTCCGATCTGTTAAGTACTTTTTTGTGCAGAGACATAGCCCTGTCCTTGCGGTGAGCGACATGATACTCTGGGTTCATGTTTTTAGGAAGAGGGGTAACGATAAGGTTATTGTGGATATGGTGCGGAAGCTAGGCCTTGTCGGCAACGGTCGTTTCGAAGCGTATTCCATACAAGCTTGTCGAGTATATGACGTCCCGTGGGGGTGTGGGTGAGACGCTCGTACTAAGAAGTCAGATGAGCTTCCGAGAGCTCCGTCACAGTGTTGTAGACCGCTAATGTTAGTAGTTTATACGTGTGGGTCCGGTGGGGGAAACGAAGAGCCGCCTGTATACCTGTCTAATAAGGCAGTCAACGCGGTCCCGTTCCTGGCACCTAAGATAGAGGTAAGGGAAGGTATATGTGAGGCGACTGATAACCAATGCCTGAACAAGACGTCGGAGGTCAGCATCTCTGTCACAAAGAGCGCGCATGCTTTAGTTTTCTTCTTTCTTCTCCGACCAAAGTGGCCACGGCTGGCCACGGCGCCGGTAGTATGCGGGCATGTCGCGACGCAGCGGCGATGACTTTGCCTCTCCCCGCGTGGGCGTGGACCCCTCGCGACGCTGGGGGGGTCAAGACTACGCCGCCCCCCTCCTCAGGATTATCGCCGGGAAGCGAGTGCTTTCGCGAGGGGGGGACGGGAAGCGGCCGGTAAATGCCCTAGCACCCGTCCCAACCTTGGGAAGTTAACATCGCTCCTCGTTAGGACCATACCTTTCCTTCGCATCCCCTTCAGTTTCTTCATGTTTCTCTCCCCCCTTCTCAACATCTGTAAATCGTTGGTGCACGGGGCCGAGAGGATTCGTTTGCTTTTATTTGTTTTTTTTGGTGGTTTGTCACGTGAACACGGTGGCGGGAAAATCACGACCGAGTTAGTTGGTTTAGGGATTTCGGTGCGTGCCGACGTGTGTATGGTCAGCCAGGGCAGTGCTCGGCAAGCGAGCCTAGGCGGTGTCTAACGCGTAGAGCGCGGCGACGGCGGCCCCGAAGGACGCGTGGAAGACGCGTAACCCGGGGCCCAAGTTCGCCCGTATCCGCACCCCCCCCATCAGCACCGCGCGCTTCCGCAGCCCGACGCTCCCTGCGACCGGACCTTGCCACTACGCAGCTAAGTCACCGATTCTCACCACTCGCTTTGCTCTTTTCTTTGTTCTGTCGCTGTTCTCGTCCTATTCTTTTGTATATTGCTTTAATCGTGTAACCTTGTTGTATAGTTCTCGCCCTGTTGTTTTCCTTCTTATTGTTAATAGTTGTTTGTGTGCTTCTGATTTTGTGCTTGTAATTCGTGCCGCGTCTCTGTATTGCCGCTGTTTTGCTGGGTTTGTTTTGTACCCTTTTGGTTGCGGTTGTCTGCTCGAGTAAAGGGCTTTCTAAAGAAACTTGCCTACGCCTCATGCCTCCGGTCAACGGCTAATCAGGCGTGGCCCCTATCGCCGGTCAGCAGTCTAACCTCATCTTCCGCACGCGGGGTGGAGAAGTTTGTCGCTCCACCCCCTCCTAACTTACGGAGAGTGCAGTGGTGGGCAGGTTGGCCCGATTAATTATAACTTCGGCGCCAATCAAACATCTAGCCGCCCACCATATCGTGACAACTGGCGTCCGCGACAGGACTTGCTGACCATGATTAGCCCTGACCGGGAGGCGTAGGGTTCAGGCCAGACTTGACGTACGCGCCCTATTGAAACGTGCGTAGAGTCGGCGCGATGGAGGACCTAGAAAGACTCATCGGGCGCGGAAAGGCGTTAGGTCTCGAGGGAGCAGCCCTTCGCCAATTTGTGTGCGACGAGCGGATAGCGCTACGCGAGCGTCGTCGCGAGGAGGATGAGCGCCGTCGTCAGGAGGACGAGCTAGACAAAGCGCGCTCAGCGCGCAGGCTGCTGGAGCTGCAGAGAGAACTTGAGGCTCTCCGAGCACGAAGCAAAGCTAGCAGGAGCGAAGGCTCTGATGCCGCTTCAAACGGAAGCGAAGTGCCGGGTGAGACAGCACCGAAGGTGCTTGATGCCGGCGAACGGAATTACCGGCAAGGCGACTGCAGGGCGGTTGCAGAAATCGCACCGGCAGCGGACCAGGTGCGTTTGGCGACGCCTCCCGAGCATGGGGAGCTCACGTTCAAAGGGGGTGAACTTTGTATCGTCAAAGGACGAAGTGGTGAGCTCGGCCTTGCAGTCGGGGTAGAGGTGAGTTCGGAAACGCCTGGAGCGAACACGCTGGAAGAGCTGTTTAGCCGAATGCCGGCACCGCCCTCAGACGTCACATTGGAGGCAACAGTGTCGCCTGACCAGGAGGACGGGACACTGGGGCACACTTTCGGGAAAAGAGATCCCGGCTATGTCACGGCTCCCGAGCGGCGGACCGTGCAGCGAGCTGTGGAGCGCCGCGACCCTCATGATGATGAGGAAAGAAAAGCAGAGCTCGACGGACCGGTCGAAGTCGAGGAGCATTGCTCGGACTCGTCGGCTGTAGAGCCTGACAGAGAGGATCCTGTGGCTGTCTCGGTTCCTGAGAGGTTGGCAGAGCCGCAAGGAGGGGAGTGTGACGACCTTGATGTCGTCGAAGAACCCGAGGCCGAGCTCGACGGAGCGGTCAGAGTCAAGGAGCATTGCTCGGACGCGTCGGCTGTAGAGCCGGACCAGGAGAACGGAGCACAGTTGTGCTCCGTAGGGGAACCAGCGGGTCGCGATGATGCCGCAGTTACCGCGCGGCTAGAACCGCGAGAAGCAGTCGAAACAGGGTCGGTTACTGTGACAGATGACCCGTTTTCGGAGCAGCAGCCAGGGGTGCAGATGGATGTACAGTCATGCGTGGGGGTCGGGCGAGCCGGTTGCTGCGAGACTGCCGTTTCCGCACAGCCAAGCGCACAACCGGCAAATGACGTACAGTCAGTAACTTCTCGCCAGGGTGGCTATTCCCATGAGCGGTCAGGTTACAATACTATGGCCGTGTGCTGCTCGCCGAAGGAGACGAACAAGCCTAGCAGTAAGGGACAGTGCCCGCTTCCTTTTATTGCATGGCAGGAAGGAGGAGAAACCTATGAAGGGTTTCTCAAAGGCGACAGAGAAAAGGCGCGAAACGATCGCATGCGTCTTACAAAGCTATCCCAAAAGCTAGACGACCAGAGACGCGCTCGCGTTAGAGCACTACGGTGAAAGCGTCATATCGCCGACGCTCCAGCGATCTTTCGCGATACCTGCCGCACAGTCGAAGTAGGCGGAGGAAAATTCCTGTCTGGAAAGTTCCGCACCAAGAAGTACGGTGAAGTCCCCCTCAGTGCCGTACTAAAGGAAGACAACAGTCCGGCACTCATTGCACTCACCGGAACCTAGGCGATCACGAGCTCCGAAGCTCCTTTCCGCCTAAGTGGTCATTCCTTTTCTTTGTCTTTATATGTTGTGGCCTTTTTTGTGCTTGGAATGTTTGGCACGCAAAATCTGCGGATGCTGTGTGCAGTGTTGAACTGTTTCAATTCCAAGTGCTGTGTGGAACAGTCTGCAGTGACTGTGACGTGACTGCGTGAAGTGTGCAGTGCGCGACTGTGCGAGCCATCGTGGGAAACGTTGTGCGTCGAAGAACTGGTGCGCGCTCCTAACAGTGAAGTGCGCGTTAATTCATCTTCGTTTGCTTGCTCGGCAAGACGCATTTGTGCATGCACGACACTTGTGTATTTGATTTTGAAATGTTATTAAGAATAACATTATTTTCGTGGGGGTTGTGTCACAAAGTGCGCGCATGCTTTATTTTTCTTCTTTCTTCTCCGACCAAAGTGGCCACGGCTGGCCACGGCGCCGGTAGTATGCGGGCATGTCGCGACGCAGCGGCGATGACTTTGCCTCCCCCCGCGTGGGCGTTGACCCCTCGCGACGCTGGGGGGGTCAAGACTACGCCGCCCCCCTCCTCAGGATTATCGCCGGGAAGCGAGTGCTTTCGCGAGGGGGGGACGGGAAGCGGCCGGTGAATGCCCTAGCACCCGTCCCAACCTTGGGAAGTTAACATCGCTCCTCGTTAGGACCATACCTTTCCTTCGCATCCCCTTCAGTTTCTTCATGTTTCTCTCCCCCCTTCTCAACATCTGTAAATCGTTGGTGCACGGGGCCGAGAGGATTCGTTTGCTTTTATTTGTTTTTTTTTGGTGGTTTGTCACGTGAACACGGTGGCGGGAAAATCACGACCGAGTTAGTTGGTTTAGAGATTTCGGTGCGTGCCGACGTGTGTAGGGTCAGCCAGGGCAGTGCTCGGCAAGCGAACCTAGGCGGTGTCTGACGCGTAGAGCGCGGCGACGGCGGCCCCGGAGGACGCGTGGAAGACGCGTAACCCGGGGCCCAAGTTCGCCCGTATCCGCACCCCCCCCATCAGCACCGCGCGCTTCCGCAGCCCGACGCTCCCTGCGACCGGACCTTGCCACTACGCAGCTAAGTCACCGATTCTCACCACTCGCTTTGCTCTTTTCTTTGTTCTGTCGCTGTTCTCGTCCTATTCTTTTGTATATTGCTTTAATCGTGTAACCTTGTTGTATAGTTCTCGTCCTGTTGTTTTCCTTCTTATTGTTAATAGTTGTTTGTGTGCTTCTGATTTTGTGCTTGTAATTCGTGTCGCGTCTCTGTATTGCCGCTGTTTTGCTGGGTTTGTTTTGTACCCTTTTGGTTGCGGTTGTCTGCTCGAGTAAAGGGCTTTCTAAAGAAACTTGCCTACGCCTCATGCCTCCGGTCAACGGCTAATCAGGCGTGGCCCCTATCGCCGGTCAGCAGTCTACCCTCATCTTCCGCACGCGGGGTGGAGAAGTTTGTCGCTCCACCCCCTCCTAACTTACGGAGAGTGCAGTGGTGGGCAGGTTGGCCCGATTAATTATAACTTCGGCGCCAATCAAACATCTAGCCGCCCACCATATCGTGACAATCTCGCATGCCTGTATGTTTATTAGCAATGCGACGAATTAGACAAATGGCCTGCGAGACAAAGACTAAGTTTAGCCAGAGCGTCGGTGTTTTTCGGATTGTTCTGGATGAGGAGCCCCAATGTCCTAATTACTTCGCGTATGGGCTGGCCACTATCAGTAATGCAGATGGGAGGATGGTCGTGGAGGCCGGGTAGACCTCGGATGAGCAGCAGCTCGGATTTCTGAAGGGAGCACGAGAGGTCGGCTCCAGCTGCATGGCGCTTAATGACATCGACTGCTTGTTGAAGTGCGGATTCAACCTCGGCATCGTTGCCTGTTGAAACCCAGAGGGTAATGTCTGCGTATAAACTATGGGATAGACGGTGGATAGCGTCTAATTTAGAAGGTAGCGTGAGCAAGGCGACATTTAAAAGAAATGGGTAGAGAACGGATCCCTGGGGGCTGCCATTGCTACCGAGGGTTATAGGGTCTTAGAGGACAGCGCCAAAGCTAAGTTCAGCTGTTCGACCAGAGAGGAAAGTGCGTATATATTCGTAGGTACGGTGACGAGAATTTAGTAGGGAGAGGTTAGCGAGAATAGCTCCGTGCGAGACGCTGTCAAATGCTTTAGTTAAATCAAGCCCTAGAATAGCCTTTGTGCCTGCTCTGATAGAGGGGCGCAGTATCTCTCGTGAGAGCTGGAGCATAACGTCTTGCGTAGAGAGATTTGAACGGAAGCCAATCACGGTGCGAGGTAGGAGATGGTTATCTTCAACATAATCATTGAGACGGTTGAGAATGACGTGCTTCATCAGTTTCCTAGCACAGGAAGTAAGGGAGATGGGGCGGAGGTGTTCGAGAGCTAGTCGTTTGCCTCGCTTCGGTATGAAAGTCACGCGTACATGTTTCCATGCTGCGGGGATTTCACCCTCTCTCCATCAATCATTCATAAAGGCAGTGAGGGCCTCAATGGACGGGTCATCTAAATTACAGAGTGTTTTGTTGGAAATCTCATCCGGTCCTGCGGTTATCGCGCCAAAAATGCCGTGAGTGCCAGCTTATAGTCGTCTTCGGACTTTAGGCTTCACACATCAGCAACGGCTGCCTTTTTCAGTCACCCGTCTAAAGCGCTGAAGAAAATACTGAGTGGTTCTTAGCCGCAATCCCACGCCACTCTAAAAACCAATGAACGACGCTGCTTTCGAGAGCATGCCTTTCCTCACATTCAGCATGTACCGCCGCCCCAATTTTTCCTGCAGTTTATTTTGTATCAAAGCAACGAAAATGCGGGCAATTCGCTAGCAACCTCAACTTCACGGGGCGCTGCGAAGTCTGGCAACATGGCACGAGCGGAGGTCCGCGCATAGCTCGTCCCTTATGAATTTATGGGCCTTCCTTGCGTGTCTCAAACCTCGCGCTGTTTTGTTGGGCTCACCGCGTCTCTGACACTGAGCACTTAATTTTGGCATTCTCTAAGGGCACCAAAGACTGTCAGGCCTAATTTGTAGCGACAGCGTGGCTGTCGATTTTCGGAAAATCGCGCTAACAGACGAACGTCTTTACGGAATCCACTGTGGACAAGGCGAAGTGTACTTGTATCGCCATTGTCGGTGTCAAATGGAAACGTGTTCGCACCATGCTTATCCATTACTACAGGAAAGAACCTTGGCTACTTTGCCATTATTTAGCGGGAAAATGAATGTAGAGTATATTTTGAACATATATAAAAGCTTAATGTTTCTGAAGGATCTCTATAGGAACTCGCTGCCTATCGAGCCAGCTAATTAGGTACTCTATTTACTCGTTAACGAGTCCTGCCTATAAAATTTAGCTCTGTACGCAGTAAACAGCGATTCTTTAGGATTGGCTCGGTAAGAGTTCATAATGGGCCAAATTTTATCGAACTTGCTTTGTGCCTTCACTATATGAAGTCGCTCCGTTTGCAATCAAAACAAATTCAATAGTATTGCCTCCATAATGCTTTATAATGAGTAGAAGTTTGTAGAGCTTGTTTTGTGCCTTCGATATATGAATTCGCTCTGTTCTAGGGAGGTTTTAACTAGGAGAGATAAATAGGTTCTCCCCGCTTAACCACAGCTGACCCAGCTTAAAGCCACGGGGCCCCACCCCGTAACCGCGTACGCTAGCAAACACATACCGACCATGGCGGGCCTTGCCCTGTGGGAACAAAGGAACGACACTGTGGCTGACACAAACGAGGCATTTATCGCTGCAATAATAAGAGCGCCAGCTCGCAACAAAATACGCTGAGAAATCGAGGACGTCCAACTGACCAGCATGGTTACGAGCGAATGTTCGGGGATACTCCGCGGCAGGACGGGACGGGACGCGGAAGAACTTTCCTCCCCACGAGGCCTCGCGATTCGCACCGCCGGCGAGGAGCAGAGCGCCGCGCGTCACGTTCCTACACGGCCAAATCCCGAGCCAAAGAGGGCCGTCTCCGCCGCGCGCTCGTAGCAGCAGTCGCGCTATCCGTGGCGCTGTGACGCCGTCGCCCTCCAAGGTTACTAACCAAGCTAAGGAGGGTACATTGCGGGGAAGCCAACCAAAGGGGAAGATAATCTGAACGAACAAACGTAGCGTTGAAACAGGAGACAGAAAGATGAGGACAAGACGGGGCTACAACTTACAACTGAATGAAATCGATAAACGAGACACATCCCTTCTCGAGCAAAGGCACGCATGCGCAAACTTGAACGAATGGCAAAACTGTGATAATCTAGAAAATTCCGGTAAAAGAAAAAGAGACGAAAAGGGGAGGAATAGCCACCGGTCATGAAGACTGTTTACAAACATGAAGTGCGTCTTAGAAAGTTTCTTTCCTTTTCCATTAGATAAATAGATGGTGTGCTAATGCACGTGTCACTACCGCGTTGTGATATTTCAGGAGCTTCCAAGATTTCCCTCGCCAATTGATATTTACCCCTTCCTAAGATCTTCGTGCGGTTCAAAGAGGGAAAGCAACCTGGGCAGCTCTTGCAATGCTTCGGCAAGTCATCATCTACATATATAGCAAGGAAATCATCATAGCAAGGAAATCAATAGCAAGGAAATCATCTACATATCTAAAGACACGTACAACGCGCTCATCGTTCAACTGAGAGTGAAGCAAACGTCCAAACTTGGCAAGAAAAATTTCACGTAGCACAGGGGCGACACTTGAGCCAATGCAAATCCCACGTTTCTGGACATAGAAATGTTCTTTGTAGCTTATGATTGTAGAATTGAGGTACAGGGCCAAGAGTTCCAGAAATGATTCAATACTAACACCACATGAATTCTGAAAAGACACCTCACCCGCCTCTTCAATACACTCTCTCAAAGCAATGAACAGTTCATCGTGCGGCACCGAGTAAAAAAGTTCCTCTATATTCACTGAAAATGCAGAGTTTGCACCGCACACGTCACACCGCAGAATGTCAACTAAGACGGCTGAGGAGGCGACTTTAAAAGGGTCCACAGTACAAAGGCTGTTCAAGTGATTCTGGAGGAACCTGCCTAGACGTGCCTGCCAGCTGTGTCGCTCTGTGATAATGGCTCTGAAGGGACATTCGGGCTTGTGAGTTTTTGCGTTGAAGAAAACTTTCAGTGCATCTCCTTTGCAGTTGCTCACCTCCTTCCCCAGCCTGTCCAGCTTGCACTCTTTTAGCAACTGCAACGCCCTACTCTTAGCCTTAGCTGGCTTAAGAAGCGAGCGCTTAAAGTTCTTCTCAATTGCTTTTGTAGCCTTTGCATCATACATCTCCCGAGGAAGAACGACAAAGCCTCCATCCTTATCGGCTTGCATCAGAGACAGCTTTGAATCACGAAAGTGCCCAACGACTTTGTTCACCTTTGTGTGTCTTCTTGTTCTTGTTTCAGACGTGTTCTTCTAGAGATGTTTCTTCTAGAGATGATTTGAGTGTCGTTGCAGACTCGATTTTAACCCGATTCAAAGGCATCATGAAGTCACTGAAATTTTTCATAGAACTTCCGGCTCACGATTCCATTCAGTTTTTAGATATTCACCTGTATTTTAATTCTGTTAGTCATTTTTGCTGGGCTTACGAGCCACGGTGCAAGAAAGCGCTACTACCTTACGACTCTTCTCTTAAGCGAGGCATAGCAGCCACATGTCTCAGGTCGGCGCTCCTCAAGTCATGTCCGCACAAAGTTGGTAGTAGTTTTGACAACCAGGTTTAAAGACTTAAAGAAGCAGGTTTTCCTGGCGATGCTCTTGTGGCTGTCGCAGAAACTCTAAAGAAAAAGTTGCACAAAGAAAGAGAACACATCCAGTTATCTAAGATAAATGTACTGGGACAACAGAAAAGTAAGTTTGAAGTTATGCCCTATGTACACAGGTTCTTGCGCAATTTGAAGAGAGTGGCAGCAAAATTTGGTATTGGTGTGGTATTTCCAGCTCCCCTCAAGCTTGCAAAGCTTTGCGCTCTGAGAGATCATGAGAGCGTCAAGAATTAAGGGTGTAGCACAAAACACAAGAAGCCGCACGTCTCATGCGCCGCAGATGTTGTTTATCAGATCCCTCTCCGCTGCGGAAGTGTGTACATTGGGCAGACGGGCAGATGTCTAAACGTGAGGCTCAGTGAACACGCATCTTCGCTTCGTCAGCAAACTGATGAGCACTTGCCAAAGCATTGCAAGAGCTGCCCAGGTTGTTTTCCCTCTTTAATCCGCACGAAGATCTTAGGAAGGGCTAAAAATCAATTGGCGAGGGAAATCTTGGAAGCTCATGAAATATCACAACGCGGAAGTGACACGTGCATTAGCACACCATCTATTTATCTAATGGAAAAAGAAAGAAACTTTCTAAGACGCACTTAATGTTTGTAAACAGTCTTCATGACCGGTGGCTATTCCTCCCCCTATGGTCTCTTTTTCTTTTACCGGATTTTTCTAGATTATCACAGTTTTGCCATTCTTTCAAGTTTGCGCATGCGTGTCTTTGCTCGAGAAGGGATGTGTCTTTCGTTTATCGATTTCATTCAGTTGTAAGTTGTAGCCCCGCCCTGTCCTCATCTTTCTGTGTCCCGTTTCAACGCTACGTTTGTTCGTTCAGATTATGTATGACCAACTGGCCCCACAGTGTACTCTGTTAAACTTCAAAGGGGAAGACGCGGAACAAAGTCCCCATCGTTGGCAGTCGAAACAAATTCAATAGAATCGCCTCCGTAAGATTTAAAAATGAGTCGAATTTTATAGAGGTTGCTTTGTGGCGTCGCTATATAAACTGGTTCCGTTGAGAGTAAAAACAAATTCTGTACAATTGGCTCCGTAAGAATTCATAATGAGCCGAGTTTCATCGATTTTGTTTTCTGCCTTCGCGATATGAACTCGCTCCGTTCGCAGTCAAAAAAAGTTGTATAGAATTGGCTCGGTAAGGCTTTTTAATGAGCCAAATTTTATAGAGATTGTTCACTGTCTTCACTGTATCAATTCGCTTTGTTCGCGTTAAAAAAGCAGTAAAATTTTAAACCAAACTGCACATCAGCAAGCTAATTCAACGCGAGAATATATAGCATTATGTTTTCAAAAGGCGCTCCTGAATGATCGACTAACCTCGAGAAAAAATTTGGCAGAACTCAGCGGCTCATATATATTCGTTTCCTTTCTTGAGTTAGAAACAACCTCAGTGCCGTTGCGATCGTGTGAAATCTCCGGAAACGTGATCAACAAAGTGTACAAATATCTGTAAGCGAATATTTTTTCTTCGATGAACGACAAAATATGATAAGCTCTCACTATGAGCACGAATAGGAGCAGCCGTGTTCATGGCCGATTTTATTGCATTCACCATGTTTCGAGATCGAGTTGATTGGTGTCTGCATGAATTGTTTCCTATTTTTTCTTTGCCGAAAAAAATTTGCCTAGCTTTCTTCCCGTAACGTCCTATGTGTAGCATAAACGCTTTGCACGTGTTCTACCACCAATGGTTTTGTCAACCTAGCACACGACACGCTGTGGGACAGTAATTCGGTGCAGTATTAGCAGAACCTCTCCAAAAATTTGTAAGACACCTTTCCTGCATAGCAAAAACACTTTTACCACGGCATTGCGGCCCGCTAGAGGCAGGTGTTGGGATCAGCACAGAGGACTGCAAAGTTGCGTTTCACCCTTCTGTCACAACTGCTGCAAGGTGGGGGGCGGGGGGGGGGGGCATTTCACCTGCGAGGAAATGGCTTGGCAGAGCTGCGCCTAAATCCTTTATCGCCGCAACAACACACTGCAGAAGCGCGTGCAGGAAAGGCACGCGATAATATTCTGATAATACATTTCTTCAGCACTACACCCGATTCCTGACACCCCAAACAAGGTTGGCCTGAATGGTAAAAACCCCTTTAAAGAGAGGCTGGCTTCGAGAGTTTTGCAAATTAAGGGTTATGCCCACGCAGATTGCCACGTCGTCCCAGCATGCTGCGGCCTCAAGCGAGAACATGCTGTCTTGTTCTCAAGTCTTGAATAAGGATTAAGCGCTATAAGTACTGCGCTGCCAAAGTACAGTGTGAGAGCATTGTCCACAGGCTCGTCAAGCAAATCTGCTCCCAGACGCGAAGCCAACACTGCTCTTGACAATTCCTTAAAGCAAGCACATGGCTTTCGCAAGGGCCTCTCATGTGATACACAGTTAGCTTCATTCATAAATGACATAAGCTCTAACCTAGACCTGAACATACCTGTAGACGCGCTGTTCTTAGATTTCGAAAAGGCCTTCGATAAAGTTCCCCATCAGAGACTACTACTTAAACTCTCAAGATTGTGCATTAACCCCTTTGTATTAGATTGGATTTCTAATTTCCTTACGAACCGAAAGCAATTTGTGTACGCTAACAGCCGCTCCTCGTCCTTTTCTCCAGTCCTCTCCGGAGTCCCCCAAGGTACAGTACTCGGACCATTGCTGTTTCTAATTTATATTAATGACCTGCCTAGTAACATATCCTCTAACATCCGCCTTTTCGCAGACGACTGCGTACTTTATTGCCCCATCCACACCACCTCTGACTCTAGAATTTTACAGGATGACCTTAAATGGATTGAAACTTTGTGCGACAAATGGTTAATGTGCCTGAACACTAATAAAACTTTCCTTTCAGCGTCGGAAAAACTATCAGGCATCATGTTACACCATTTGTGGCTCGGTAATCTCATCTGTCCACTCTTACAAATACCTTGGCGTCACCCTTTCAGATACACTAACCCAGGGTGTCGAACCGGAACTGAACCCGAAACCGGAACCGAACCCGATTTTTTGCCCGGAACCGGAACCGAACCGAACCGATATCTTTTTCGCCATCTTGGAACTGAACCCGAACCGGAACGATTCAAAGGAACCGTTCCGAACTGGTTCGAGACCCGGTTCAGCCCCACTGTTTTTGCATCCCGGCATACGTCTTGTTTTCCGACAAAATGATATGATCTATCGCATAGACTTACCCACCCGTAGCTGTCTGCGCTGGGAAATGCGAAAATGGTACCCAGTATATGCGACAGCAAACTTACAGGAGGTCTGGTGCCTGGGAAGAAACCTAATTGACGCTTCTGTAATGTACTGCCGCCAATTCGAAACACTTGTACGTCGGGTTTATGTGAAATCTTGAGTTATTACCCCTCACTTTTACATATTTGCGTAAATCTTTAATCAAAGTGTTAGGACTGCTCTAACTCAGTAAAGTACTATAGACGCGAAACTTTTTCTTGCGTGCTTTCTTCTTTCGAACGATGCGTTAGACGTTGGTGTACATGGAGCACCGCGTGGTATTCACCAGCACATAATAAATAATTTATGCTTGAATTTCTTCTTGATCCTGTTTCGGTTTCACCAACATAAGAATGGCTGTGAGGTGTAGTGGAAATTAAGTCGCGTGAGGTGCTATAAACGGCAATATAAATGCTGATACGTCGTTCGTTGTAACTATAGGTCTTGATGAATACAAGGGGGGTACTGCGCACAAAAGAGACAAGGACAACAAGATAACACAACAAGCGCAGACACTAGACACTATAAAATGAGTGTCGTGTTTTCAAATAAAGTTCTGCGCTTGTTGTGTTATCTTCTTGTCCTTGTCTTTTTGTGCGCAGTACCCCCCTTGTATTCACCATGATTGACCGACTAGCCCAACAACGTACGCTCTTAAAAATAGGTCTTGAAGTCGGCTGATATTAGTGCTACAGTGAGTCAAAACAACGTATCAACGTTTTTATTAGTTTTCCCGTGCCTCACGTGACCTAATGTGGAACTCACGTCAAAGCCATCCTTCGGTTAATGATGGTTGGTTGGTTTATGGGGTTTAACGTCCCAAAGCGACTAAGGCTATGAGAGACGCCGTAGTGGAGGGCTCCGGAAATTTCGACCACCTCGGGTTCTTTAACGTGCACTGACATCGCACAGTACACGGGCCTCTAGAATTTCTCCTCCAAAGAAATTCCAGCCGCCGCGGCCGGGATCGAACCCGCGTCTTTTGGGTCAGCAGCCGAGCACCATAGCCACTGAGCCACCGCGGCGGCCCTTCGGTTGATGAAACCGACACAGCATGGGAGAAAAAATTATTTTCTAAATTATTTAGAGGCAGTAGGCGGATACCACACGGTGATCCATTTATTCTATTATCTATGGCGTCATTTCAAAGGAGACTTGCAGGTAAAGTATGCGAAGTCCTTTTGGCCTAGCATTTGAAACGGTGACGTCATCACCAATTAAAATTGCGACGGTCTTCAAACTTCTCCGCAGCGCACAACGCTAAGTGGGGGACGCATGATGACGTCATCGAACGTATCCGTACATTTTCAACGCATAAACGCCTGCTTTGAAGGAAAAAAAAAACGGAACCGAAGTCAAAGCCGCCGAACGTTGTTTGGAAGCGTCCAACGAGGCGCGGCAGGGCGTAGTTGACGGCAGCAGTAATTTAAAATCATACCTTCCGTGACATCACACTGAACTTCCCCGCACTCCTTTGATGCTTTGATGATAAGTGCAAAATTTAATCGTCGATTACGTCACTATTTTAAATGGTAGTGCAAAAAACTTAGTATCTTTTACCTACGCCCTGTATAGATTTCAATCCTTGAGTATCGCGAAATTCTCAAAAGGTAGCGCAGTTGCCCTTTAACTAGCACTGACATCGCGCAGCATACGGTGTCTTTGCGTTTCGCCTCCATCGAAACGTGGCCGCCGTGGACGAGTTCGAACCAGGGTACATCGAATAAGTAACCGAGCGCCCTAACCACTGAGCAACCGCAAAGGGTAGTGCAACATTCACTTTTGTAGGCGCTCATTTTCTTAGGCAGCAAGTTCTAAACAAGACCCCTCACGATGAGCCTGTAGGGCAATAAAGAAAAAAATGGCTCAATGGCTGTGGAGCTCGGCTGCTGATTCCAAAAATACAAAAACCAGCGTGCTCTGTCGCGCGTCGAAAATCCCCAGCTGGTCTCCGTGGATCTGGAGCCCTCCACTACACCGTCTGTCATATAGCCCCAATGTCTACTCGACACGTTAAACCTGAGATATTACTACTAGTATTACCAAAAGAAGGATGTATAAATATGTGCAGCTCCTTTTTTTTTTAGAATCCGCATATTCTTGTTTGCGCGCGACGGAAATGAGCAACGAAAGGCGGGTTCTTGGCAACGGTGGAGATGTACTAAAAAGGAAAAAAATTAAATGCCGATTACACAAAAGGGCAATGCGGAAATACATGTGCTCGCTGGCATGCGATAGTGATTATGCCCAAAAAGATGCTACTGCTATGCAATGTAACTACGATGAAGTGATTTCGTTAGGCCGATTCGCTGAAATTGTTCTGCTTCTAAGAAAAAATTTCTGCCAGCCGCCAGCGCGCGGCTCCATCCGCTGTTCTCACGCTGCTCGATCTTGAATTCTCTGTCTGGCGACTTATATCTACTTTTCGCAGTCATATTTCCCGTTCTTAGTGTCTGACGCGACAGGCTTATGATTGTTAGTGTTTTTTTTTTCTTAGAACGCTTGGGCGATTGAATACGTTGAGCCTTCACAACAATCTGCCTCGGCTATATCGGGTACAGGTGGGTATTGGGGGGTGGTGAGATGGGTGAAAGTTTTTGAAGGTGCATTTTTACCAGTGAATGCCCTGATGTGTCGTCCACCGGAGCGTGCATCAAGGGTGGAGGCTGCACGCACGCAGTGCGGTTATTTTTGGGAAAGCAGGTAATACTGCTAACGCAGTAAAAAGAACAACTAAAAGAGTATGCATAGTCTTACCTCTGACTCCGAGTGGGATTCGTACTAATGGCGGCGCAACAGAAAACTCTGTTTACAGATGCTTTAGACTATTCGGCTATCTTGTAGGCTTCTTTTTATGGTTGTTGCATGGAATATTTGGAACCTCTCTGACCCTCCTCATGCCTTACTTGACCGCGTCGAATTCAGCGATCTCGTCATAAGGCCTCACGTCACCATAACTCCCTGCGTCCGCCCGCACATGAAAATTCCAGACGGTGCACACGCCATGAAAGGGGAACCAGTCAGGAGGTTGAACTTGCGCAGCATATTCCTCTTGCGTTAAAGTGCAGTGCGTCTGAACAGTGACCTCGTGGAACGCGGTGGTTCTGCGTTCTATGAACACGAAGAGTTCGCACGGAATTCAAGAGTTTTTCATCGCAGACATAAATGTTATAGTGAAATGTATGATGTCAATGGGTTTTTTAAGAGACTGATTAAGTATGTTCTAAAAGAATACAGCATCATGACAAAAAAATCATTTTATTGGTGAAATTGTTTCTCGTTGCTCGCACAGGTTGAAATGCACTGACTACGGCACAAACGCCCCTTTGGCGCGAATGTAGTACGTCCAAACATGTAAGGTCCATGTCTGAAAGGTGAAAAAGGTTTTTGTGACCGATTAAAGCTAAGTCGAGCCCACTTATAACGAACCTGGCGGTCTCGCAGGTTCCATTCGTTATATCTGATGTTCGTAGCAAGTGGATTCTTCTTCGACAGCCAAAAATACTAAGGCTGCTAAAAGTGGAAATTATTTTTTACAAAGCTGCCTTATGCGTGCCTACTTGTGCAAAGCAGAGCCTGCCGCGGCTCTTTCCAGGCTATCTACGGCGGTCATTTAATCCTCGTCGAGACCTTGCTGCCAACTATCAAAGTTAGGGACGGGGTATAACTAATCATGGATGAAGTGTGCATGGCAACTGGTGGCAGGTCGGCCACCTATATGAGATTCCTGGGAGTAGGAAGAGCTCGCACTTGGTGTTCAACGGCTCCGTCAGAGCAGGTGGTTCTGCGATTTTGTGGGCCGCAGGTACGTAATTATCCAAGGAAACATAAGGTCGGCTATGGATCAACGAAGTGTTGCCAGAAATCTGCAATCATCTAGTCACGTGTGTTTTCGAGCTTCTTCTGTCGTTACTGGGCTGATGCAGCGACGAAGTAGTGCAGCGCTTGTGGCGCAGAATGCATCCGTTGCACTGTCAGCTATATGACAATGCCTGCACATTGCAGCGGCGCCAAAGACTGAGACGACTGGGCAGGCTATGCATACTGTGGGTTTCTACGTGGACACAGGCCACCAACCACCGCGGGTTCGAGCTTAGAAACCCACAACTGGCCCCACGTTGGGCGCCAGTTGTGGGTTTCTAAGTGGACACAGGCCACCACCCACCGCGGGTTCGAGCTTCGCGCGAGCCAAGGGCCCCGATCAGCCGTCACCACACACACACTGGGACACCGATGCAGTGCACTCAACCTCCGCTGGGAGTAGAGCGATTCGCCGCAAAGAAATGGGCCTCCAAGTTCACAAAGGAGACGTTTATTCACGTCGTCCTTCAGCAGGTACACAAACACTCAATAGTCACCCCGTCCCGGGGGCGCGCGAGGAGCAAGGCTCCGCTGCGCGCACGAAGCGACTCGAGCAATGCGCGCCGCTAGCACGCCGCTGCAGGAGAATGTCCCCGCGGCAGTGCTGTGATCTCCCTCTCGTGTCGACCGTTGGGCCGGTTGCGAGAGAGAGTGGGCAATAAACGCAAGGTACGCCTGTCGGAGGTCGCTGGACCCCGCTGGACAGGCTCGAGCCGCTGCAGGTCAGAGGACACGTGCGGGCGAGCTCGAGTATAAGCACTGGTCCGAGCGGCAAAGGCCGGCAGGGACAAACAGTAGCGTACGCACCTTCCGCTGTCTCCGAGGGATCTCTCTCTGGGCCCCGCTCGGACGGTCGCGCGGTGCGCGGCCGCCCCAAGCGGGGCCCGAATTCCCGCCAAAAGGCACAAATGGCAAAGGCCGTTGGGGAGCCGGGGCGGAGCTGTGGCCAAATGACAGTGATTAGTCACCCAGCCGCCTCTCCACCGCCTGAGGCGGGAGCAAGGGAAAGAGGAGAAACAACGCGAGAGGCCGGCAGAGCCGCGCAAAGGCGACGGCGGAAAGCCAGGATTCCCACATCCCCCTCTCCTTAAATGCCCTCCTACCCATCGGCAAAGCACGCGGCCAAAATAAAGAAATCAATACACAAAAAAATAAGCTACACTTCAGTTCCAAAAATAAAGAAATGAATACACAAAAAAAAACTAGCTACACATCAGTTCCAGCCAGAACAATGTAAAAAAAAACAACACAAACAAAGGAGAAACCTGGCAAACAAACAAACACTGCCATACGCTTCAAGAAATCAAAACAGCTTGCAGATTATATACACGGTACACAAGGCGGTGTGAATTCAACTGTACAACTATGTGACAGGTGGACGTCAGCCTCAAAGTTCGATGGCGCGGCCCAGTGGGCCGGTCGGCGACTCACCGCTCGCAGACTTCAAGTTGAACGGGTTGGGAGGGCCGACGACGGTGGTCTTCTTTCCGTTGATGACGACGGGGCCGCGGCAGAGCACTAACCTCGCGCCCTCGGGCACGACGTCACGTTCGGGCACAAGACGGTTAGTGCACCCCCTCCACGCCGGCTGAAACGGGCGAGGACGTTCGGCGGCGTCCTGATGTGTAACCTTGGCAACAGCGGGGGGGGGGGGGGGGGTCCTTCTCATCCCCGCGCTCACGCAGAAGCACACAACGGCACAACTCACAGGCGTCGCCTTGGCTCATGGTTACGCTCGCACACAGCCACAGCCACAAACACGCATGTACCGGCACGTGCGCGGGCGCTGGTCGGCGACAACGATCCCCTCATCAGAAGCGTCCAGAGGCGCCGCGGCGAGGGTCAAAGGGTGCACTTTCCGGCCCCCCATCGCCCCAAACGCCCCGCCAACTTCCCCTCCATACGGGCCGCACAAAGCTCGCACCGCGACACACGGCTCCTTAACGAGCCCACCACCCACAGTCGGGCCGGAAATGAGAAAAGGCGCGCTGTACAAACGACACCCATCTTTTGCTTCTAGAAGATAAGAGCAAGCACGAGCGGGCTGAAGTATGCCTATGTATATACAAGTCTGGTAAAAAAAACTGAACGCCAACACAAACGCATGTTACCTATGTACATCTCGGTACGTTAGAACGAAAACAGACGCACAAGCAGGAAACGAAAGTGGCTAGAAACTGACTCAAGCAAACAAATAAATAAACTGATAAACACACAAGGCTGGAACTGAGCATGCTGCAAAAACAACAAAAAAAAATAACACACCGTGCTTCACCTGGGTAGGGCCTGACGAGAAAGGTCGCCAGCTAGCTGAGGCTGCGTGCCTTCGGTTGCGGAAAAGTCTACCGTCCGGCATCAATCACACCGGTGACCGTTGCCTCAGATTGTACCGGTGCTCCGTACGCTTGCGTTCCGCAGCACCAGTTGTGCCTTTGCGCTTGCCTTTGATACCAATGGGTACCGGCTGAAGCTCGTCAGACCGTGACGCGTAGGCCTTCAGGTCTGCGATGTGGGCACGGCTGGTTTTCCCCGTAAGGGAATCCTCCAGCAGGTACGCGAGTGGCGACCAGACTCTGACCACTCGGTACGGACCAAGCCACTTAGGAGCGAGCGAGGCTGAGAACCCCTTGCTCGCATCGCTAAGAACGTGGTTGCGCTTCAGGACAAGATCACCCGCCTGAAAAGTCAAGCGGCGGTGCTTGCGGTCATATTGAGCCTTCTGTTGGGCTCTGGCTGCCGCCAAACTCTGCCTTGCTCTGTTGACAGCCCGACCAAGCCGGTCCCGAAGCGTCGACGCATAAGCAGAGCAGTCTGCCCGCGTCTGCTCATCCCCGAGCTGGCTCTGCACGACGTTTGACATCGGATTCGACAGCTCCCTCCCGAAATTGAGGAAGGCGGGAGAGAAACCAGTTGAGCGGTTCTCAGCTGTTCGGATGGCGAACGCAAACTCGCTCAAATGGTCTGCCCAATCCTTTTGACACTCGGCAAAGGCCGCAAGCATTGGCTTGAGCGTTCGGATGATTCGCTCGGTCAAATTGGACTGGGGGTGGTAGGGTGAAGTGGTGTAGTGCTCGATTCCGAAGGAACGGCACGTGTTACCGAACACCCGAGCGGTGAAATAGGACGCATTGTCCGTGATCAGTCTTTCCGGAAAGCCGAACCGACAGAACACTTCCTGGAGTTTATCCAGCACCGCTCGTGCTGACACTTTCCGAAGGGGGTACAACTCGACCCATTTGGAAAAGTGGTCAGCGACTACCATCAGGTAAATGAACCCCTGCTTGCTCCTGGGGAAAGGCCCCATCAAATCGCAGGTGGACATCTGCCACGGACGCACACTGTCAATTGGTTTCATCATTCCAGGCGGCTTGCCGCCCCGTGACTTCACCGCTTGACAGACATGGCAGGAACGGCAATAGCGGAAAATGTCACGCTTCATGCCGGGACACGTCACCGATTGACTCAGTTTTGCAAAAACTTTGGAGCCACTCAGATGACCGGCCAGTGGTTCGTCATGAGAGAATCTCAACAGTGCGCCTCTCAGACATTTGGGGATAACCACCTTGAACGGGTCGATGGACTCGTCATCGGTGGCTATGTACTTCAGCACGAGCCCGTCATTGTCCAGCAAATATGAATCCCCGGGGTTCGCCGCGACACACGCTGGCCTCTGCCCCCCTGCGCCCGCTACAATACCAGTAGCGTCACGGCGCTCCGTCTCCCTGAGACCGTCGCTCACCTCGCGACAAAGGGGGTCATTTTGCTGGGCTTTCAGTAGCTGTTTACGGCTGAAAACGATTCCAGTCATCCCAGAGGGGAGCCTGGTCTCGTCCCCCCTCAGGTTTGCAGCCAAAATTTCCGTTCGCGTCGGCCCCTCCGAGGCGCTCACGAAGAGCTTTGCCTCTCGTCCGCTTTGCGAAGCGCTGCTTGCCTGGTTAGCGGAATGGGTTAACCCGTTTGCAGGCTCCCCCTCCTTGCCGCCCGGCGGCTCGTCGGCTGTTTCGCCCCCTCCGCTTACAGGCGTCAAGGCGCCGCTGCCGAGTGGGGCACGGGATAGCGCGTCAGCTACCACGTTCGTGCTCCCCTTTCGATACTGCACGGAAAAGTCGTAATGCTGTATCAGGAGAGCCCAGCGCGCCAGCCGACCCGCAGGCTCGCGGAGCCGCATCAGCCAACTGAGCGCACTGTGGTCTGTCTGCACCACGAATTGCGTTCCATCAAGGTAGACGTCAAATTTGCGCAGTGCAAACACGATGGCGAGGCACTCCTTCTCGGTCACGGAATAATTCCTCTCCGAGGGCAGCAAGGAGCGGCTGGCAAAGGCCAGCGGTTGCAGCACGCCATCGAATTCCTGTAGGAGAACTGCTCCTAAACCCAGATCGCTCGCGTCAGTCTGGACTACGAACTGTCAGGTCGGGTAGCCTGAGCTGCGCTGTCTCGGCAATGGCACTAGACAGGAGGCGAAAGGATCGCTCTTGCTCGGGCCCCCATCGCCACGCTGCAGTCTTTCCCAAGAGCTTGGTCAAGGGTGCCTGCACGCGGGCCCAGGACGGGATGAACGACCGATAAAAATTAGCCATTCCCAGAAAGCGGCGGAGGCCGCGTACGTCCTTGGGCGCGGGAAATTCGAGTATGGCTCGAAGTTTCTCCGCATCAGGCTCAATGGAGCCCTCGCCCAGCGTGAACCCTAGCAACTGAACCCGGGTCCGCGCTATTTGGGCTTTCGCAGGATTCAAAGTCATCCCAGCAACCCGTACCCTCTCGAGCACGTCGGCAATGTGGCCTAAGTGCTAATCGAAGGTTCGTGAATAAATCACGATATCGTCCAGGTAGCACATGGCGTGGGACCATTTCGCTTCCCCCAGGACGCGGTCCATGAGCCTCTGAAAAGTCGCAGGACCATTGCAGAGACCAAAGGGCATACGAGTGAACTCAAACAGCCCTCTGTGACACGTGAACGCGGTCTTAGACCGGTCAGTGTCAGCCATCTGGACCTGTAGGTAACCTTTGGAGGCATCTAGCGTGGAAAAGTACCGCGCGCTGCCCAGGTTTCCTACGATTGAGCTGATTGTCGGGAGCGGATAGGCATCCTTGCGAGTCAGCGCATTTAGACGGCGATAATCCACACACAAACGGTGGCTGCCATCTTTCTTAGGCACCAACACCACGGGAGACGCCCAGGCGCTGGACGAGCGGCGGATAATGTCAGCCGACAGCATCTCATCCAGCAACCCATCAATAGGATAGTTAAGCGGGCGAGTTGGTGATACATTATGCAAAAAAACAGCGCGAACAAACGGGGACGAGACGAAGAAAACGCTTCAGCGCTTGTTCCTGTGTTTTCTTCGTCTCGTCCCCGTTTGTTCGCGCTGTTTTTTTGCATAACCCATCAATCACCTGCCTTTTCGCAAGGCTGACGGGTCTAGGGTTGCACTTCAAAGGAAGCGCGTCTCCAGTGTGGATCTTGTGGCTCACTAAAGTGGTACAGCCAGGTTGATCCGTGAAGAGCTCATCGTACTGACGCAATAGCGCTGTCAAACGAGCCTTCTGTGTGTGATCCAATGTTACCGCACAGGCGGCCAGCGGATGTGGTGCCTGGTCGTACCGCGCCGCTCGGTCCCAAAGGGGAGGCTGAACGACGGAACGCTCGACACAAGGGCGTGGCCCTGTCCGCTGAGCGTGGCACTCTCCGAACGCCTTCACTGCGCAGGCAGATACTGACGCCGGTGGGCTGATGAACGGCTTAAGCTGGGAAAATGGTCCGTCGCGATAGCCGCCATTCGCAATGTCCACCACGATCCCGGTTTTCAGGAGAAAGTCCCGTCCGAGAATCATGGGCACACTGAGCCCTGGGAGATGGATAAAACGCGTGCGCCTCGTCCGCTCTCCCCACCTGACAGTCAGCCTCGCGGCGCCAGCCGAATGGGCTACGCCTTTCGCAAGGTTGAATGCCGTACGGCAGTCCCGCAAGCGCACAGAGTGCTTTTGCAAGTGGGACAACACCTCTTCACCGAACAAGGAAGCGCTGGCTCCCGTATCCAGTAACGCCGAAAATTCGCGGCCAGCAATGGTGACCGGAATAAACGGCGCGTGCGCATTAGCAAGGCAGCTTGCTCTGTACGCAGAGGGAATTAGCAGAGATTGGGCCGGTGGTCCCTTTACGACCGACCCCCGCCGCCGTTTCCCTGCCTCGCAGGAGGCCTGGCTACGGTGCATTCTCTTGCTAAGTGGCCCCTCTCTTGGCAGCGGAAACAGCGCACACCGCCGCGAGCTTGGTCGCGGGACAATGGCGCCTCTCCCTGCCTAGGTCCGCCCGCTACACGACCAAAGGGTCGGCCGAGTCGGGTTTCCCCCTCCGCTGTGTGTTGGAGCGCTTGGCGCCCCTCAGCACGCGCTTCAGAAAACGGTGCAGCGCAGGCTGCCCGTCTCCCGTACGAGTAGGGATCGAGAGCTCTGTCGCTCAACTCCCATGCCTCGTTTTGCCCGCTAACAGCTGCAAAGGCAGGTTGTGCGGGTGGTCGCCGGTTGGGTAAGGGCAAGGCCCCTCTCCATGCACAGCGTGGCTCAAGAGCCTCGCTTGCCGGCGGTGGCGGACGATAGGCGCGCGCGGCGAGGCTGTCGCCTTGAATGCGCTTTGCCTCGGCGGCCAGCTCCTCCAAATCTCGGAATCGGCCGCCGCGCAGGTACGCCGAAAAGGTCGGATGTGCCTGCCTGATCGTCCTTTCGACACGCTCTTCGTTCGAGGCTCTGGGCTCGGCGATTGAGAAAAGGTCTTCCATCGCACGAACATACTCTTGCAGCGACTCATCCGGAGCCTGAGTACGGAGCTCCAGCTCTCGTCGCATCCTACGCTCGTAGTCAGCGGGCAGGAATTCGCGCAGGAAGGCTGCACGGAACTCCTCGAGAGTCGCTGCCCGGTGGCCGGAAAGCCGATGCCACCGAGCTGCCGTGTCAGTCAGCGCTGCGGGGATGATGTGTGCAAGCACCACCTGCTCAGTGAGACCCATAGTTCTCTGATAATGGGTGAGGGACTCAAGAAAATTCCGGGCACTGAGTAGGTCATCATACCCGCGGTATGTTGGCATGGGCAACTGGACCGCGGGGTGAGACAACTTCGGCGTGGCCAAAAGTGTCCCAACAGCCCCTGACAGCGACTGGATCATCTGGGCAGCACTGGCTAGCAGCGCCTGCGCCCCGGCCTCAGTGGAGGTTTGGGCGGGCTCCACGAACGAGGGAGGCAAGGCTCCTAGTTCGATAAGCGGCGCGGTTTCCACAGGGAACCGGGCCAGCGCCTCGCCGTTCCCAGAGCAGAATTGACTGCTCGCGGGGCACGGCTGCTGTTGTTCAAAACTGCCGGTTGCGGCAACGTGACACGAACTGCTTTCGCACTGGGCGGAAAGCGTGCACAGCTGAGGCATATGACCAGCGGATGCACCGCAGGGTGCTTCCGATAAAGCTCCAATGGGAGCCTCGTGGTCGACATTTTGGGTTGTGTCGCCGTAAACCCCAATGGGGGCCGCGGCCAACCACGGTTTCTGGCTATTCGAAGGAACAGCAGCCAGCGGATCAAACGACGCTACAACTCCGTAGGGAGCCGACATGTAGCTGCCGAGTGCCCCGCTGGGGGTGGTAGACATGGTGCGCAAGCGTGATCGGCAAGGCGACCTGCTCGGCTAATGTGCCATCAAAGGCGTAAGCGCCAATGACTTATCACGTTGGGCGCCAGTTGTGGGTTTCTACGTGGACACAGGCCACCAACCACCGCGGGTTCGAGCTTCTCGCGAGCCAAGGGCCCCGATCAGCCGTCACCACACACACACTGGGACACCGATGCAGTGCACTCAACCTCCGCTGGGAGGAGAGCGATTCGCCGCAAAGAAATAGGCCTCCAAGTTCACAAAGGAGACGTTTATTCACGTCGTCCTTCAGCAGGTACACAAACACTCAATAGTCACCCCGTCCCGGGGGTGCGCGAGGAGCAAGGCTCCGCTGCGCGCACGAAGCGACTCGAGCAATGCGCGCCGCTAGCACGCCGCTGCAGGAGAATGTCCCCGCGGCAGTGCTGTGATCTCCCTCTCGTGTCGACCGTTGGGCCGGTTGCGAGAGAGAGTGGGCAATAAACGCAAGGTACGCCTGTCGGAGGTCGCTGGACCCCGCTGGACAGGCTCGAGCAGCTGCAGGTCAGAGGACACGTGCGGGCGAGCTCGAGTATAAGCACTGGTCCGAGCGGCAAAGGCCGGCAGGGACAAACAGTAGCGTACGCACCTTCCGCTGTCTCCGAGGGATCTCTCTCTGGGCCCCGCTCGGACGGTCGCGCGGTGCGCGGCCGCCCCAAGCGGGTCCCGAATTCCCGCCAAAAGACACCAATGGCAAAGGCCGTTGGGGAGCCGGGGCGGAGCTGTGGCCAAATGACAGTGATTAGTCACCCAGCCGCCTCTCCACCGCCTGAGGCGGGAGCAAGGGAAAGAGGAGAAACAACGCGGGAAGCCGGCACAGCCGCGCAAAGGCAACGGCGGAAAGCCAGGATTCCCACAATACCACGTGACTGGGATGGTCAGCAAGGATTTCAAAACTTATCTAATCGCTGTTTTTAGTTGATCCGCGAGAATGGTCAGTAGCTTCGCTTTTGACGATCCCCCGTCTCACGTGCACCGCGCTTCTTCTACTCAGGATGCTTTGCCGAGCCGGCGAACACGTAGGCAATGATTGCCCACGTTGGCCATCGACGCGGGTTTGGCCGGCGGTTACTTACTATTTCAATAGAGAATTATAGCATATCGTTACCGTGTTTACATTAGCATTTACAGTGTTACCGGACGCCGGACTTTCCGGCTAGCGCTGCGCACAGCAGTGCCGCCTTTTAATTCCATTTCTGGGTTAACATGTTCTTTCCGGGGCGGTGTAATGAAGGTTGGGAGGCGCTATTTCATCTGCGTGCTTTGCGGAAGGACGACCTTACAACCTCGGGGTAGTTCACCACGCCACCTCGTTCACTATAACCGAGTGGTGTGGCCAGAGTTGTTCGCTGTATCTGCGACGAATTTCCGTTGCCCTTACGCATATTTTCACGGTAGCACCACACCCGCTCGAAATAAGCGAGCGTTCGTTATATCTCTGGCCATTAAAGTGGGCTCCACTGTAAATCCACTGACTTCGCTTTAATACACTAGTATCAAGAAAGTTTAGGTGAGGCTGTAGATGTATGGGTAGAGGAAGTAATGACCGATCGCAACATTTGTCATCTGCCTTGTGGAGAGGCCGTACAGGTAAGTAAAAGCCAAGAGTGAGAAAACAGAATGAATCAGCACTCGCGAGCATGTCCAGAAAATACAGGCAAGCACTTACTCACCTAATAAGCATAGCTGCCAGAAAGGGGTTGTTTGTAGCCTTGAAAATAAATACCTGAAACAAGTTCGTGGACAAATTGTGCACGCCACATTAACCCCTCTGTATCATTCTATCAAGGGCGCAAAAAATTCTGTGGACGCAAAGGTTGCCTTTGATAGCGCCCCAGGAAGAGTCCCAAACATTCTATCACGAACAAATTTCTTACTTTACTATAGTTAGAAGCCACGATTAGCTGAGTGTTTGAAGATACTGAGCTATAGGGGCTCAGGATATATAACGTGAGTCCCGAATGCGGTGTCGAATAGGTGATTTAAATAAAATATGTTTGATAAGTTCTTTATGTTAGGGAGAGCCAGTGCTCCCACGAGGCTCACGTTGGGTGGGGGATGGGCGGTGGAGGGATCCTCGAACATTTTCTTACCATGTAGTAAGGGGGGGGGGACTCGCAAGTCGGTGTGACGGAAAGGTATCTATCTGTCTGTATGTATACGTGCCGATACATGACAGTTTCATTTCTCAGTAGTGCGCGGGAACGTAGCGGGCGCGTGCGGCGGCAATTTTGGGGCCCCGTAAGTACACTGCGTACTTACGGGGCCGTAAGTACACTGCGTACAAGACCTATAACTCGCGCTACGGGGTCTCCCAAACTGCTCAAGCAGGATGGTCTTGTAGATGCAAAATATATCGGCTTTTCGTCCTACACCACATAAGGTGGATTATAACGTATATACACAGCCGATTTTCATTTATTTCGAGTTCATTTTATTTTGCGACTCTTACCATAAATTCGTCTTTTTTCTGCGGACAATAAATAAAATAGGTAAAGTGAGAACATCTCGCATTAAACAATTTTTTCGTGCTCAAGTAACGCAGTAAACACGACAAAAGGAAGAAAGGAGACGACACGAGCGCTAACAACTGGTTATTTTATTCTGGAAAAAGTACATAAAGGCGCAGGGCACAGGAAACAACCCTAAAAAAACAGAACTAAGGTTCAAACTTAAAAACCATACTGCGCATGCACATCACAGTCGAGTCGTAACGTCTTTTTCAACGAAATTCGAAGAGTATATTCGATAGTAGACGGCACTCCCCTATCTCCTGGACCTCACACAATACCAAGATAGCCTGACTCCTTAACTACCAAACTGACAGATGGTGTAGCAACCAGGGTGTCGAACCGGAACCGAACCCGAACCCGAAACCGGAACCGAACCCGAATTTTCGCCCGGAGCTGGAACCGAACCAAACCCAAAATTTTTTCGCCATCTTGGAACTGAACCCGAACCGGAACGATTCAAAGGAACCGTTCCGAACCGATTCGGGACTCGGTTCAGCCGCACATTTTGTGCAGCACGGCATACTTTTTTCCTTTTTTTTCAGACCAAATGGCATATGCCAGCGCGTAGATTTACCCAGCGAAAGCTGTCGGCGTTATGGAGCGTGAAAATGACATCCAGTCGAAATGGCATCCAGGTCAACAACAAAACTGATAGGAGTCTCTTGTCTACGAAGAAAGCTAATGGCGTTTGCGCAATGTTCTTTTCGTAATTCTAAAGTATTTTACACCAGATTGACATGGAATGTTAGATTTTGTAGTATCCCCCTTTCACATGCTTACGTACAGCTTTACTCGAATTGTTAGCACTACTTTAACTCGTAAAGCGCTGAGTGAGAATGGTTTCCTTTTCTTTGTTTCGAGTGCCATAAATATGTGAAGCATAGGCGCAATGAACCAATCACGTTGTGCAACATTTACTTTCTGAGGCATTCCTTGTCTCAGATAGCAGATAATGAATAAGACCCCTCACGATGGCTCAGTGGCTGTGGTGCTCGGCTGCTAATGCCAAGGTCGCGGGTTTGATACCGGTGGCGAGGTCGCATTCTGATAGCGACGAAATGCAAAAATGCGTGCGTGCTGTGCGATGTGAGTGCACACTGAAGAACCCCAGCTGGTCTACGCTAATCTGGAGTCTTCCACTACAGCGTTCCTGATAGACTCCGCGTCGCTTTGACGCGTTAGAATACACATGATACTATTATTACAAAACAAAGAAATATACATATACATTTTAAAGAATCCGAACATTATTTGTTGCACGCGACGGAAATAACCAATGAAAGGCGGGCATGTAGCAGCGGTACGATACTTAGAAAAACAAAAATAGGGATTACTCAAAAAGGCAATGCGGAAATACATGCACTCGCTGAGATGTGAAAACGCCTAGAGAGGTGCTACTGGAATGAAAAGTTACTGCGATGAAGGGATTTTCTTTTATGTCGATGCATTGAAATTGTTCTGCTTACATAAAAAAATGCTGATCGCTAGCGGGCAGCTTCGTCACGCTGTTCTCAGATTTCTGTATCCTGAATTCTCTGAAAGGCGGCTTATATCTGCCTCTCTGCCGCACATGAGGGAAGCCAATAATAACCGAAACCAAGGAGCATAAAGGGCGCGCTTTTTTAAAAGAGTTGTGGTGTTCATCAATAGGAGCCTAAAGAGTAATTACTTTTAATGATAACTGATTAAACTGAAAAAAAAACACATGCCGCCAATAGGATTCGAACCCTTGACCTCCGAATTTTGCGTCCGGTGCTCTACCAAGTGAGCTACGGCGACGATTTTTTTCTTTATTGCATGGAAATAGGGCCGAAAAAGGAAATCGAAGTAAGTCCATGCCACAAAACACCAGGCTGTGCAATACGAGCCCACCATACCCCTGCAAATCCCCACCTCCCTAAACATCAGAAGTCTGAGAGGCACACCCATGCATCTAGATAGGGGAGCCCAGCAAGGCGGCCCATCCAGGGCAACATATACTCCCCTCACCAAAGCGCACTACTCACGGAACAAAGATTCTGGTGACCCCGGTGATTCGGCGGCGGTCCATCATACGGCTCTTGAGACTGAACAGTAACAGCAACATAAATAGATCACACGGCACAACATAGTTTTACTCCACTGGAAAAAAACGGGTACTAATCCGTGTGATTTCAATGTACTTCTGAAGTGTACGCTCGCCGTAATTATTTCCCGAAGAACGTAGCATCATTGCAAAGAATAAAACAAAGGTCAATGGTCTTTGGCGCATTGTGCAGGCGGCAATTTACTGTCTATGACACCAACATCTCAGCATGAAGTAATGCCTTGACAGGCAGCGCCGGTGTGTGAAGTTTAGATAAGAACGTTTTTGCAGCAGAAGAAATAAATGTACATTCGCCTAACACGTTTTAAAGCAGTAGTGTTAAGGAGCTCCAGAAAAGGTTGCCGATATAACAGTACAGGGAAAAAATATCCTGTAAGTACCTGAGCCCTCTGCCTTCGGGAGAGGCTGTACAGGTAGTCTAAAGAAAAGCGCACAGTGAGGATATTTAAGATGTCCGCTACTTCCGCGCTGCGGCGACGACTGTCTAATCTTTTTGGCTTTCGGGGGTGCAACCGGCGTGTAGTGCAACCGAACCATCAGAGTGTGCACCAGCGCCACCCTCGTCAATACCAGCCAACGTAATGCGTCTTCTGTTACCGAGAGTGCCACATGAAAAACGTGGTCGAACGGTGAGGGTGGAAGCTGTGCGAGAACCCTCGCTTCGGGTTGTTTGTGTCTGAGGCGAGAGGCTTAAGGTTGGTTCACATGCAAGCGAATGGGCGACTGAGCGGCGCGTCCCAGCTAAAATTTACAACTTGTTGGAACCTCGCCGCTTACCACCGCGACGACTCAAATACAAGTTATTGCACCGTGGTGTCAGGATTCGCTAGCGTTTTCGCGTTCTTTTGTGGAACGCTTTGTGACGGCACACGTGCAGCATTCACAGTATTCCACCTCAGGTAGATCGACTGCAGGTAGATTGGGCATTTCAGACCGCAGCTATTATGCGCCCGTTCCAGCGTACCGCGTCGTAGTCGGCGTAGCCTGTTGTCCAAGTAGCAGAGCGAATTAAACGCCACGGGAAGACTGCAAGAGTGGCTAGCAGCATAATACGGCACATGCCAGGTGGCGTGTGATGAGCTGCGCTTAAACTTCGCATTACCGACAATCGCAACCGTCTGTCAGTTTTTTGCCAGTGAGTGCCCGGATGTGCGCCCACCAGATTGGGCACGCGTGTGCATACACATGCTCAAGCGTACGCATGCATGGACGCACGCACGCACGCGCGCACGCACGCACACACACACACGCACACACGCACACACACACCACGGAAATCTTTGAATTTTTGAGAAAGGGGACAAAACTGCTAACGCAGTAAAGAAACCTACTACAATACTCTAACCCAGAGTGGGAATCGAGAGCCAGTGGCGGCGGGCGCAACAGAGAAACTTTGTTTACTGATGACTTAGGCTACTCGGCCATGTTCGAGGATTCTTTTTATTGTTGCCGGATGGAATATCAGGAACCTCCCTGATCTCGTCTTGCCTTACTTGACTGGGCCGAATTCCGCGACCTCGGCATACGGCCTCATGCCACTATCACTCCTTTCCTCTGCCCGCACATAAAAATTCCTGAAGGCGCACACATCAAGAAAGGGCGATCAGTCAGGAGGTTGAACTTTCGCAGCACATACATTCTGAGCTAAAATGAACTGTTCTCTGAATAGTGACCTCGTCGAAAGTGGCGATTGTGCGTGTTTATCAAGCATACAGCTTCTTCACACGCTAAGCAGTCTTATTAATAGGAAAAGTTCACACGGAATTCCGGTGTCCTTCATTACTGGCACAACTCTTAAGGTGTAAGGCATGGCCTCAATGTCCTTTTTAAGGGACTGCTGAAGTGAGCTATGTCTCAAACGCACATAGCGTCAAAAATAATTCTGTTGTTCAATAGTTCCTCCTTGCTTGCAGATGGCACAAACGTCAGCTTGGCTCGATGGCATGTCCTAACATGTAAGGTCGACGTTTGAAGTGTAAGAAAGGTTTTTGGGGCCTATTGAACGTACATCCTCTGAACTCGCCTTAATATAAGGCCGTCAAGAAAGGCTAGGTAAGGCTGCACATAGAGGAAGTAATGACCGATCAGAACCTTTGTCAGCTGCCTTCTGGAGAAGCCGTACAGGTATACTAAGGAAAAGCGAATATTTAGGAAATCGAGTGTGTCAGCACAGAATCCCCTCACGAAAAAAAAAGACAGACATGAAAGACAGATGAGCATTTAGTCATCTAATAAGCACAGCTGCCAGGAAGCGGTGGTTTTCGGTTTCGAAAAATAAAAATCATGAAACAGGTCAGTGGACAAAAACGGCACGAAAGACTCACCGTACTAGCATTAAATTCTGTCCACGCATGGGCTCCCTTTGAAAGCGCCCCATAAAAGACACAAAAATTCTATTTAACGAATTTACGGTCCTCCTCTTTCAATGCACCAATTGCAGCATTGTCACAACGCAACGTCGCATCGAAGACGTCGCAAGTTTGTGTCCGTACAGACACGAAGTGCCCCGAACCAATGCAAGCCTGCTTTTTATCATATTCTTTTCATCAGAGCAAAAGACGGAGACGACATCAGCATAGGCCAAAATCTTAATTTTACAGTGTACTAGCGACAAGCCACGATTAGCTGCGTTTTTGAAGAAACTTAGCTATAGGCGGTCGAGAGATATAATGCAAGTTACAAAGGGGATGTAGAGCAGGTGATGAAAATAAAATATTTTTGCTCAACTCTCTAGATTTATGCTGCAGGTGTGCCAGAGTCGGGGGGCGGGGGGACTGGCAAGCCACTTTTGGGGTGACAGAAAGATGTCTTGGCTGTATATACCTGCAAATACAAGGCAACTTCCGCTCATAGTGGGCGCATGCTTAATGCGCCGGAGAAATTCCCCATTGACACGAGCTTCAAAAGAGACCTATTACTCGATCGCCTGACGGGGACTCCGAAACTGCTGAAGCTGAAAGGTTTCGTAGATGAAAAATCCATCAGCTTTTCTTTTTATGTATCTCATCAGTCTAGTATGCATAGCCGGTGTACACTAATTGTGAGTGTATTTGATTTAGCGGCTCTTGCGTAAATTTAAATCTTTTTGCCGCGGACAATACAACATCTCGCATTGAGCAAATTTTGCAGTGCTGTTTTATATGCTGTTATCACAAAGAAAAGTAAACAGCAAAACAAAATTGAATAAAAACCTACGTTCAGAATTATTTATAGTCTGAACCCGTTTGAACCGGTTCGACGCTATCCGGAGCGGTTCGAACCGGAACGGAATGTCGCTCCGGAGCCGAACCCGGAACTGAACCCGAAAGGCGTGAACCCGAACCTGAACCGAACCCGAAAAAATTCCGGTTCGACACCCTGTTCCAGAGCCCTTCACTACGGCGTCTCTCCTGAGTTGCTTTGGGACGTTAAACCCCAGTAAACCAGTAAACCGAATCAACTCAGCGTTGATGTGGTTTTATGTGTTGTTACTAGATGGCGCTACCGTTTACACATGCCCCTGTGCAGCGTGCCCCTGTGGGACGCTGCGGCAGGGAGTGGAGAGATTTAGTATAGGGTCACCATATTGCTTTGGGTCACAGGGGAATAGCGGAACGCTACTGCGCATGCGCAGAACGCTAACGGATCTTGGGTATTTGGGTGAGCGGGTGACGCTAACGCTAAATCGGCGAAATAGCGTGCGCCCCAAAGCCTGCTTTGCGTTGGGTCAACATGGCGGCGCCCATCGAAGCGGGCTGTCTCTCTTCATCACCGATTTGTCGTTGCCGCTACTCTGTGGCTCACGCTCACAGCAAACTAAAGGCGCACTAGGCTTTCGCTTTGGCTGAAGTTGCCTGAACCACAAAATTTTAACGATGAAACACGCCAAATTTTCAGATTGCTTCCGTGTTTACAGAGCTGCTAGGCTTAGCGAGTACACGTCGAATGACTTCAGAAAGCGCAGGAGGTTCGAACTACTGATCTCCACAAACAGGTTTGCAATTTTGGGCCCAAAAAAAAAAGGAGTCACAAACAATTTGCATTCCGGTAACACACTTTTCTTATTTAGGCAGTATATTTTATCCGCACGGACATAAACAAAACTGAAAATAATTACATTTGCGAGAGTTCCCATTGCGGGTTCTGCCCGAGATGGCGCTGCACGTGGCAAAAAATTTAAAAATGTGAAAAGCATTTCTTGTAGAGCTAGCGCCAAAGCGAGCGCAGAACTTATGCCTAAAAATAAAGCAAGGCACGCACATGGAGGGGCAATCTGCTGTTAGTGGCGGCGGCGGCAACTTCCTGTGTGGATAGTCTTGGCTCGATTCAACATGTCCGCAGTATAAAAAAATCTTTGCATCATTTTTCGCACTTCCTAAGTAGAAATTGGTAACTGCAACAGTTCGCGTGTCGTTTTACTTACACAATGAAAAATATGGCATGTATATTAACTGATTTGTTCTGAAAGCTTCTCTTTCCTGCCGTCATGGCGCGGCCTTCAAGCAACGTAAAGCCACCATCCGCGACCCTATTCTATAGACAGAAAACATGAACCCGTTCCCCTAGCACTAAGCGCATGCGGATAGGGTCACCCTATTCGCCCCGACCCTAGGTTTAGAATAGGGGGCCTCAGGAAGATTGGCAAGGCCCGCCTTGCGTGTTGGGTAAACGTTTGGTCTCCTCGATTTGGCTGCACTTCCTGCACCACTTCAGGCGGCGCTGCACTCACGCCTTCAATTTCCCTGTGCAGCTAGTGCCAGCTGCGTTTCGGCACCCGATTTGACGTAGTGCTGCTCGAGCTCTCCTGCAATAGGCTCCCGGCGAGTTCTTTTCCCGTGCAGGGTGCTCTACTCTCTCTTTTGTGTGCAAATATTATTACTCGTAGCGCGATGGAGCATTTGCATAAAAGGCAGATGGTGAGATTTAGGAGAAAGATTACTGACGTCAACCTAGTTAATTTTGAAAAAAAAAAACACGTCGTTTCGGGACTGGCTCGGTCCCTTCTTCATGGTCGAGGCGCAGTCTGGCTTTCCAAAATGAACTTGGTTGGCATCAGTAATATTTCTCCTAAAATTAATTTCCCAGCCTGATAAACTTCTGTCAAATGTTTTTGTTTGAGATGGTAAGATGTTTTTCAATACGTGAGTGATCGCAATGTTTGTGATAACTCTGATAGTCACCCCGCTGTCACCGTCCGCCGACAGTGGATGCGTGTTGTGTTCAAATATAGTTTTAGTTATCAGGCAACTCTTTCCTTCTGTAATTGCGGCAGTCACTTTTTGATAGAACGGCAACAGCTTGAATTCCGTGTATGAACTGTCAAACGTCGTCTCGAACGAAAGTCTGAGTAACCTCTCGAATTCAAAGTTTGTTGCCTCTTCAAGGTACCCGTTGAATCGGTGACGGTCGACCGGCCTGCGCCACTCTGCACAACGCAACGGAAAGGACGGTGTCAAATTCTTCAACTTTTGGAATTAAGAAATTTCATAGCCGCTCCACGAGATACACTTTGAACAAATGCGCAGCGTTCGGTACACCTAGCACAATCCCGCGCATATGTCAAACCACGCAACAAACTCCAACAGACGGCCGTAGCAGAAGAAAGTTTGTGCACTTTTGCACCAGATTTGACCGCTGCATCGAGAGCACTAGTGTATTCCAGATATGGCTTTCTTCTGATCTTCTATATTTTGGCAGCAGCTGTGTATTTATGCAGAATTTCATTGATCTAAAATTTCGTGCCCTTCACCTCACTGGGGAAGTTTTCCTGCTACGGAAGGTACTGGGACATTCTAGAAGGTGATGACTCATGCATATCAATGAAGGGCAGTTCCAACCGGGGGGGGGGGGGGGACGATGCATTGACGTTTTCTGCGCTCATGGAAGGTGATGGTGCTAGCTAAAATTGTTTTCTTGAGAGCTGCCCCACGCAACAAAATCAGGCTTGTGGATCGCGCTCCGCTAAAACTATGTGCTAAGACACCTGTCCTGTCTGCGTGGCGCTGGGGTTGTTCCAATGCACAACGAAACCGAAAACTTGCCAAAACCATTTCTGACGCGACACCAGGCGTCTTCTCTAGGCAGCCCCGTTGTGAACCCTCGTGTTCAGGTCGGATTGATGGCGCCACAGTGTTAGTGGCTTTAAAGTGAAAATAAATACATGTCCTTCCCGCAATGAACCACATGCCTCTAAGCTGTTAAGCCGTACATAGCTTCAGCGAGGCAATTGGGGCTATGTATACTCTCGGTCAAAACTTGTCCGGCCGCATGACCGGCTTTTAAGAGCCTTATAGTGGAGAATTCATGGTACCCTTAATTAAGGACTAAAGCGGCTCGAAAGGCTAGACTAAACGCTCCTCTTGCCTTAAAGAATTTTACAGCCTGAAGGGAGCCTGAAATGCTCTACTTAATGGATGCAAAGCAAACCCTTTGGCCGGTAGACTTTGCAATGTGTGCTGCAGTTTTGACGGTGAGGTGGAGACGTTTTTCTCTGCTTCTTCATCCTTGCGTTCTTTTTTGTTCGTGCAGACCGTTGGGAGCACTAAGCGATCTACTCGACCTCACACCCTTCGGTCTGCCGCACCTGCGGTGTGCTTTGATCCGCCCATCTCAGTTTTTGGCGTCATTCACCCCTTACAGTCTGTATACATACTGATCGCATAGCATTCTATGCATGCTTTCGAACGCACCAAACTATGCCCTTTATTCTTCGTTTTTGTGCCAGCAGATGAGCTCAGTTGTTACAATGCGCTTATGTGGGTCTGATCAAATTTCCAGGCAATTTTTGTTCGTATGCTCAAGGCATCATCAGCATGAGCTGCCACCACCACCGATGGGACAGGCCCGGTGAAGAAGCGACACGCGGAACGCGGAGGAGTCAGCTGGCTCCGCCTCTTTGCTCCCAAGCACCAGCCACGGAGCCCCCGGCGAGGGCCAGCAGACCAGGCAGGAAGCTGATCTCGGAATACCTTCAGAGGCAAGAATCTCGCTGTATTCTTGGGATGCTTAAAGGGGTACTGACGCAAAATTTAGAATGCACACAAACGATATTTGTTTCATGGGCGATGCCTTCTAGAAAGCTTCGGTAGAAAGCACTAGAGTCGAACATAATTTAATATGATATTGAATTCTGTCCGAGGAGCCGCTCAGCACTTCAATCTGAATGGAGGGACGTAAAGGTCCTCTTGCCTCAATTATTGTGACGTCACCGAACCCAGTGGTTGTTCGCATGCAGGAACAAGCAGTGCTCTCCCGCGGTGCCGACTTGCTCAGAAATGTGGGAGCCCAGCAGTGCTGCCAACCTCCAGAGCCACTTCTCCCCCAATTTGCAACCAAAAATTCCCTAGATTTCCCTAAATATGAAAAATATTTTTTTGTTGTATATTGTAAAATTGTATATTTATGCGTAATTCAGTAGCAAATTTTATCTTGCAGCTACTCTATTACCAGATCTTGTTGAGTAAATTAGCTGTGTATTTGAAATGAAGGATGTAAAATGAACTTCTAAATGAAGCTACAAGGTAAACTGTAGCACTCTTTGAAAATTACAAATTAAAGGCTCTATGTCGTATATGTCTTTTTTTTTCACTGTACGCAAGATATTAGTAAACATGCATCGGCATGCGGAATTAATTGAATTTTTTTCCCTCATGTTGTGTCGGTTTAGACAACAGCCGAATGATATCATATACAAAATGCCTGTGCCTGGAGGTCGCTTGAGGAGCGTACGGGAACTGTGATATAAAAGCTGCTTGTTCATTTGCTGCGATTGCTGTAGAGGGTGGCTGACATAACAGTTTTAATCAATTAAAGCAATGAAGCAGTGATTTTCTTTTTTATGCCTCTTGTGACCGTAACTCACTTTGTTCGTCGTGATGGAACTGGAAATTATGGTTTATGATTTTGAAGGGTCTAATGTCCCAAAGCGACCCAGGCTATCAGGGATGAAATAGTGAAGGGCTCCGGAAATTTCGCCCTCCTGGGGTTCTTTAATGTGCACTCACATTGCACAGTACACGGGCCTCCAGAATTTTGCCTCCATCGAAATTCGACCGCCGAGGCCGAGATCGAAGCCTCGTCTTTCGGATCAGCAGCCGAGCGCCATGACCACTGAGCCACCACGGCGGGTGGACTGGGAATTGTTCCCTTAGTTAGACCAGTTCAGATTTCCAACACGGCGCTTCTTTATAAAAAAAATGGCGCCCTTGTTCTTTCCTAGTTATCAAAACGAACATGCAGATATGCTTACTGAATAAGAATTTCACGTCGTGCGGCGAGCTCCAAATACAGTGTGAGGAAGGGGCGCGCGTGTTGAGAGAAGACGGTGGCGCGCGAGATCACATCAGTGGGTGCCACTGGCCACGTCAGGGACCATACACGTCCTACGTCCGTGTAAAGGCTGGTTCGCATGCATGCAAGCGACTGAAAATTGAGAAGCGCAGCGCTGCAAAAATTTGTAACTCGTTTTAACATAGCTGCTCTGACTGCTGCAGAGCCCCCGTGATGGCTCTAAACAGCTTTTGCGCTGCAGCAACAAAGAGTTTTCACCTCCATGTGAAACAGGCTTTACTCGAGCGCGCGGGGGTGTTGTGCGGGCCTCCGTCAGTTGTAGAGGAAAAAGAACGAAAAGCTTGTACTGTCTTCACAATTTGAGGGAGAAAAAATTAATTCTCTGAGCAAATGAAATTTCCCTAGATTATACAAAAGATCCCCTTTCCCCTAAACGACGTCCAAATGCCCTAGATCTAGGTAAAAATCCCTAGGGTTGGCAGCACTGGAGCCCAGGTTGGCGGGTCGACCGCGACGTCAGTGTGCACTTGAGCGCTGGCGCCGACGAAAATCGAAACTGCCACTACAAAATCGTTTGTAATTAGCACTGCGCATTGACGTTTTGAGCTAATTTTAGTGATCATTAGGCCCGAAGGCCTTTTTGCAGGGCGAAAATAGGGACACTTCAAAATCATGTACCCTTTTCTGTGCCCGTTTAAGCTCGTTGTGCCGGGAGGCTCTCACCGGCGAGCTCTTTTGATAACCTAAGCACAGCGCTGCTTCTTGTGTACGAGACACGTCGGTACGTCGCGGCCCGAGCGCACCGCATAGGAAGAATATCTTACTGGAGCCCACGCCTCGTCTCTGTTTCTTCCAGTAGCCAGCACAAGCGACGGCAACCAGTAGTCAGCTATTCTCACGTGGTCATAAGCATTCCGTACTATATACGAGGTCTGTTAGAAAAGTATCCGACCTTTGGCCGAAGAAAAAAAACTGGCATAACTGGAGCGTTGGAAACCTAATAACCTTCAAAGTAGTCTCCTTGGGGCTCCATATACATCTCCCATCGGTGCTGCCATTGTTGGAAGTATTCCGAAAAGGCCCTTTTCGGAATGGAATTTAGCTCTGCCGTCGTTGCAGCCACAATGTCCTTTCTTTTCTGAAATGGCGCTCCTTTCAATGGCCTCTTCATTTTAGGAAACAGCCAGAAGTCGTAGGGGGACATATCAGGAGAGTAAGGAGCCTGTTGAACTACAGGAGTCTGGTTTTTCGCCAGTAAAGTCTGAATCAAATGCGACGAATGTGCAGGAGCAATGCCGCGAGGGATGCGCCAATTTCTTGTTGACCTCAATTCCGGTCTCTTGCGCCGCACAGCACCATGTAGGCGATGGAGAACATCCCTGTAGTACTATTTAGTCATTCTTTGACCCTGTGGGGTGTGTACTCGTGGTGTGCCACACAGAGGGAGTCAAAAAAGCAGTCAGCATCACTCTGACATTGCTGCGCTCTTGGCGGGCCTTCTTTGGTCTTGGTGACGTGGAATGCGTCCTCTGTGACGACTGGGATTTGGTTTCCGGGTCGTACCCGTACACCCAAGACTCATCACTAGTGATTACGGCGTCAGTGAAGTCAGGGTAACTGTTTGTGGAATCCAGCATCTCCTGTGAGACCAACACGAAGCTGCTTTTTCTCCACCGTCAGCAGCTTCGGCACGAATTTCGCCGCATCTCTCTCCATGGCCAAATCTTCGGTGATAATGGAATGTGCATAAAAATTGCTGATGTACACCTCTCCCGCAATTTCTCGGATAGTCACACAACAGTCCCGCATCACCACAGCGTTCACTTCGGCAATGACCTGGTCATTTCGGCATGTTGATGGCCGACCGGAGCGTGGCTCTCTCTCCACGGATGTGCGGCTGTCTTTAAACCAGTTGCACCACTGCTTAATCTATGTGCTGCTCATAGCATCATTACCGAAAGCCGTCTGAATATTTCGAATGGTTTCCACTTGGCTATCGCCAAGTTTCTGGCAAAATTTGAGGTAGTAGCTCTGCTCCTCTCGCTCCGCCATTTTCCTTGCAACAAAAAACCGACGAGAGCACTGCGCACTGCCTCACTCAAACGCTGCTTCCCAGTGACTGACGCTATCGGCAGGCGGGAAAAAATTCGTGCATGCGCACGAGGGTTCAAGGTCGGCTGCTGTAAGTGCGCTTGTTTCACATCCATCAGGTGTTCGCAAAAAAAAAAATAAAGTCGGATACTTTTCTAACAGACCTCGTATAGTCTAGAAATGCATACTCGCCTCCAGCGCATAGATTCTGCCCTCTTCTAAGTAGGTGCAGGTCACACTGGCTGGGGGAGGTCAGCGTGCACTGCATTTCTTAGCCACATGCGACGAAATTCAGACACGAAAACGGGACGTACCAGCTATGGCCTATTGATCTCCTAACTGTAGGCAAAGGGCCTTGAAATTCGCGACCAGAGCGTGCTGTGGAACCAGACTTCCGCATTTTGTCGCGTCTAGTAAATAATGCAATACAGCCAGCCTTCCATGACTCTGTCCGTCGCCAACTGAAGGAACAGTGTTCTAAGAGGGAACAGCTCTTTGAGAATTTGGTGCTTTGTGATGGCGTGGCGTTAAGCATTTCGCTTAGTGCTGGTTTCACTTGCAAGGTGCGCCACTGCAAGTTGCGCCATTGCGACGGTCGTGCAAAGCATCCACGGGGTGGTGGATGTACCGAAGGTTGCGCGTCCCTTTTACTTCGTTTCGTTCTATGAAGATTGTACATGAATTGATCATGCTAGAACTCCATTTCAACTGGTTAGGTAGATTCCGTTCAACGGGGCAATGAAGTGTCTTGCAGTTCGTCAATAATCGGTTCATTCTTACCCCTAATGTATGTTTAAATTTTCCAGAAAGAGAAATGCTCTGTCTTTGCAAAAGCACTAGTTATGCAACATACCTGCTGATCACTGCCAGACTAAATAGTAAGATTGGATTCTCATCTATCGAATCGAGTAATAACATAACCAATTATGCTAAAAGTTAGCAGGGGCAATGAAGTATGTAAGGGAAAATGAAAAGGTGTCGTGAACCTGTTCAAACTGTCCATATCCCTAAACACATATACTAACTGCACAAAAACGAATAGCTACTGTTCAGTCTGTAGGTCTGCTCTCGAGAGCTGCTAACACGCTTCTTAAGTTATCTGATCAACTAAATGCGATTTGCCCTTTGGTGGGCCCCTCTCCCCCCCCCCCCCCCCCTCCCCTTTTTTTCTGCATTTTCTTCTCGCTTGGTTTCACTTCATTCAAGCATCCTGAGCTGAGAATCGCAGTGAAAATAGTGTACAGTGATACTTGAACAACCACCTTTAGCGGTGGCTTAGTGATCTGAGCATCTGCCTAGCATGCGGAAGGTGCGGGGTTCGATCACCAGTGCCACCGGGTACCCACCAGTGATACAATGGGCACAAACTTTCCCTTGGTATGGTGCTCGGCTTGCTTAGGGTGGAATGTTTGGGAAATGGGTCTTTGACCCCACCTTGAGTACGAGAACACCTTGCCATGTCGCTCTTTGGCTACAGATGCCCTTGCACCATAAAAAAATTCATCATCATCATCAATCAGCTCATTTAACAACCATTCTTGGCTGTGCATTCTTTGTTGTGCCCCTAACTGCATCTCTTTTGAGAACGTACAGTGCACTTCCCGTGTGGTTCGGGGAATTGGATGAGCCCCAACATATTGCAGCTGCTCATAGGTTCTAAACTCAAAGCTTAAAGGCATATTTTTGAAGCAAATATGGACAAGCAACAAACCGTCGTCCGTTTCGAAAGCAGAACGCTTTCTTGCACTCTATTTCAGACGGGGAAAGAGGACTATAGCTTCTGCCCTGCCGACTGCTTGCTGCTGGGACACCCATTCGGCAAAGAAGTGGAGCCATGGATTCCAGTCCCTAGCGAGGCGCATCGCACCCGGCTCTGCGGCAGTGGCTCCAACTTGTGCCACTGACGGATGTGATGTGGCGTCACCTGGCTTCAATTGGGCCTCTTCTGGGGCCCCTGCCTTCCGTAGACGCTCTCCCTCTCCTGCTCCCAGTGAGTGAACGTTCACGAAATGGGTTACACACCTGAAACTGCTTTCTTCCAAACGGTTCATATGCCCGCAGGTTACTTACCGTAACTTTTATGCCTGGTTCGTAGCACAAGGAAATGCGTTACACGCAGGCTTCAAAATGAAATGGGTTGGTTTTTTATATTTCTTTTGACAACACTTCGTCTTGATTTTTATTCTGCATTGTTAGACTTTTGGATGTCCACTTGGAATCTGTACCCAATGGAACTCAGAATCCTTGATGTAGTCTTTAAGGAAGACCGAAAATTTGCCATCAGATGGTAGCAATGTTGATCAGTCGGCTGGTCTGCAATGTTATTATTGATCGAAGTTATTTCACGGATCTGCTTTCCCTCTCGCATTGTAGATTATCGCCGACTGTTTCATTGGCAAAGGGAAACGTCTTCGCGCATGTGCGTGAGTGTGCATCAGTGAGTGTGCGTAGACGCCTACAACCTCTGTTGATTGGTGCACATGCTAGGCTTAGATGTGTGTAGAGAGCAAAATTTTGCTGGCATGTTTTCTTCTGTTAAATGATGGTTTAGACATTATACCTGAATCACCCTGTAGTATTCCCCTATGATGGCTAAATAAATTATATTTGAATTTCTTCTCGATGCTGTTTTGTTTTCAGCTTCATCCAATTGAACAATCGCTTTGAAGTCAGTGGTGATTTTACGTCTTGTGATGCAAAAAAAAACTGCAGTATTATCGCTGATATGTGGTTTAAAGTCACTACAACGGTTAAGCCAGGCTGCTTCAAGAGCTGGAAAGGCATTGAATGACGTATCAGCTGTGGTATTTCAGGTTTTTTTGTGCTTGACGTGCCTTGAAGCTACCTGTCCCGCCGCAATCATTCGGTTGATGGAATGGAAACCTAAATATAGTGGTCCCAGGCAAATAGCATCCAGGTGTCCTAAGGTTTAATGCATCATAGTACAGAGAAGAAAACATGCAACTAAAAATAAGTGCATGTACAGAGGGCAAAAGACATGCCTAGAACGACTGAAATATCTGTTACATAACTCCCAAAGCAGTTATGACCAGGAAGGCAAAAAATGACGATGAAATCCTATGAGCTTAACTGCAAATGCTGACGTCCAGACCATACTGAACCAAATGTTATCACTAGATATCGCGTGCTTATTCCAAAACACGCCCAGAACGTGTTGTAGAGAAGTGCTTTGACCTCTTTACTTAAAGAACTTCAGGTGGTCGAAATTTCCGTAGCCCTTCACTACGGCGACCCTCATGCCTCATAGCCCGAGTCTCCGGGACGTTAAGCCCCATATCTCCAAAGCACCAACCTTTTAACCATTTTCGAGTAATAAAAACCAAATCACTAACAACGCCAGCAGCTCCCGCTCTGGACACCGAACTTTTCGGAGTCATTGGCAAAGATATGCAGACGAAGATTTATATAGTTGCGAAACAACCTGGGTCTAGCCACTTGTGCGGTTGGGGTAAAATAGAAAACGTTGTTTATAGATTTTCAGGTCTGGTCGATGTTGATGGCGCTTCGCGCAGGCAGCTGGAGAGTGCTGTGAAGGGATGGATAAGCGCAAGACGCAAGGGGGCAGATAATAGAGTGGGAGGTCCCACCTACGTTCTTGTATGACGGGATTTCTTGCTATATATTCTTTGCGTAATTTGTTATTAATTGTCGCTAAACTTTCACCTTCAACCCTATTCTAGGGTGTCTCCTCCAAGCAAGCCGGCGTGGACCGGTTCTTCATGGTCCAGGCTGCGCTTCGGCAGCAGAGGGGTACAGCGCGGGCCGTACGACTCGGGTTCCTGGTACGCATGGCTCGTGGTACCTCGCAGGGGCGCCATAACAGGACTGGGAACAATTCCTTCGATCGATCCGTGAGTAGCACCCAACTTCCTGCGCCGGCCACCGATCGGGACTTTTTGAGTGCTCTGGACATTCCTTTTGATTTTCTTCCTCTATATTAGTTGTGACAGCAGACGAGAGCAGGCAAGAGCTGCTACGGGGCATCCCACCGGTGTCTTGCTCGAAGTTTGATGTCTAGCTAGCGAAAAAAACAATCACAAAAAATTTGCGAATAATCAGACAAAACGTCAGAGAGAAGAAATAACGTCGTCGTAGGCACGAAAAATAGCCACCTAAAACTTATTTCTAACCAGAAATTTATACACAAACTAGCAGTATACGTTTTCTCGCAAGCAATATCAGCAGCTTGAAAACTGACAATGCACTTCGTGAAATGAGGCAGGATCTAATATGGTGTCCACCTCCTTCTGCTAAACACTAAATAACACAAGGGAAAGAAAGAAAAAAAATTAAGTCCACTCTCTTCCCCACTCATTTAGCTAGCTCAAGATTAGCTGTACACACAAGCCTCCACACGGTGTCAGCGTGCACGTTTTGGACGATCTTTGGACTGAGAGACGGGCAAGCTACCCATAGGGCACAAGCACTCGTTGTTTTAAGCGGGGTAAAGGTGGACCCCGTGAATGCATTGTGGTCTTTCACTTGTCGGGGTGTCTTAAAATCATCTACTGATGCGTGCGTACTTTATTATTTCTATGCTAATTAGTAACTAGGCAATTCCACCAGACCAATTAGATTTCTGAGATTGATTTATTCTACTTAAACGGTCTGATGCCTTGGTGTGTTTGATGCATCGAGCTGTAAAGTGTGATTCAGCCATCACTCATCGGGGAAAGAGAGAGAGGTATAGACCCGCCGCGTGTGCCGCCACGTGGTGATGCGGTGCTATTTCGACATTAGGTCTCGTTTGTCTGGAGGAAAGTTTGCATCCTTTGCGGAGTGTGCCAAGGGGCCCTGCGGCCCCGTTCGTCAGCAGAGAAAGCAGAGACCCCCCGCCCCCGCCGCGCAGCGGCCGATTAGCGGCGGCGGTCCGATAACGCCATCGCGTTCTCCTCTTAAAGGCGAACATTAATTGTCTTCCGAGCTTTTCTTTTTTTGCTCACCGTAGTACTGTATTGCAGTTCTGTGATAACATACCCAAGAATTCGGGAAAAGCACCGTTTTTTCAGCGGGAAGTTGTTGATGAACGCAATTTTTTCGCATATCTCAAGATTGCACAATAACACTATATCCGCAAATCTCTCTTCGTGAGCCATGCAGTTTCTTGCTATTTATTGTCACAAATGCTTCCCATTGTTTTTATGGCAGTCGGAACTACTTCGTGCGAGCCGATGACAACTTTTCGGTGACTGAGCGAACGGGGTTGAACGTCCCAAAGCGACTTAAGATGAGGGACGCTGTAGTGGAGGGCTCCGGATAATTTCGATTACCTTGGGTGTCTTAACCTGCGCTGACGTCGCACGGTACAGGAGCCTGAAGGAGTGGCAAATGCGTAAATTATTTCGGAAGATGAATTAACAGGATTACGTCAGAGATAGACGACTGTACGATAGCGAAGATGTCAAATCTAATCCAGAGGAAGGAACATATTGTCGCCACACACGCGTGTACGGAATCGTCGCGGAAAATTAGATTACGTCGAATATTCTAATTTCGTTCCGTCTGGGTAGTACTGAAGCGTTTTGATGAACATTGATCATACTATCTCCGCAAGAACCCGTATTTAAATTCAGAACGATAGCAATACATATCCCTTCCCCACCGATGAGCCACTGCAGAGCGGTCGTAGACAGCACGACCGCAGACATTCAAGCACATCCTTGATAGCTGTCAAGCACTTGCAGATCACGCGTAGTCTTTCTGGCCCAGGACCGCTTCTGGATTCAGTTCCGGTTTCGTAGACAGTTGTGGCCTACTTTGAGCATCCACCTCATATGCGGAAGGCGTGGGGTCGGAATAATAGGTTCCACCTTGAGTGCACGAAAAACAGCTTGTGCTGTGGTGCTCTCTGGCCAAAGCTAGTCTCCCTTGCGCTATAAAAATTCGCCATCTTCTGTTCCCGGTTCCGCTATACCATAATGGGCTGACGTCGTTCGCATCACAGGGAATCGCGCATAGAGCGGCCGCTGTGAAGTTAGTGAATACAGGCGCAAACGTGAGGGACTGGACTTCATTCGCACCGTAGCGCAAGCCTATAGGAAGTCGCTGGAACAGGATGGCCACTAATTGTTTGTCCCAAAGTCAGAGGCTGTTCGTTTACGTAACCCTTCGTGGTCATTTTCAGTGCACTTGAGTTCCCATGGTTGAGGATTCGTAACGGTTATAATTATTAACCTAATTTTTGAGGCGATAGATAAAACATACCATGAAGTGGAACAAAAATGATCTTTATGGATGTGCTGTTATTGAAACCCACGAAGAACGAATTGAATATCCTCCTATTCGATTTGCTGAACGAATCAAATAGTCCATTCAGAAAATTATCCGAAAGGAAGAGAATATGGTTTCAAGTTTTTGAATAATTTAGGAATAATGGGCGCTAACTGGTAAAAGGGCTCTACCTAGTTTTCTTCCACGACTGTTTCGAAAACAGGGTCCACTTGGCGCCGCACAGCACGTTTTTGAATGGTTTTGGAATGTCTGGCCCTAACTGCTAAAAGGGCTTTACGTAGTTTTCACAGGGTCCAATCAGGCGCCGCGCAGTATGCTGCCGCAATGCATATGCACAGGAAGGCAGGTTTCAGCGGCACGACGCGCTCCATTCGTGTGGCTGCGTTCACAATGCTCACACATGGCCTCCAAGGTTAGGCGATGTAGCAGTGTTCAGGCAAGTTCTGTAAGACCTCCCTTCAATGCCCAATCTGGGAATCCATGACTCGTACATTTCTCTGGCCGCTCTCGTGCGGTGTGGTGTTATAGTTTATTTGCGGTCGTCAGCAGGAGGAAAGTGCAATTGTCTGATACGTTCGACATGAAGGTCACCGATCTACGACGTTGACTTCATCACGTGTATTCCTTTCTAGAAATGTGTGTCTCGTATTTTAGCAGCTACAGCAATAAAGCTCTAAAGCTTTAGCGCCTTAACGCAGCGCTGCGGTTAGCGCTTCGCTGTGTCCCATAATTATTCGTTTCGCACGAATACTGACGGAAGTACCGGATATTCGCGAAATATTTGATTCGTGTTCGATTTTCTTATTACCTACACATTTCATATTCGATTAGAGCTTGAGAGAATACCTTTTGCACAGCCCCCTTTCGGGTGTTCTTCTGGAGGCCTGTGTACCATTCGATGTCAGTCCACGTTAAAGAACCCCAGGCGGTCGATATTTCCGGCGCCCTTCACTACGGCGTCCCTAATAACCTGGGTCGCTTTACGACATTAAACCCCCACAAACCACATTGGTCTAAAATCGTGCCCTCGTAAAAGCAGGTAATGTACACAAGGTTCTGGGGGTTCACGTAATAAATTAGATGTGCTGGTCGTGCCGGTATTTACTTGAAGGCAACAGTTAGCCCTAGCTGGCGACCGGTGGTCAAGAGCTCTCTTCGTCTGCGCAGCTCGTCGTGCCCCTCGTCACCCGGACCCTTTGACGCCGAGGCTTGCACCTGCAGGAACACCTCCACAGGCCCCGCTGGACTTGCGGCCGCAAGCTTGCGGGTCTTCACGGCGTCCTGTGCCGCAGACGGCGCGTCGGTGTTTTGCTGTTCCCGGCTCATGACCTCGCACTTTTTTTACGTGTTTCTGAGCAAAAAATCGCGTTTAGTTTGACGCACAGTTGTAGAACGAGGATTCCCGAATGAAATCCGGAGAATAAAGCATCCACATTTTGATTCGTCACTTCAGTAGTCTAAAAAATTGTTAAACTGCAGAAGTTATTTTGGTCCCTGTATCTAGCTTCATTTATTACCCGAGTCTGATTGACACCTTGGTATTGGTGACCAATCGCTCCAGTTCACTGCATTCTTTCCATCCCTTCATAGGATTACTTTAAATTGGAAACTATCTATAAATGGTCCCTTACATTCTTTTTTCCTCACCTAGCATCCAGTGGGAACCTATAAACCATTTTGCATAAATAGATTTGCATTTTTGCTTCTGGAATGATGCCCTTCACAACGAAATGTTTCCCGCTTACATATTATTCGTTAAAATCAAGCGTGGCGTTTAAGCTGTCATTATTAAGTCAACACAGGTTTCATTAACTATATATTCTCAAGTGTTAACTTTTTTCTACCACCTGCTTTAAGCTTGTACAAATCAAAACACTGATACCACATGCACAGCATTTTTCTAGAGAACTCGGCCATGTTGATGACAACCGTGAAGAGCATAAAACTTTTTCAACTGACAAAGAAGACCATCTCTACAGCCGGAGAGTACTGAAACAATTGTCGTTTCAAACAACGTCTGCCCATTACATCAAATGGTAAGGTACGGCTGTCCTGTACCACTCTTTCCGGGGAAAGCACAGATAAAAAGAAACTTGATAAGGAGCACTTGAGTCTGGGCTAGTTGGTGTGACTTGCTAGAAAACAGCCAACAAATGGACGCCACGCAGAAAGGAGCACACTCACACAAGGTTATGTGTGTGTGTGTGTGTGTGTGCGCGTGCGTGCGTGTGGGTGTGTGTGTGTGTGTGCACGCGCGCGCGCGCGTGTGTGTGTGTGTGTGTGTGTGTTTGTGTGTATGTGTGTGTGTGTGCTCCTTTCTGCGTGGCACCCGTTTGTTGGCTGTTTTCTAGCAGAAAGTTGATAAGTTTGTATTTATCTGCCCAGCTTACTAACTACGGAACAGCTATAGCACCAAGTGTTATCGCGTTATCGGATGTTGCAGATAAAAGTTGCAATGCCTTGCAATGGGACTGAGTGACGTGTAAAATTAGGCGAGTTTTTGTTCTCCACCGCTGAGAGGCAGGCACCAGACACATCCCCCGTCTCCCTGTATAGACCTCAGCGGTGACGCATCGATTTGAAATTTAGGGGGGGGGGGGGCACTTAAGCAATTCTGAGGTGTAAATGCGAGAGCATTTACCCTAACATGAGAAGTCTGCCCGCGGAGCTCACAGTGCCATTTCGTGATCCACTTGGTAGCGGATGTGACATCACAGCAACAGCGAAAAGGGACATTCCTCTGGAAAGGCCTATTAAACGCACAACCTCTGGACGGTACCATCCAAAGAGATCCCAACGAGCAGGGGAATGGTGCTCCGGTCGCTCCGCCCTAGGGACATTCGCCACTGCGCATTCTGAATCACTGCTCAGATTTATCCGTCCAACCCTGGGCGCACTTCTTCGCAAAGGACAGCTCCGTGGGGTCAGGCACGAATGCGCGCCTAGGTGCTTAAAGTCCGCCACGGGGGAGCCTCGAGAAGAAAAGCGGAACGTTCTAGTGGTGTGTTACCGTCCGTGCCTGCAGCTTTGCCCGTGAGTACCGTCGGGGAGAAAAGTATCCTGCCGGCCGAAAACAAAGCTTTTACGCCCTCGGTGCCAGCTAGCGTGAATTAGAAACATTTGTCTCCTGTACTACGTGCTCATCTAGGACCGGCTATGAACGACATGCTGAAACGCCCTAATAATGTTTTAGTGTCCCGGTGGGGAAGTTATCAAGCTCACCACCGGTCCAGGTACATAGTGGCGGCCGGGACGAGTAGATTCTTGCGGACGTCTTCGACGAATGTCGCCTAGAACGGCTTCTCGAAGAAGAGACAGCATGGAGCTGGTCTGATAAAGGAAGCTGATCAGGCAGCCGGTCCATATGAACATATGCAGGCAGATGGAAGGCTGCGTTAAAGCTCAGAAGGGCGCCTCCTATACTGGGCAGATATTCATGCTCGAGTGGCATTCATTGGCGGCGCAACTACGCCGAGTTACAGCAGGCGAAAACGGCCATTGCACGCAAAAAATACCTGCATTAACCTTTAGATTTTCACTAACGCGATTCTCGTTGGGACTACAGTACCAGTAATTCTGGCTCCCCGGCCGCTGCAGAGGGAAACCCGCGGCAACGAGCGATAAGCGCTCGCAGCACCACTACCCACGAACCATCGTTCCGGCAACGCCGTACAGCGGCCCGGCTTCTGCAGCCATCTCTCCCCGTAGCTGAGGTGCGAGGAATCGTCGAGGGTATGACGTCATTTCATGTAGGCAGTAGCGTTAGCGGAGAAGAAAAAAGGGCTGAAAACCCTTTGAAGCTATGGTTGTGTGGACGGAATGGAGATCGGGCGCGCAGAAAAATCCTTCCTCCCCACCCCCTCACTAAGCTGCCACTTCAGCCCCTCTTCAGACCTACTGCCCATTGTGAGACGCACTCTGGTGGTGGTGCTGGAAACATTTATTGCCAAGCAGTGCAGTGGGGGCAAACCCTGCCTTCCCTTACGTGGCACGAGGCAACCCTTAGGGGGCTGCCCTTAAAGGGCAAAGGACAGTTCTTGGCGGGCTACCCGCTTCAAGGCGTCGGTAATTATCCGGCGCTGGTCAGCAGCAGCGGAGCTGGCCAGGAGAGAGTCTCCCAGTATGACTCCGCCGTGGTTGGGGACGGAGGGTGTGGGAAGGTAGGGCATGTGAGAAGTATATGAATAAAGATTCCCAGTTTCCGGCAGAGCTTACAAGAGGAAAGGAACTGGAGCTGAGGTGGATCCGAAAGCTCCTGCTTAATGAGAGTAGATTTCGGGTGGGGACGGTGCCCATTGCATTATTTTGATAATTTGGTCCGTCTAACACCTTTACAGTTGCTTCCAAACACGCTGGGTGCTGCAACAATTAAAGCGTTAAGCAGGGTCTGGTATGAATTAGGGGTGTGCGAATATCAAATTTTTCGAATACGAATACTTAGTTCCGAATATCGAATCGAATATCGAATAATCAAGGACAGACGCATTTAATCCCTACAAAACATTTATTTGGGCACCCAAAACATCACAGCTCAACTATCGATGATTAAATGAACACAAAAGGTGTGTTTAGCTGACACAAAAAGTATCAGTCTCGAACATTATTCTGAGAAGAGTGGAAATATCAGAGAAGATGGCTAGTACACAGCATTGATAAAGGCTAGCTTGCCATCAGCACAAAAGCGCGTTGCTGGGACGACGTAAAAGGTTGTCGTGAAGGAAAACCAGCTGCACCACATGGTCAGGCAGTAGTTCCCTTCTAACTGAAACGACTCCTCCAGCCACAGAAAATGCCCTCTCACTTGGCACTGACCTGGCACGTATTGCGAGGTACTTCGTGCGCATCTCTGACTATACTAGCTTCAGAAAATGCCCTCTCACTTGGCACTGACCTGGCACGTATTGCGAGGTACTTCGTGCACAGCTTTGACTATACCAGCTTCGTAGGTATAGCCACAAAAAAGCTGACCAGTATAGTCAGCTACGGCATGGCCCTTGGAGGAAGAAAGAATTTTCCTTCCGTGTAGGCGCCGCCATGTTGTTATGTATCTGTCGATAGGGCTTTGGGACCGAAATGAACGCCAGTGCTCACAATGAATATTCGGCTAGATACGAATATTCGCGTGGGGTCGAATATTCGAAACAACACGAATACTTGGATTTCGAATCGAATTCGAACACTAAAAATATAATATTCGAAATATATTCGAAGATTTCGAATATTCGCACACCCCTAGTATGAATATACATAGCGTCACCACGCCAAACACGCCGTGAGTGGTAGCAAGCGTACGTTTGTTCATCTCCTGGCAGACCTTTGGGTTAGGAAGACGTCTAGTGCCTCCACCGGAGCCAACAATAAAGAGGCCGTCGCCTGGCCACAATTATAGGTCAAAAATTTTTCAAACCCCTCCCGGTTTGTTCGCACCAAGGTAGCCGACAGGTAAGGTAATAGATGTAAGACCTGTGGAGCGAGGGGAACCCGCGACCACATAATTTGGTAATGCCCCGGATCCCTGGGCGCTGGGGTAACATTGAAAGTAGATAAGCCTGGGGGCCCTGCTGCGGAGCGCGGTCCCCGCCGACAAGCAACGAGCTGTCCGACTGGCTGCTGAAGCCGCGAAGATCCAACGTATCTTCGCCAGTCTATAGTCGCGGAGGTCCCGGCCATCGGCCCCTAGGCCAGCGTGCCAGGGCCAGGGAGGAGGGGGCCTCCTACATCCGTGGTTAATCATCATCATCACGCCGTGAGTGCTTTACAGTCGTGTTAGCACATGAGCCAGGGTTGCCGTATGCAAATGTTGCAAATAAAGATATTAGGCACGCATAATGATAATAATGAAATAAAGCGAGCTTGTGTTCCCAGCTTGCAAGTTTAATGAATAATGAAAAGAGGCAGAGTCACGCGTGGCCACGGAGCGCGTGCATCACCTGAGTTGACAGCGTGTCCCCGTTTCTTGACCCGATCGCTGCGGCCGTCTTTCTGCAACCGCCCTTGAAAGAGCCAATACTCTGTTTTGGTGAGCAGCATTTCCCTTCTTTGTGGTCCTGCAGCGGTGACTGCGACGACATAGCTGTTACAAGGTGAGCACCGTTTCTCAATTCTCCGCTGTCCGGAGCGTTAGTGCTGGCTTTTCAGCATTCCCCATAGGCAAACTTTCGAAGTCTTGCTTTCTCGCACCGCGAGTTCGAACGCCACCCTCACCATCTCACTGTGATGCAGTGCTTTGTTTCACTACGCATGACAGTCGGCTTGAGCCTTTAGCACAGAGCGCATTGCGCCTGAGCTGTCTGTAGCTGAGTTTTTTCAGAGACCTGAAGGAAAGGAACCGGGGCCGCTGCAGACCGCTTTGAAAAGGGAGTGCTCTTTTTACATTGGACTGCTTCCTTCGCAGCGTCACCCCCCAGCATGCAGCGAGGCAGACTGAATAATTTCATAGTCTATCTCGTCGTCTAGAGTATATCTAACCTTGAAATGCAGCGCAGGAAAGGCATAACGTATAGTTACGTATTATATAACTGCTCATATAAGTTGGTACCCGCAATGAAGTCTTGAATAGCCGCCGACATTAACCATTTTTGTTTTTGGACCCTTTTTTTGCGACCTCAAGCGCGATCGGCGGCTTCCTTCCCCGCTTTTTGTGGTGGCGACGCGCGTGACCAGCGCTCGCCACGTGCCGAAGAAGACCGGGTGGCGCCAGCACGTACAGAACGCTGGGAGGTTCGCCTCGGCCGGACGCCGCCGCTTCGCCGATTAATCCGTCGACGCAACTTGTGGTCTCGGTTGTGCAGTGGAACCATAAGTGGTCCAGATCTTTCAGGAATCCTGCACTTCGTGTTCTTCATTCTTCCCTTTATTCTTCTTCCACTCCGTTCTTCATGTCATTCTCCACGCCGCGTGAGCTGTACACTGAACAGTGCATAAGATGCCGCGCCTCTCCTTTCATCAAAACCAAACTTTCTCTTAGCGGTCGTCGCAAGAATTCCCGGCGCAGACCGAACGGATAAGATATCCCCGGCCGCAGTAGCCGCGTTTCGATCGAGGCGATATGCGAAGGGCACCCGTGTGATCCGCGATATTAGCGCATGTTATTGAACCACAGGAGGTCTAAATTAATTCGCAGCCCTCCACTATACGGGGTCCCATATTGCCCCTTTGAAGCTTCGGAATTTGAGACCCACAATTTACGATTAAGCATGAAGACAACGATACGCAAAGCTCAGCGTAAAATGCTGCGATGATAGAGTGCCATATGGGTCAAGTCTACACGTTCACTGCACTGGTCACACACATGTTGTCCGTCGTAGTCTGGGTCGATGTGCTTGGTTGTGGATCAAGTGACACCTACGCCCAGAACAAGGAACATTGGGAAAAAGTACTAAAAAGTGCTTCACTTCACGACCAGCTTCGGGCTGTCCAGGAGGCCCGCGCGGCGGCGGAGAGCTTCGGGCTCTCTGTGCATACGTGGGAGCTGCCCTCTACACCTGGCGCCTAGCCGAGTGTCCTTCAGGACCCCTACTGTGGGAAATAAAGTTTTACCACCACCAGAGTGCCATAATGCGGCGGGAAGCGACGCTGATCTATTTGCACTGCTGGCGCTTCACATCGTAGTTTTTTTTTCTGTTTCCTCCCATTCTGACGGAAAAGCCAGGAGTGTTTCGCACGAGTTCGTGTTCATTTTATTTCAGGTTCGGTCTCATATTCTTCTGGTTCGGCTTCGTGTTCTCCTTCAGTGCGTGACGATGTTCCCCGGAGTTTCCGCGAATGTGAGCTAAAAATTGGCAGTGGTTTAGCTCTGGTTAAACCTGGTGGATTGTGAATGCAACGAGGAGGGAGAGAGAGAGAGAGAGAGGCGATGGAGAGCGCGCGGCAGCGGCCCCGGCACGCTAGCTATGCGCCGCTACTGCTGTTAAGAACGGGGCCACACTCCCACCGCTGGAACCAGTGTTAAAGATGGGGCTACAATCCCACCGCTGGAACCAGTGTTGAGACGGAGGGGTCCTGGAGATGACTAACTCGTTTAGCCCCGCAGGTACTGGCTCCGAATGACGTTGTCGGACTGCGCTATCGAGGAAACTGTACACAAGGGTTTATTCTACATATTTACAGATGAGAATCGAATCGAATCGAAATAGAATGCTCCGATCACAAACAACGTCCCGTTATATACGGTTCGCGTTCCCCAGATCCCTGACTGGGGAACTTAGTTCGAATAACGTTGTCCAATCGGATGGGCCATTGATGACGCTGGCGGTAAACCCACGGCACGGGCGGTGCTGAAGCTCTCTCGCTCTCTCACAGCTCGGGGGATGAGAAGGGGAACACCAACAAACACTTAGGTGTCGCCTTGTCCACTGGGGCTAATCTTCTGTGCGATGCCGCCTCGGGAAAGGAGAATCCCGCAGTCTCCCCGCAGGTGAATGACCTCCTCGATCTCCCCTGCCGGATGGCCGAACCACGAGACCTCTTCGAGTACACAGCGTCTTTCAATTAGCAGCCTCGCTCAGCGTGACCTTGTGTAGCATCACCTCGTCCGGTGACCCGAAGGCCGACTCGTCCAACGTATACCGCTGCTTCCGCCGTGCTTCCTGTGCATCTCTGTCTAACGACGACACTCGTCTGACAGTAATTTCTCCCAGGCCCGTGGGAGACAGCGTCCTTCGATCGGTTAGGAGGTTCGGTGATTTGGAGTGCAACAACCCCGTCCGTCGTCGTCTATGCTTCTGCCGCCGGCGCCAGGCCTCGTCATATCCCTTGCTTTGCGATGAGTCACACCCGGCTCCCAGGACCACGTTGTCCACTCTTAACAGCTCGTCCGCGGCCCGAAAAATCTCGAATGGCCAGCGTTCACGACCGCTGGGCAGGAAGAGATGAGGCCGGAGTCGGGTGGAAGGGCTGGTTTCCAGAAATGGCATCCAAGCTCGAACATTCAACAAAGAATGGCATCAGTGGACTGTTCCACGAGACAGGGCACTGACCCACTAGCAAGCGCTCGGAATTTGCCAAAGACCCACCAGGCTTCCTACAATGACAACAAATGTTTACTAAAACATGACTGAATTTTGGCGTAATTTTGGTGCCGAGAAAGCGCGAAATATCCCCTTTGAAATCGCCAAAGACGGACTGCTTGTACCAAGGTTAAAAACAAAAACCCACACAGTAGGTGGTCCTACCAAGTACTCCTGTCTACAACAATCGGCTGAATCCATCAGCATTTCCGTGCGGTTTTCCGTTCCTGAAACGCATCGAGAAATTCTGTTTTTGGAGAGCAGGACTCCTAAGCAAGCGACCATTTTTGGGGGGACAAAACTGTCATAAGCACGTTTGAGACGATGGTCAGTCTCAAATATGAACTTTGCGCCGTTCAAGTAACTCTGGTAACCCGACAACATCTGTGCCGCCTAAACCAAACGCGCGCTCTTTGAAGCGCTGAACGCTTCTTCTCTACAGGTCAGCCTGCGGCTGACGTACAGAACATGGTGCTCTTCGTGGTCGTCGCCAACGTGACTTAAAATAACACGTAGTCCTCCATCACTGGCGTCACACTGAACGTAACTCTTCACCATAGTAAGTGGTCCGAAGCAAAGGTCTGGACCCGAGCGCATCTCTCAGGCTCCTTAAAGAGTTCTCTCTTAGGTCATCTCAGTATACGTCAGTGGGGCTCCCTTTCGTCAAGGGATCAACGCTCCGTCTACGCGGCGCTAAGCGTAGTTCTACTCGAGCTGCACTCCTGTGAGTGCCCTTATCTCTTGGTAGCATGGGAAATCGACACCTGTGATTTCTAACTCAGTGACGCCCTAGCCTTTCTAACTCAGTGACGCCATAGCCCTTGTCTAAGGGAAGGAAAAAAAACAGTAACCTCCGATCCACTTGTTTTAACTCAAAAGTAGCCTTTCCCTGCCTGATTTCATAAACACACAAAAAAAAAGAGGAATAAAAAACAGCTACTCCAAATCGCCACGCGGGGGGGAAAGCTGACTCCCCGCCGCCGACTTGAAAGGATTAGTCTTTCAGACGCGCCCGCCGGGGTCGCGCTTTGACTGAGTGTACTGCGGTCAACTCGTGACAAAAGGCTGCAGAAAAAAACGGTCCCCTACTCTCACCGTCGTTTCCGCGCCCCCTCGAGGCTCTTCGAAAACCTTGGTCGCCCCTACAATGTCGATAACCGACTCTGGCTCTGGACAACGAGCAGTGACCAGCGCGAGAAGGTACCTCTTTCTCTCGCCCCAAGCAGGAAGCTCGGCTTCCCTTTCGCCATGCGCGCTTCCTAGAATGCGGTGCCAAATGCGAAGGACGAATCCTTTCCAGGTGCGCCCGCCGAACACGCCTGCATATGTCGTCTCGATTGTTCGACGCCTGCGTTCGCATGCGATGAGTGCCGCGCAACCCTGCGCCTTCTGATCTCTTGGGCCGCTTCGCGTTTTTCCTAACTGGCCTTTTGTCCGGACGGCGCGGTCTAGTCTTTCTTACAGGCCGAGGCCCCTTGAAGCACTTCACGCCTGTTCTGGTCGGAAAACGCACACTTCCTTTTCCGTAGCCGCAGTCAGCCCTCGAACGAGCTGCACATGTCGCCAGATCATTAACTGCAGTTGCAAGTCTATGAGGCGCAACGCGGGAAGGCTTCGCCTTTCCTTCCACCGCATTTCTTTTTTTCGCACCTGTCCGCGCAACCGAATTTAGGGCTTTGAATTTGATTCGTTTTCTCTTGGTTCTTGCCCTTGTCCTTTTTCTGCGCCTAGACTGTGTCGCGTGCGTCTCCTGATGACAACTAGCTATCTCTAGTTTTTCCGTCGCACCTCGGAAATTTTCCTCAAATTCCAAACTGGCCTCTGTGCCTTCGCAGCAGAGTGCCAGATCCACGCAGCTGACAGACGGACATGAAACTGCCCCTGAGATCCCCAGCTCATTCCCTCGGGAGTTGTCCTCTCCAGCTTGCCTGTCGCTCTGCGCGCCATTCTCTGCATTGCAGTGCTCAGCTACAACTGAGCCCGCCTGGCTGTCGCTCTGCGCGCCATTGTCTCTACTGCAGTGCTCAGCTACAACTGAGCCCGCCTGGCTGCCGCTCTGCGCGCCATTGTCTACATTGCAGTGCTCAGCTACAACTGAGCCCGCCTGGCTGTCGCTCTGCGCGCCATTCTCTCTACTGCAGTGCTCAGCTACAACTGAGCACGCCTGGCTCTTATGGCTATCCTTTTCCTCGGCAGCCTCGCACTCTTCTTGTGCCAGTATTACCAAGGTAGCCTCTCCCGAGCCTTTGTCACTGAATCCACTGTGATATCCAAATTCGCTCTTACCGCGGTTGTTACTCTCAAAAGGGGTTTCCGCTGTTTCAACTTCGAAACCTTTCTCGCTAGGAAAATCTCCCTTTTCGCGGTTCTGCCGGTTTGACGCCTGTATCGACTCTACTGAAAGTGTCGCGCTCGCAACTGTCCCGACAAAGTTGTCCGTTGCCATTCCTACCTCACTTGGAGGAGAATCCTCGCACTCGTGTAGTTTAGACGCTATCTCGGAATGCTATCTCTTAGCATTACGTCCAACTTCTCCGGACACGGTCTCGGATTCTGCGGCTTTCCTTGGACTACCGTACCTGTTGCACACGTTCTCTGCCACTTCCCTCGTGGTGTCGCGATTTACCAACTCGGCTACGGTCACAGACTTTGCGGGTCTTCCCTGCGGACCTATTTCATAAGCATCGCTGGCTCTTTCAGGAGTTCCGGCTCTCACAATACCGCCTTTTCTTCGCAGTTCGTTTTCAAGCTGTATACGCTTTAGATCCCTTTCGTCCTTTTCAGCTTCCCATTTTTTTCTTTCTTTCTCTTTTTCCCACTCCCGATCAGATTCCTCCTTACGTGCTTTTTTTTTCTCTCGATCGGCTTTCTCTTTAGCCTCCTGGTCGGGTTTTACTTTGCGGGCTTTTTCCCCTTGTACCAAATTCCACGTATCTACCAGCAACTGATCGTTATGCTTGACTTGTTTAAGAATGAATTCGCCCAATTCAATTTTGGTTAGTTTGCTAGGCACTTCAACCGACAGTTCCTCGCATATCAACAGCAAGTCCGACTTGTACAATTTCATTAGGTCCATGACAACGCTTTCTCCGCTTTGGCTCTGCTAACACAACAATGCCTTGAGAATAACCCCTCTCAAACGACAAAGCCCTGATTCCCAGTCAAGATTATTCTCTGAATCTTAAAGCCTGGCGAATCCCATAGCAAAAGCTAAAACGCTCACCCGTGGAGAAAGTACGATGTCGCACGGTCTATCCCAGCTGCTGCCAACCAGTGTTAAGAACGGGCCACAAGCCCACCGCTGGAACCAGTGTTAAAGATGGGGCTTCTATCCCACCGCTGGAACCAGAGTTGAAGACGGAGGGGTCCTGGAGATGACTAACTCGTTTAGCCCCGCAGGTACCGGCTCCGAATGACGTTGCCGGACTGCGCTATCGAGGAAACTGTACACAATGGTTTATTCTACATATTTACAGATGAGAATCGAATCGAATCGAAATCGAATGCTCCGATCACAAACAACGTCCCGTTATATACGGTTCGCGTTCCCCAGATCCCTGACTGGGGAACTTAGTTCGAATAACGTTGTCCAATCGGATGGGCCATTGATGACGCTGGCGGTAAACCCACGGCACGGGCGGTGCTGAAGCTCTCTCGCTCTCTCACAGCTCGGGGGATGAGAAGGGGAACACCAACAAACACTGAGGTGTCGCCTTGTCCACTGGGGCTAATCTGATGTGCGATGCCGCCTCGGGAAAGGAGAATCCCGCAGTCTCCCCGCAGGTGAATGACCTCCTCGATCTCCCCTGCCGGATGGCCGAACCACGAGACCTCTTCGAGTACACAGCGTCTTTCAATTAGCAGCCTCGCTCAGCGTGACCTTGTGTAGCATCACCTCGTCCGGTGACCCGAAGGCCGACTCGTCCAACGTATACCGCTGCTTCCGCCGTGCTTCCTGTGCATCTCTGCCTAACGACGACACTCGTCTGACAGTAATTTCTCCCAGGCCCGTGGGAGACAGCGTCCTTCGATCGGTTAGGAGGTTCGGTGATTTGGAGTGCAACAACCCCGTCCGTCGTCGTCTATGCTTCTGCCGCCGGCGCCAGGCCTCGTCATATCCCTTGCTTTCCGATGAGTCACACCCGGCTCCCAGGACCACGTTGTCCACTCTTAACACTGCGCATGGGCAACTGGCGAGCGCGGCGCCGGCGCGCCAGCTGTGCGCCCTCCTCGCGCATGCGCAGTATGGACTTGCGTCACCTCCGCGAAATGGCTGGGCTACTTTGTCAGTGGACAACTTAATCGCTCTGTGGGTGTGTGGTAGCGTTCACCTGCAAATTGAGGCAGTTATGCGCCTTTTCATTTCTCAGAACCAATGGAGGGTTTTGATTTGATTTGATTTCATTTCATTTATTTTTCCCTTAAAGGCCCGTAGGCATTACATAAGGGGGGAGCAAACTCAAGATTTGTACCAACAAGACAAGAACGCTACAAAGAAAGAAAAAAAATAACAGTGAAAAGAAATAGAAATGTACAACAGGTAAGGGGCGTCGTAAAGGTTATACAATATGTAACAAGTAAAAAAAAAATTTAACACATGAGTGTTAAAAATTGATTTTCCTCAAAATCAAATTTTGATTTTGAGGAAAGGGAAGCCGCATATGTGGCTCTCTGTGTCAATGGACACCTGAATAGCGCCTTGAGGCCGGTGGCGGCGGTGTCCACCTGAAAAAAACCTTGCTTTCGCACAAAATTCTGTCCAGCGATTCTAAACCACCAGCCATTTTTTTCTTAACGGTAATGTTCCGGGTAATTAAATTTTTTCTCTGGCCTAGGGTACCCGTTGGTGTTCAAACCCCAGGGTAACGATATAGATCAGGGCTTTGCTTTCCTGGGCTCATGGAAGGCGACAGCGCTTACTAAAATTTAAAGAACGCCGGTTTTCCTAAGGTTTCCCTCGCGCAACCGAATCGCGCTGGTGGATCGCGTTACTGCTAAAACTTTATATTTGGAACCTCATCTGCATAATGGCGCTGCGATTTTTCCGAGGCGCTGCGAAACCGAAAAGATGCGCCTGCGGAGGTTATTCTTATCCACGCTGAGTGCGCCCGACTTGGTCTGGTCATGCAGGCGCGTAAACTCAGTATACCTTCAGCCGAGCGGGAAGCCTGGATCGGACGCGGGGCACCCCGCGGCACGTTTTATTTCTACGGCCGCGGCGGGAACTCTGAAATGGAATTAAAATCGGGCCGGTGGCGATGCGGGAATAGCGTCTTATTGCATGAAGAAAAAAAAATACATGCACTTGCATTTCGACTCAATGCCCGCCTGTCGATGCTCAGACCGAGCGGCCAGCCGCATACCCAGCCAGCCGCATACGCGGTGTGCCTCGATCGGCTCGCCTCCGTTTTTAGCACCATTCGTCCCGTACAATCCGCATCCATACTGGTAGCACACCACTCTATGCGTCCTTTCCAAAGCATCACACAGTGCACTTCATTTGTTTTTGTATACCCAGTACAGCGCTCACACTCTGGCTTCCTCACTGTGACCTCTTGACTTGAACGTTATTCCTATAGCTTATACCAAAGCTCTGTTTTTTGTTGTGAGCAACTCGTTATCAACGCTGTTCTACCAGTCACGGTTGAATCTATGTTTGCCTTGAACGGTGCTTTAAATTAAAGAAAGTTTAGTGGCTCTTCCAGCAGATGAGCTCATTTGTAAAAGTGCACTCATGTGGATCTGTTCAAATTTTTAGGCCGTTTTTGTTCGTATGCGAAAGGCATAGTGACCATGAGCCGCCGTCCCCGTCGATGGGACATGCACGGAAAAGAAGCCACACCATGCATCGTCCTCTCCATCAGCAGTCACCGAGTCACCGGCAGTAAGACGTATATGTGCCCGCTGACATCAAATCTAGCAGTAGAGAGCTATACAGCGCCGGCTGGGAGACTGGAGGCGCTGGCGCGCAGCCGTTCCCTACGTGGCGCTGGCGTCGCAACGGGACCGGGAACAAGCACTGCCGTGTGCCAAGGTGCCTCCGTGCGTGCCATCCGGCTTGCTGCGCCGGCCACCGATCCGGACTTCGTGAGTGCTCTGGACATTCCTTGAAGTTTTCCTCCTCCATATTAGTTAATTGTGACAGCAAACGAGAACAGGCAGGAGCTACTGCGGTGCATCCCACCGGTGTCTTGCACGACGCTTTGGGTCTATCTACAGAAAAGAACTCACAGGTGAGGGACCAAGAAAACAAAAATTTGCGTCGCTGGCGCCAAGAATAATCCCTTACATTTCTTTTCTAACCGAAAATTTAGAAAAAATAGGCATTGTACATTTCGCAAGAAGCAATACCTGCGGCTAGAATACTAACGATGGACTTCGTGGAACGAGGCGGGATCCATTGATGTAAAAAACTCTTCGTACAATGTCTCAAAACATGGCCCGTTGCATTAATGATGGGAATATTGGATGAGCCCTTATCAACCCAACCATTTTATGAAGAATAAATCCCACTGGATAGTTCAGCTGGTCCAGTTGGTTCAGATGGATAATGAAGAAACAGCGCAGAGCCACGATTAAGACAGAAGGGGCATGACACGGGCGCTGACTATCAACTCCTCGTTTTATTGTAGTAATGCGGTATATACCTCAACATGAGAAACAAAACACAAGGAAAGAAAGCGCGGATGGAACCAATAAAACCAATATCAGCAGTAACCAATCATGGCGCATACGTTTACTATATTGCAGTCCCACGATAACACACCCAGAAATTCTGGCCAAGCGCAATTTTTTCGACGGCTTAATTGTTTTTCATTAATCCAATTTTTTTCGCATATCATAAGATTGCATAACAGCAATCAATGCATACGTAAATCCCTCCTCCGGACGCTTGGGGGTTTTGCTATTTATTCTCAGAAATGCACCCACTGTTTTTCTTTCGCAGTATTTAGTACTCCGTGCCAGCACAGGACAAATTTTAAAAGCAACATTATGCTACGAATCGGAAGGTTAGACTGTTACCATCAATACGTTCATAATAGTATGTTACAATATTCCACACTTGCGTCACAATTAAAAGTGATCTCCAAGAAAGCTGCACTTGAAACCACGAGTTGGTATGATAGTGGTAAAAAGGCCAGCGCTATTCAAGATCGCTTCGTACAACTTAGGAATGGGCTCCAGACAGACGACGCTTATATAGTCGAACGGCTTAATAACGAAGCGCTCAGGACGCCCAAAGTCCTTTGTTATACAGGTCACTTCGTCGTAAAGGTCGGGCAACGTATCGTACGCAACACATCAAGCTAAGCATGTTCCGCAAAATGAAACCTCGGTTTAAAGTGAATTGGAGAGATCCTTAATGGGAAAGAAGTCGCTGACTTTCTTTTGGACACTTTGTGTGTTCGAATGAGCAACTGCAGCCGATCTTATGACATCGAGGTTCACGCCATGCGCCGCGGCGAATCCTGGGGCGACGCAATATACAGGCGCGGCCATAAGTAAACGGAGCACGCTATTCCGTTCGAAGTGCAATCACGCCTTCTCCATTGGTAATGAAGAAGCGTTGTTTGTCTACAAGAAAGCCCACCAACCTCCGCTACCAGCATGCGCGCACCACTGCTGGAAATTTCAATTAGGTGACACGTGAAAAATATTCGAAGACAGTTGCGTGCTCCGTTTATTTTGTCCCCGCCTGTACAGCTGCAGTGCGTGGATTGCTGGTATTGCCTCCATTGTAAATTTTTATTTCGCCTGCGGGCTCTTCAGCACTGCTGTATTCGTCAGCCTTCGCCTCCTTCCCGTCTTTGATGGCTTGGATGATGTCATCAGTCGCCATTTCCAAGCATATGATCATGTCGTCGTCAACCGCGACGTAATCCTCAGGGTCACACCTCTTTCTGTGTTGGAAGAAGCGGCGTAGGGGTTGAGTGATCCCTGGAGCTGTACAGCAGGTCTGGAACAATCGCTGTCATAAGCACGCTTGTCAAGCGCGTTGCTAGCGCTGTCCTGAGCTCTAAAAAATCAAACCTTCCGCCAGCAATTATACGCACTAGCTCTGGTGGCACGGTCCACCAAGGACTCGTAAACATTCCAATTTAAGTTGCAGTTCAACCTTGTTCTCGAAGTTTAGCAGAATTATCTGCAGCATCCTTGTGCAGTAGGGTGCCGAAACAGACTATATTATGCCTTGATCTAACGGCTGAAACAGGGAGGAGAAGCTCGGTGTCAAATAAACAATTCCATTCACGTCCTCTACCACCGGGGTCTTATTATGTGCGGCATAGTTGTCGATACCGAGGGCAGTCTTTCGGTTCCCCAGTCGCATCTTTTCCTCCTTCTACAAAAGCCAGGCTTGAAACAACTCCGCCATCATCTAGCCTTCTTTGTTATCCACATAGTCATCCAGAAGGCTACGCGGCGCCTTTGAAGCACCGGGTTTCACAAAGTTCCCGACCACCCGTGGCTTCAGCTTCTCCGTATACCTGCAGCGTTACAACAAAACAGCACGGTCAATCACTGCTCCGACTTCTTGTCGCCTTCGTAATGGTCTGCCTTCGCGCAGCGTGTCTTCTCAGGAAGCAGCTAAAAAAAAGGTGGTTTCGTCAACGTTAAATACAGCTTCATGCCTGGGCTCCTGCAGCATCTTCAGCAGCTCTGAATCGAGCCAGTTCTCGGCAATATCGTGTGGCGCGTCGGCTTTTTCTTCCGCTATTGTTTTGAAAACGATGCCATGGCGTTGCTTGAAACTCATGACATCCGCTGGTTGTCTTTAACGTCTTTTCAAAAGCGAATGTCAAAGGAAACTGCTTGGCTTTCTCGCAGACCGAAGGCGCGCTGACAGGAATTATTTTCGCGAGTACATCTGCGAACCACGTGTTGATTGTGGCGTCAAGATCATGCAAAGTTTCTGCTAGAATCCGCTTGAGTGACGGTTCCGTCTGACGTTGCCCTGCGCTTCTACCTTGTCCTTGTCTTTAAGGAATGTTGGCAACGTCGATGCACTGATTCCGTACTCCTCTGCAATTTCTTTGTTTTTACGGCCACTCCCGACAGCACTGACAATTTGCAACCTTGCGTCAAGATAGAACTGCCGGCGCTTCGCTGATTCTTCGCTACTTACAATCGTGGCGGCGATCCCGAGACGTTCACTACCATCCGGGCCCCAAGAAAAGAGCGCTCGCTAAGTTTACGTCATTTCGTCTATTCCCAATTAGATCGGTGTATTCCGGCCTGCTGTAGCGGCGGTTTCGTCGAAGTGTTGGTGCTTGTTGTTCAGAGTTCGGTATCGTTGATTTCAGAAGCGCGGAGATCGCTGTGCCCAGTTTTGCTTTTTTGGCAGCAGGGGACGCTAGTGCCACTCGTCAAAATGTTCGGCCGTTCGGCCCGCTGTGCATTTTTTTCTTTGCGTTGGTGGCGGCATTATCGTGGCTATTATAGAGTTCGGATTCTCTTGTGCAGTCTTTTGTTGCAAAAGCAACACTACGCGAGTCACCGAGCCATTTCGCGGAGCTGACGAAAGGCCATACTGCGCATGCGCGAGGAGCCGTGACGTCACACGGCGCACAGCTGGCGCGCCGCCGCCGTCGCTGCGCGGATGACTCAGAGGGGCCGCCGCCGCGCTCGCCAGTTGCGCATGCGCAGTAGCGGCGCATAGCTAGCGTGCCGGGGCCGGCGCCGCTGCCGCGCGCTCTCCATCGCCTCTCTCTCTCACCTCGTTGCTTTCGCAATCCTCCAGGTCTAACCAGAGCTAAACCACTGCCAATTTTTTGCAGCTGAACAAGCTCCCCCCAAATCATTCGGCTAAACGAAGTTACATTATCTGGGGGCGCGCCTCCTCGTTCTGGTTTTCTCGCTTCATACGTATGACTCGAAGTTCCATTGCCCGTGGTTCCATATACTAAGTTGGTTAGAATAAATTGACCCCTTTTCCTGCCGTCGGAGGTGATGCCGTTGGTTGCAGCACACCCCCCCCCCCCCCCCTTTATCCAGCGCCGATCCCCGCGTACGTGAAATTTCGTAGAGCCTCCGCCGAGATGCTGATTTGAAATTAAATGTAAATGAGAAAATACAATGGCTTCATGACCTGGGCTGTGCGTATAACCACGCATGCATGCGTACACACAAGCGCTCCTCACACCTCCGCACTGTTTCTAAAAATGCGAGCGCAGCGTGTGCCCACCAGTACAAGCGTTTGTGATCCGTGCTGAAATAACGAACCGCGAAGTTATCTTGGAGACTTGCTGTTGCAATAGGCCGAACATAAACATATGCCCAACGGTCACTGAAAGCGCACGCTCAGTTCGATACCCCCGCAGGGGTCTATGCGTGGATCCTAGCTACACAATCGTGCGCAGGCGCCAGGTATTTCACACGAATGGCTGCGCTGTGATTCGGAACGATTCGGGGCGGTGTGGACCGCCCGTAGTTGGAGACCTGCGGCCTACAGGTGAGGCGAATGGTGGAGGTCAGCAACTCGATGTATTTATATAGCTCATGAAACTCATGGGAATAGACTGGCCTACTAGGCACGCCTTTATTTCTTCGGGCTTCTTTTTTTTCTATTTCTTCGGGCGAGGGCGCAAAGCAGGAGGCGGCAGTTAGCGTTCAAGGCGGGCAGCAGCCAGAGAGGGAGCGGCCGGCTCTCCCAAGCCTCCCATTGTCCCCTTTCGGGGAAGGACGCGTGTTTCTCGCCGGGACCGCTTCGCGCCAGCGTGGAAAGAGCCATAAAAATGTCAACACCACCACTGCATCGTACGCCGACGGCTCACAGCGTCTTGACAAACACCACTTGCGGCCCAATTTAGACACTAAAGCCCCAACTCCAAGGACCCTTCCTAGGCGTACGCGCTCAGCGTCGGCGCTCTTGGCGGTTCTCGGGACATCCGGTGCGGCTTTTCGCGCGCTTTTCAATTGCTGTCTACATTTTTGCTTGGTGCCGAGGCTGTTCGCGCCATGTCGCAAAATAAAATAATAAATGAAAGTCTGATCGCCGCAGTAGAAAGGCGGCCGTCGCTCTGGCAGGCGAGGCACAAAAGCCATAAAAATAAGCTAATAAAGGCAGCATTGTGGCTTGAAGTGGCAGCGGAGATTCTGCCAAGCCTGCCAAGCACAGGTAAGCCGATATCTTGCTTGTGACGAGTGCTGATTGAGTGAAATGTGCTCGAAAACGCTTGTGGCAGTCAGACTGTTTTGGCCAGCATTTGCCTGTAAGGTCTGGCAACCACACAGCAGCGTGAGCACAAGCGCGAGCAGCGTGCGGCAGCGCTAGCCAGCGCCTAGTACCATGGAGATGCGTACTGCTGCCAGCGCATGTCGTTGCGCGGCGCCAAGAGCGCCGACGCTGAGCGCGTACGCCCAGGAAGTGTCGGTGGAGTTGGGGCTTAACGCTTCGTCGGAGGTTCGACAGCGTTTCTTTTGAAAAGAGAACACTGCTAGACGAAGCGGGGCCGGGCGCGTCCTTATGAATGGGTGTTGTGGGCGACAGTGCAGCTGGCTGGCGTCCGGTACGGCCCCGAGGCTCGACAACTCGGTCTCAAGAAACGGGCGCATGCACAAGACGCCACAGGACAGAACGAACACAGCCACCTGCCTAATTAAGGACGGTGACGGCCGCTTGAGTTATGACGCCGCCCGGACCCCGGAGGACGGCTGCGGGGTCGGCAGTCCATTGTGATCCGACTCGTATCGGAAAGTGGTTCTACGCTCCCGGGTGTTGTTCGCGACCGTCGCAGCTGGGGTTGGGGCCGATAATTGCCCTAGCTCCGAGAACCGTCAAGGTCACGGGCACTGGAAAGACAGACGTACAGTGGAAGTGTTTTGTTATGTTGTTTAAGTATTTTGGTTTTCTTTCATAGGGGAGAGAGTTTTTGTAATACAGTGGAAGTGTGGGGCGTGGCACGTAACCCAGGGAGCCAATCCGTTTGTGTGTCCATTCTCGGAATGTGCGATGTTTTAACCGAAAATGATGTCCTTTTATGTGTATTTGAGAGAGGGTTATGTGCCTTACGGAAATTGGAAGGCGGGTCACACGGCTAATAACCAATCGTATTAAAAGTTGGACACGATTGGATGCTGAAGAATGTGGGCCGGGCCCATGTGTCTTGAAAACTAAGTCCCGGAGCCCGGAAAAAGGGTTCTGGGCTACGGAGATAGATGTAACGCATCTTCGGCTATGCCAAGTAGGGGCCTCCCCTAAATGTTAGCCAGTTACATGTCGTTGTTGTGCTCACTGCTCAACGTTGTATGCATATATGTAAACTATTGTACATAAAGCTCCAGTATATACCCCCGCAAGTTCTCTGTTGTTGCCGAGTAGTGTCTGCTAGAGCTTCATTCAGCCTTCGAGTCATCAAAAGCCGTCTCAGACGGGGCACCTCTGGTGCAAAGAAAGGAAAGAAAAGAGGAAAAGAACCTTTTCGCTTGGTTGGCGAAGTTTTAATCTGGCGGTGTGGGATTATAGCCCCCACAAGTGTCCGTGAGCCCGTGGCGTTCGGTGACTTCTAGGGCTCTTGTCACAACCCGGATCTGTGGGACCGAGTCGAAACTGAGCAATGCGGCCTCTCACTAGTCTGGATTCGAGAGCTGCAAGCCTCGCGGAGGGGATTCCCGAGGGCAAGCCCAGAGTATGTGTGATAGAGTGGCATGTTGGCCAGATAGATGACAGGAAGTTGAGTAGACCCCAGGGTATGCGAAAGTTCATTCTCGATGTGGAGTCTATGCCAAGGATAAGAACGCTAATGGGGGGATCACTCTGAGACAATTCTTCATTCGTTTTCTCCAATTCTATCCCTGGGTGCTTCAATCGAGGGACAAAGAAGCACTCCACAAAGAGATGTGGGGGCATAAATCGCGGGGTTGGGGAATGTGTTCGTTTGGAGTTGCCTCCACGCAACCTCTTGGGGTTCGGTGAGAGAACTATGTGCGGGGGGATATAGAAGTCTACCTAAGCTGTACTGTATAGTTATATCAAGAAATGTAACCATTCGATCTCTCGCCGTCCGCAGGACGGGCGACACCACATCCTGGTCGACGAATCCTCGGGCATAATTGTGGGCCGCCTCGTTCCCTGGATGGGATGAGTGCGCGGGACCCAGATCAATTGGATCGGGCGGAGTTGGAGGTTGGTGGAGTGGAGGAGAGAGCGGGTGACAGGGGAGACCCGGCCTTTGGCAAAATTACGAATCGGAGATTTATAGTCGCTGAAGATGGTTTCTGCAGAGGTGGAGACCATCGCCAAGACTATGGACGTCTCCTCGGCCTCTTCAGGCGATCTGACGGGAATGGAGCACGCAACCAGCGACCGTCCACAGTAGTTTACAACAGCGAGTGAAAAATCTTCGCGGTCGGGGTATTCGGTTGTATCGACATAGACCGCTGTCCGATCTGTTAAGTACTTTTTTGTGCAGAGACATAGCCCTGTCCTTGCGGCGAGCGACATGATACTCTGGGTTCATGTTTTTAGGAAGAGGGGTAACGATAAGGTTACTGTGGATATGGTGCGGAAGCTGGGCCTTGTTGGCGACGGTCGTTTCGAAGCGTATTCCATACAAGCTTGTCGAGTATGTGACGTCCCGTGGGGGTGTGGGTGAGACGCCCGTACTGAGAAGTCGGATGAGCTTCCGAGAGCTCCGTCACAGTGTTGTAGACCCCTAATGTTAGTAGTTTGTACGTGGGGGTCCGGTGGGGGAAATGAAGAGCCGCCTGTATGCCTGTCTAATAAGGCAGTCAACGCGGTCCCGTTCCTGGCACCTAAGATAGAGCTAAGGGAGGGTATATGTGAGGCGACTGATAACAAATGCCTGAACAAGACGTCGGAGGTCAGCATCTCGCATGCCTGTATGTTTATTAGCAATGCGACGAATTAGACAAATGGCCTGCGAGACAGAGACTAAGTTTAGCCAGAGCGTCGGTGTTTTTCGGATTGCTCTGGATGAGGAGCGCCAATGTCCTAATTACTTCGCGTATGGGCTGGCCACTATCAGTAATGCAGATGGGAGGATGGTCGTGGAGGCCGGGTTGACCTCGGATGAGCAGCAGCTCGGATTTCTGAAGGGAGCACGAGAGGTCGGCTCCAGCTGCATGGCGCTTAATGACATCGACTGCTTGTTGAAGTGCGGATTCAACCTCAGCATCGTTGCCTGTTGAAACCCAGAGGGTAATGTCTGCGTATAAACTATGGGATAGACGTTGGATAGCGTCTAATTTAGAAGGCAGCGTGAGCAAGGCGACATTTAAAAGAAATAGGTGGAGAACGGATCCCTGGGGGCTGCCATTGCTACCATTGATATAGGGTCTTAGAGGACAGCGCCAAAGCTAAGTTCAGCTGTTCAACCAGAGAGGAAAGTGCGTATATATTCGTAGGTACGGTGACGAGAATTTAGTAGGGAGAGGTTAGCGAGAATAGCTCCGTGCGAGACGCTGTCAAATGCTTTAGGCCCTAGAATAGCCTTTGTGCCTGCTCTGATAGAGGGGCGCAGTATCTCTCGTGAGAGCTGGAGCATAATGTCTTGCGTAGAGAGATTTGAACGGAAGCCAATCACGGTGCGAGGTAGGAGATGGTTATCTTCAACATAATCATTGAGACGGTTGAGAATGACGTGCTCCATCAGTTTCCTAGCACAGGAAGTAAGGGAGATGGGGCGGAGGTGTTCGAGAGCTAGTCGTTTGCCTCGCTTCGGTATGAAAGTCACGCGTGCATGTTTCCATGCTGCGGGGATTTCACCCTCTCTCCAGCAATCATTCATAAAGGCAGTGAGGGCCTCAATGGACGGGTCATCTAAATTACAGAGTGTTTTGTTGAAAATCTCATCCGGTCCTGCGGTTATCGCGCCAAAAATGCCATGAGTGCCAGCTTATAGTCGTCTTCGGACTTTAGGCTTCACACATAAGCAATGGCTGCCTTTTTCAGTCACCCGTCTAAAGCGCTGAAGAAGATACTGAGTGGTTCTTAGCCGCAATCCCATGGCACGGCACTCTAAAAACCAATGAACGACGCTGCTTTCGAGAGCATGCCTTTCCTCTCATTCAGCATGTACCGCCGCCCCAATTTTTCCTGCAGTTTATTTTGTATCAAAGCAACGAAAATGCGGGCAATTCGCGAGCAACCTCAACTTCAGGGGGCGCTGCGAAGTCTGGCAACATGGCACGAGCGGAGGTCCGCGCATAGCTCGTCCCTTATGAATTTATGGACCTTCCTTGCGTGTCTCAAACCTCGCGCTGTTTTGTTGGGGCTCACCGCGTCTTTGACACTGAGCACTTAATTTTGGCATTTTCTAATGGCACCAAAGACTATCACGCCTAATTTGTGGCGACAGCGTGGCTGTCGATTTTCGGAAAATGGCGCTAACAGACGAACGTCTTTACGGAATCCACTGTGGACAAGGCGAAGTATACTTGTATCGCCATTGTCGGTGTCAAATTACTACAGGTAAGTACCTTGGCTACTTTTCCATTATTTAGCGGGAAAATGAATGTATAGTATATTTTGAACATATATAAAAGCCTAATGTTTCTCAAGGATCTCTATAGGAACTCGCTGCCTATCGAGCCAGCTAATTAGGTACTCTATTTACTCGTTAACGAGTCCTGACTATAAAATTTAGCTCTGTACGCAGTAAACAGGGATTCTTTAGGATTTGCTCGGTAAGAGTTCATAATGGGCCAAATTTTATCCAACTTGCTTTGTGCCTTCACTATATGAAGTCGCTCCGTTTGCAATCAAAACAAATTCAAGAGAATTGCCTCCATAATGCTTTATAATGAGTAGAAGTTTGTAGAGCTTGTTTTGTGCCTTCGATATATGAATTCGCTCTGTTCTAGGGAGGTTTTAACTAGGAGAGATAAATAAGTTCTCCCCGCTTAACCACAGCTGACCCAGCTTAAAGCCACGGGGTCCCACCCCGTAACCGCGTACGCTAGCAAACACATGCCGACCATGGCGGGCCTTGCCCTGTGGGAACAAAGGAACGACACTGTGGCTGACACAAACGAGGCATTTATCGCTGCAATAATAATAGCGCCAGCTCGCAACAAAATACGCTGAGAAATCGAGGACGTCCAACTGACCAGCATGGTTACGAGCGAATGTTCGGGGATGCTCCGCGGCAGGACGGGACGGGACGCGGAAGAACGCTCCTCCCCACGAGGCCTCGCGATTCGCACCGTCGGCGAGGAGCAGAGCGCCGCGCGTCACGTTCCTACACGGCCAAATCCCGAGCCAAAGAGGGCCGTCTCCGCCGCGCGCGCGCAGCAGCAGTCGCGCTATCCGTGGCGCTGTGACGCCGTCGCCCTCCAAGGTTACTAACGAAGCTAAAGAGGGTACATTGCGGGGAAGCCAACCAAAGGGGAAGATAATCTGAACGAACAAACGTAGCGTTGAAACAGGAGACAGAAAGATGAGGACAAGACGGGGCTACAACTTACAACTGAATGAAATCGATAAACGAGACACATCCCTTCTCGAGCAAAGGCACGCATGCGCAAACTTGAAAGAATGGCAAAACTGTGATATTCTAGAAAAATCCGGTAAAAGAAAAAGAGACGAAAAGGGGAAGAATAGCCACCGGTCATGAAGACTGTTTACAAACATTAAGTGCGTCTTAGAAAGTTTCTTTCTTTTTCCATTAGATAAATAGATGGTGTGCTAATGCACGTGTCACTACCGCGTTGTGATATTTCATGAGCTTCCAAGATTTCCCTCGCCAATTGATATTTACCCCTTCCTAAGATCTTCGTGCGGTTCAAAGAGGGAAAGCAACCTGGGCAGCTCTTGCAATGCTTTGGCAAGTGCTCATCAGTTTGCTTACGAAGCGAAGATGCGTGTTCACTGAGCCTCACGTTTAGGCATCTGCCCGTCTGCCCAATGTACACACTTCCGCAGCGTAGAGGGATCTGATAAACAATATCTGTGGCGCATGAGACGTGCGGCTTCTTGTGTTTTGTGCTACACCCTGAATTCTTGACGCTCTCATGATCTGCCAGAGCGCAAAGCTTTGCAAGCTTGAGGGGAGCTGAAAATACCACACCAATACCAAATTTTGCTGCCACTCTCTTCAAATTGTGCGAGAGCCTGTGTACATAGGGCATAACTTCAAACTTCCTTTTCTGTTGTCCCGGTACATTTATCTTAGATAACTGGATGTGTTCTCTTTCTTTGTGAAGCTTTTTCTTTAGAGTTTCTGCGACAGCCACAAGAACATCGCCACGAAAGCCTGCTTCTTTAAGTCTTTGAACCTGGTTGTCAAAACTACTACCAACTTTGTGCGGACATGACTTGAGGTGCGCCGACCTGAGACATGTGGCTGCTATGCGTCGCTTAATGAGCTTCGAATGAGAAGAGTCGTAAGGTAGTAGCGCTTTCTTGGACCGTGGCTCATAAGCCCAGCAAAAATGACTAACAGAATTAAAATACAGGTGAATATCTAAAAACTGAATGGAATCGTGAGCCGGAAGTTCTATGGAAAATTTCAGTGACATCATGATACCTTTGAATCGGGTTAAAATCGAGTCTGCAACTACACTCAAGTCATATCTAGAAGAAAGGTTGAGAACAACAAGGAAATCATCTACATATCTAAAGACACGTACAACGCGCTCATCGTTCAACTGAGACTGAAGCAAACGTCCAAACTTGGCAAGGAAGGAAGGGAAGGGAAAACTTTATTTACACTAATGGTTTTGCTGCGGTTTGGGGGCATCTTCATAGACGTCTTGGTTCTACCCCCAGGAGCCTTCTCTGTCGAAGTCGTCCGCCTCTAATCAGTGGTCGGTTGCCCTCAGTCCAGGGCTCCGTTGGCCACTGCCGCCCGTTGAGCTCGCTGTACCAGACCTTGTTGGTCTTCGCAGCGGTCGCTGGACAGCAGAGTCCCACTGCTCCGCACTCGGGTTTTGTATTTTGGGGACCACGTCTATGTTTTGACAGGCCCATGTGATGTGGTATAGTGTAGGTTTTTCGTCGCACCAGGGACATTTGTTCGTGTATATCGTAGGGTGCATTTTGTTTAGTATATGTAGGTTTGGGAAAGAGCCTGTTTGTAATTGTCTCCAAGTGACAGCTTCCTCTCTGCTGAGAGATTTGTGCGGTGGGGGATATCGCATTCTTCTGCCTCTATAGTTTTGTAGTATGGCCGAGTATTCCCTGGGTGCTGGCGCGAGTTCCGCGGTCTCGTCGGAAGCTCGGAAAGTAATGTATCCTCGAGCTATCCTGTCGGCCTCTCGGTTCCCTGCCACCCCCGTGTGCCCCGGTACCCACACAATTTTGTGTCGGATCTTGTCGTTTTGTTCTTCCAGGTTTTTAATTCTGTCGCTCGCTGCGAGAAGTATACGGAGCGCGTGACGACCTATCCTGCCATTCATGTAATTTCGGCAGGCTGTTTGAGAGTCCGTGAGTATTGTTAATGACCGCCCGGTTCTATATCCCTCCGACACCGCTAGAGCAACGGCTACTTCCTCGGACTCTGCAGCTGTGCAGCCTCGGAGAGACGCGCTGGTCATTTCGCGTAAAGACGAATCGACCACCGCCGCTACAGCGATTTTGGTATCTCCTCCTCTCCAAGACGCGTCTGTATACACGGTCGTGGCTTGAGGAGCGTATGTTTTCTCGATGAATTCGGCCCTCGCTTCTCTTCTGCCTCGATGGAGGTTGGGATCCATGTTTTTTGTTATTGGTGCTACCTTGAGGGTCTTGCGAAGCTCGTCGGGGATCGTTGCCGTCCTCGACATTTCTCGCATCTGCTCGCGGTACCCGAGCCTCTGCAGGAACGCTCTTCCTGTCGTTGTTTGCAACAGCCTGAGTTTTTGCGACTCAAGCTGCGCCTCTCGTAGCTCCTCAAAGGTGTTCTGTAATCCCAGGGCCATGAGTTTTTCTGTAGACGTGTTGCGTGGTAGTCGGAGCGCTGTCTTATACGCTTTGCGTAGCAGAAAAATTTCACATAGCACAGGGGCGACACTTGAGCCAATGCAAATCCCACGTTTCTGGACATAGAAATGTTCTTTGTAGCTTATGATTGTAGAATTGAGGTACAGGGCCAAGAGTTCCAGAAATGATTCAATACTAACACCACATGAATTCTGAAAAGACACCTCACCCGCCTCTTCAATACACTCTCTCAAAGCAATGAACAGTTCATCGTGCGGCACCGAGTAAAAAAGTTCCTCTGTATCCACTGAAAATGCAGAGTTTGCACCGCACACGTCACTCCGCAGAATGTCAACTAAGACGGCTGAGGAGGCGACTTTAAAAGGGTCCACAGTACAAAGGCTGTTCAAGTGACGCTGGAGGAACCTGCCTAGACGTGCCTGCCAGCTGTGTCGCTCTGTGATAATGGCTCTGAAGGGACATTCGGGCTTGTGAGTTTTTGCGTTGAAGAAAACTTTCAGTGCATCTCCTTTGCAGTTGCTCACCTCCTTCCCCAGCCTGTCCAGCTTGCACTTTTTTAGCAACTGCAACGCCCTACTCTTAGCCTTAGCTGGCTTAAGAAGTGAGCGCTTAAAGGGTCAGTCTACTGAATTTTATCGACCATATTTTCTTTGCGGCAACCGATAGCTCTTTACTCAAATTACCGTTTAGCCAGCTGTGGTGCCAAGGAATGCGGTAGAACATTTTAAAATAGAATTTATTAATGTGGGAACACATCTGTATGAGATGGTAGTCTCATCTGGCAACCATCTGGATTTCTGCCGCGCGGCGACAAACATGGCGGCGCCCGTCGAAGCCGGACCTCTCGCTTCGGACTGAATTCTCCTTGTTGCTGCCTTTTTCAGTGCGTTCACTGGCCATAAATTGGGCGCCTGTCTTTCGCTTCGTCTCATCTCGCCTATAAGAAAACATATAAGAGATAAATTTGCTTCATTTTAATAATTAGAGTGATGATTCTGCCGCTCCTAGGCTTAAGTGGAGAGTCGGTTTGTTTACAGCAATGGTTCCCGTCCTGCCGACCAGATGGCGCCACTATAGGCTGAGTTTATTTTTGCGTCTCTGCTAGCATACGCTGAACTAAAAGTGGGAATGTGCCTGCGTTTTGCGTACGTGTGACTATAAATATTCATGTGATTTACAGAAAAAGCGAGCGGTACGCCTTCTACAGTTTACTAGAACAAAACGTGCGTTTCTCTGACATTGGGGCATACAAATGGTACGTAGAATATTCACTTATGCTTCTACAAAAAAAGACTACCACTTTCTTGAACAAAATGAACGTTTGGCGTCGCCACCATGCTTTTTACGCGACTTTTAACGCCGAAATAAAATATAAATTCCTGCGTAAACCGGGCGCAGACCCCTCGTTATTGATGTTATAGGGTGCCAACTACCAGAATATGCCATTATTTATACACTCATCTCGGTGAGTAGACTGACCCTATCAATTGCTTTTGTAGCCTTTGCATCATACACCTCCCGAGAAAAGAACGACAAAGCCTCCATCCTTATCGGCTTGCATCAGAGACAGCATTGAATCACGAAAGTGCCCAACGACTTTGTTCACCTTTGTGTGTCTTCTTGTTCTTGTTTCAGACGTGTTCTTCTAGAGATGTTTCTTCTAGAGATGATTTGAGTGTCGTTGCAGACTCGATTTTTAACCCGATTCAAAGGCATCATGAAGTCACTGAAATTTTCCATAGAACTTCCGGCTCACGATTCCATTCAGTTTTTAGATATTCACCTGTATTTTAATTCTGTTAGTCATTTTTGCTGGGCTTACGAGCCACGGTGCAAGAAAGCGCTACTACCTTACGACTCTTCTCTTAAGCGAGGCATAGCAGCCACATGTCTCAGGTCGGCGCTCCTCAAGTCATGTCCGCACAAAGTTGGTAGTAGTTTTCACAACCAGGTTCAAAGACTTAAAGAAGCAGGTTTTCCTGGCGATGTTCTTGTGGCTGTCGCAGAAACTCTAAAGAAAAAGTTACGTCAAGAAAGAGAACACATCCAGTTATCTAAGATAAATGTACTGGGACAACAGAAAAGGAAGTTTAAAGTTATGCCCTATGTACACAGGTTCTCGCACAATTTGAAGAGAGTGGCAGCAAAATTTGGTATTGGTGTGGTATTTTCAGCTCCCCTCAAGCTTGCAAAGCTTTGCGCTCTGGCAGATCATGAGAGCGTCAAGAATTCAGGGTGTAGCACAAAACACAAGAAGCCGCACGTCTCATGCGCCACAGATATTGTTTATCAGATCCCTCTACGCTGCGGAAGTGTGTACATTGGGCAGACGGGCAGATGGCTAAACGTGAGCCTGAGTGAACATGCATCTTCGCTTCGTCAGCAAACTGATGAGCACTTGCCAAAGCATTGCAAGAGCTGCCCAGGTTGCTTTCCCTCTTTGAACCGCACGAAGATCTTAGGAAGGGGTAAAGATCAATTGGCGAGGGAAATCTTGGAAGCGCATCAAATATCACAACGCGGTAGTGACACGTGCATTAGCACACCATCTATTTATCTAATGGAAAAAGAAAGAAACTTTCTAAGACGCACTTAATGTTTGTAAACAGTCTTCATGACCGGTGGCTATTCCTCCCCCTTTCGTCTCTTTTTCTTTTACCGGATTTTTCTAGATTATCACAGTTTTGCCATTCTTTCAAGTTTGCGCATGCGTGTCTTTGCTCGAGAAGGGATGTGTCTTTCGTTTATCGATTTCATTCAGTTGTAAGTTGTAGCCCCGTCCTGTCCTCATCTTTCTGTGTCCTGTTTCAACGCTACGTCTGTTCGTTCAGATTATGTATGACCAACTGGCCCCACAGTGTACTCTGTTAAACTTCAAAGGGGAAGACGCGGAGTAAAGTCCCCATTGTTGGCAGTCGAAACAAATTCAATAGAATCGCCTCTGTAAGATTTAAAAATGAGTCGAATTTTATAGAGGTTGCTTTGTGGCGTCGCTATATAAACTGGCTCCGTTGAGATTAAAAACAAATTCTGTACAATTGGCTCCGTAAGAATTCATAATGAGCCGAGTTTCATCGATTTTGTTTTGTGCCTTCGCTATATGAACTCGCTCCGTTCGCAGTCAAAAAAAGTTGTATAGAATTGGCTCGGTAAGGCTTTTTAATGAGCCAAATTTTATAGAGATTGTTCACTGTCTTCACTATATCAATTCGCTTTGTTCGCGTTAAAAAAGCAGTAAAATTTTAAACCAAACTGCACATCAGCAAGCTAATTCAACGCGAGAATATATAGCATTATGGCTTCAAAAGGCGCTCCTGAATGAACGACTAACCTCGAGAAAAAATTTGGCAGAACTCAGCGGCTCATATATATTCGTTTCCTTTCTTGAGTTAGAAACAACCTCAGTGCCGTTGCGATCGTGTGAATCTCCGGAAACGTGATCAACAAAGCGTACAAATATCTGTAAGCGAATATTTTTTCTTCGATGAACGACAAAATATGATAAGCTCTCACTATGAGCACGAATAGGAGCAGCCGTGCTCACGGCCGATTTTATTGCATTCACCATTTTTCGAGATCGAGTTGATTGGTGTCTGCATGAATTGTTTCCTATTTTTTCTTTGCCGAAAAAAATTTGCCTAGCTTTCTTCCCGTAACGTCCTATGTGTAGCATAAACGCTTTGCACGTGTTTTACCACCAATGGTTTTGTCAACCTAGCACACGACACGCTGTGGGACAGTAATTCGGTGCAGTATTAACAGAACCTCTCCAAAAATTTGTAAGTCACCTTTCCTGCATAGCAAAAACACTTTTACCACGGCATTGCGGCCCGCTAGAGGCAGGTGTTGGGATCAGCACAGAGGACTCCAAAGTTGTGTTTCACCCTTCTGTCACAACTGCTGCAAGATGTGGGGGGGGGGGGGGGGCATTTCACCTGCGAGGAAATGGCTTGGCAGAACTGCGCCTAAATCCTTCATCGCCGCAACAACACAATGCAGAAGCGCGTGCAGGAAAGGCACGCGATAATATTCTGATAATACATTTCTTCAGCACTACACCCGATTTCTGACACCCCAAACAAGTTTGGCCTGAATGGTAAAAACTAGGGGTGTGCGAATATCAAATTTTTCGAATACGAATCGAATACGAATACTTGGTTCCGAATATCGAATCGTTTATCGAATAATCAAGGACAGACGCATTTAACCACTACAAAACATTTATTTGAGCACCCAAGAACATCACAGTTCAACTATCAGTGATGAAATAAGCACAAAAGGTGTGTGTGGCTGCTGTTATGGCTCGGGTAGGGTGGCCAGTTGTTGCATCACCATGGGGGCTCGTACAGGATGAGGAACAGGTCTGAACTTCGAGGATGGGGTTACGAAAACAAGCAGGTTTAATGGCACTTTGAGAAGACACTTATTTACATAAATGTACAAGAGAAGAGCAAGGAATAAAAAATTAAGAGTTCATGACGTCGAGCGACTGGATGAGCCTTTTACCCAGGGCCCAGAGCTTTCGTGCTCACTTCGGGCGCAGGTTAAATAGCCCAAGGCTCCGCCCTTTCACCAGGCCGCAATTCATCGTGACACAAAAGATCGGCACTACACAACACAGCCAACGAAGACACCTGTTGTAGAGTCTACCCATGGGAACTGGCGAGGAGGAAACGTAAGTCTGCATCTCTGTCGCACTGCGAGGCAATCATACTGTTGGCAGCTCGCGTCCATCGAACACAGGTGTGGCATGATGGCGTCGCAGCCGCAGCTGCACTGGCTTCCTCTGATTCCTTCCGGGTTTTTTTCAGACAAGGGGCACCCTTTCTTCCCCTGTCGTCGGTTGCTTCTCGAAGGTCGTTGGCACCGAGCCGAGCGTGGGGTCATCTTGGGGGTCAAACGACCCGTCGAAATTGCCGCTACTGTTGCCGCCACCGTGATCATCCCGGTCGATGAAATCTGCGCCTTAATATCTCTTTGGCTGGTTTACATCCCGGTCATGACACTGCACAAAAAAGTATCAAAGTCTCGAACATTGTTTTTAGAAGAGTGGAAATATCAGAGAAGATGGCTGGTACACAGCATTGATCAAGGCTAGCTTGCCATAAGCACAAAAGCTCGTTGCTGGGATGAACATAAAAGGTTGTCGTGAAGGAAAACCGGCTGTTCCACATGATCAGGCAGAAGTAGTTCCCTTCTAGCTGAAACGACTTCTCCAGCCACAGAAAATGCCCTCTAAATTGGCACTGAACTGGCCCGTATTGCGAGGTATTTCGTGCACAGCTCTTAGCCACAAAGAAGCTCACCAGTGCAGTCAGCTACTGCATGGCCCAACGTTACGCATTGCTCTGGGCGCCGCCATGTTGTTATGTCTCGGTCGATAGGACTTGCGGACCGAACTGAACGCCGGTGCTCGCAATAGAATATTCGGCTAGATACGAATATTCGCGTGGTGTCGAATATTCGAAACAACACGAATACTTGGACTTCGAATCGAATACGATTACTAAAAATATAGTATTCGAATTATATTCGAAAATTTCGAATATTCGCACACCCCTAGTAAAAACCCCTTCCGCTGTAAAGAGAGGCTGGCTTCGAGAGTTTTGAAAATTAAGGGTTATGCCCACGTAGATTGCCACGTCGTCCCAGCATGCTGCGGCCTCAAGCGAGAACATGCTGTCTTGTTCTCAAGTCTTGAATAAGGATTAAGCGCTATAAGTACTGCGCTGCCAAAGTACAGTGTGAGAGCATTGTCCACAGGCTCGTCAAGCAAATCTGCTCCCAGACGCGAAGCCAACACTGCTTTTGACAATTCCTTAAAGCAAGCATATGGCTTTCGCAAGGGCCTCTCATGTGATACACAGTTAGCTTCATTCATAAATGACATAAGCTCTAACCTAGACCTGAACATACCTGTAGACGCGCTGTTCTTAGATTTCGAAAAGGCCTTCGATAAAGTTCCCCATCAGAGACTACTACTTAAACTCTCAAGATTGTGCATTAACCCCTTTGTATTAGATTGAATTTCTTATTTCCTTACGAACCGAAAGCAATTTGTGTACGCTAACAGCCGCTCCTCGTCCTTTCCTCCAGTCCTCTCCGGAGTCCCCCGAGGTACAGTACTCGGACCACTGCTGTTTCTAATTTATATTAATGACCTGCCTAGTAGCATATCCTCTAACATCCGCCTTTTCGCAGACGACTGCGTACTTTATCGCCCCATCCACACCACCTCTGACTCTAGAATTTTACAGGATGACCTTAAATGGATTGAAACTTGGTGCAACAAATGGTTAATGTGCCTAAACACTAATAAAACTTTCCTTTCAGCGTCGGAAAAACTATCAGGCATCACGTTAGACCATTTGTGGCTCGGTAATCTCATCTGTCCACTCTTACAAATACCTTGGCGTCACCCTTTCAGATACACTAACCCGGTCAGAGCATATAATGAACATTACCAACGAAGCCAATCGCACTCTTGGTTGCCTCCGTCGAAACTTGCGCTAGCCTCTGCATCCGTGAAAACACTTACTTATATATATCTTACATTTATCAGACCTAAAATAGAATACGCATGCTCAGTCTGGGATCCCCATCAAGCTAATCTTTCTAACACCCTCGAAGCTCTACAAAATCGCGCTGCCAGGTTTATTTTCTCAGACTATACTCCTATTATTCCAGTGTCACTGCGCTCAAATAACGGGCTAATCTTACTAATCTTGAAAAGCGACGCTGCATCTTCAGGCTGTGCCTTTTTCACAAGTTCTACCATACGTCACTCAATGTTTCAGCAATCTTACCAGTTCATCGGCAGTCAAGCCGCACCAGCCATCCTATAGACAAGCGTCAGGCCGTGACGTCATGGAGATGCGGCGGCGCTGGAGTCAGCAGTGACTTTCGCTGTGTAGGCAAAAGCCGGTACCGTGTGCCTTGGGTATGCCATGCTTGAGCGTTTCTGAACGCATTTTGCAATATTCCGGTGAACTGTGGGGCTGGTGGTTGAACCGCAATGCTCAAGAAAGGCAGCCGCACAAGTTTCCACAAGATTATCGCATTTAGATATGGGCCAAAGCAATGCGCAGCGGCCGTGGAACGAGAAAAGTTCGGCGACGGATCGGCTGCGCGGCTAGTATTGCATTTCTGCATCGAAATATGATCTCTTAATCCGCTTGCTTGCTTTTCAGTCGCGCGGCGAACAGTGCAAGAATCAACGTCTGCAGCTTGTTCGCGTTCTGTCGGGCTCTCATTATGAGAAGTCTGGACTCGACATTTCATGTGGGTGTGACCGCAAATTGAACGCAGAGGACCGTCCTCTGGCGACAATCACCCGGACTACGTCCCAGGCATCTCTTCGCGCTAAAAAAAAAAAACAGCTGCTGCCAGTCGCCTTCAGCATTCATTGGGCCACTAAGCGCGACGTTTGAAGCAGCACTGTAGTCCGGTAGTAGGAATATACGACGCGTAGTTTTTTCTCTATTTTCGCTTCCACAAGCTTCAACTTTTACATTTTTTCCCCACCTATCCTAGAAAACGATTAAACGTCGCTAAGGTGTCGGCAAAATTATGCAGTGTTATTTCCCATTTTACCTGAATTTTACAATTACTGGTCAATCAGAACCTGGCGAAAACAGCAAATACCAGACAAAAAAACCAGTTATCAAGCTGAATAAGACCTGCAATCAGAATGACTTAAAATATTTAGCTCTGCAGAGCAAACATAACTTCGTTCTAGCTCGAGGTAAACTTCTATCCATTCGCCTGTGCACCTCTCTTAAAGCCAAGCGAATAAAAAAGCATTTCTTCAGATATTACCAGTGAAGATCGCATTTGCGTGACTCATTAAAAGTAACTGCATGGCTGCAGTGTCCAGTATTGTTCGGCGTTCTCCGCATGGACGAGAGCAGGCACGCCGCAAAGGTTCGTCATGGGAAAAAGCTGCCCCCAGTCGTCCTTCTTCTTGCACTTAGCGATCGGGTATGCTGTACCGCCCCAAATGTTGGGACTGCAAGCCTGTATACCTCGTGCTTTCTCGGTTTCATTTAATAAGTCAACCTAGTCGACCGCTGTAGCCGCGCCGTTGCTGCCAAACATATAGAGCGCAAAAGGAAGCCTATGCAGCGCTTCGCCAAATAATTCCCTCTGGCGAACAGGTTGAAAAAGTGCTGAACTGCTCTCCGGTCACCAACAGAAATGTTTCTAACCAGAAGCGACGCGCACGCATTGAAATATGCACGCACGCGAGTTGGTTTCGAAGGCAGCAACGCTTGGCGCGGGGTAGGCATGCTACGTTTTTGCCTACACCCCGCGTCGCTGCCGACCGCAGCGCCACCTTCCCAGCCAGACCACAGCCCATCTTCGTTCGTTTTTTGTTCAGACCGCTCGGGACTGGAACAAACTGCCTGTCGACGCTGTGCACCACTCCGACCCACATTCCTTCAAGACTGCCATTGAACCACTCTTCACTTGAACATTATGCCCATCCCTCATGTAATACTCCACACCAAGGGGCATTTGAGGTACTAATAATAAAAAAAAATAAAAAAAGAAGCTATTGTGGAAGGTTTGCTAATGGCCACACCCCGGCGTATTCCATTCTCGCTGTGCAAATCTGTAGTTAAGACTGGGGGTCGCTACAGAAAAGAGGCCCATTGTTAATATTATGGTCCTAATGTGTTTCTATGTGTTCGCTATAGTATCCGTACCTTATTGTGCGTTTTTATCATAAAGACTTTCAAAATTTTTCTTACCTCAACCGCTGGCTCGTTTGCGGTGAAACTGCACACAGAGCTTGCGTATTATGGTAACTTTTGTATCGTAGCAAGTTTTACAACGGTACTTACTTAGTTGAGCCGTGCGCGATGCAAAAGTGTAATCGTCTGCGTCGAGATCGGCGTACCGAAACCCAAAACACCGAGTTTTTGCTGAAGGGCGGCAGTAGCGCCATCTGTCTTCTGCAGTGGAAACCGTCACAAGGCGCCAAGGCGAGCATATCAAGGACCGCGGGCCCTTTGAATACGCCGTTCCTGCCTTTTCGTCTGCTTCAACTGAAGCGCTTCGAACATTTTCGGCCAACTGAGCGGGAAAAATGCCAGAAACAACTATTTTAACGAGGATGTGCCATTAAAAGAATTTTGTTTGACGTTTTTTTTTTCGTCCAATGACTTTATCAAATTCAGCTTATATGGTCTGCTTTCGCCATAAACTCTATGGCTTTCGTGGCTCTCCTAAAGCATGGAGGAAAAAAAACTAGGAGAGAGTGCGCTCAGCCTCTGCAAGCCATCCTCCTCTGACGCCGCTGCCGAGGGCCCTTTTGCGCACTGACTCTTGGGAAATAGGCCCTCCTCCACAGTTACTAGACTGCCAAGCAGCGGTGTTTTTTAGTGAACGTCCGTGCTCCGATGCAGCGCAGAAGCGCAGCGCCTGTGTTGCAGCTTTGGCGGAATGCGTACCGAGCTCGCGAGGTTGTCTGAAGGCTCCGCGTCTCAACACTTCTGTTGATTACACTCGAGTTTTTGGGTGCACTGTAGAAAACTGCAGGTAAACTTTTCATCAAAGGGCGCGGCCGCGACCTCGTCACTGTTCAACTGTGGTTCATGAAGAGAATGGACAGGAATTCCTTTCGTCGTTATACACACATACGGAGCGTTTATTTCAGCGAGAACTCGAGAGTAGGCGAAGAAACGAGCCTCTAAAAAAGGGCGCAGCGGCTTCCAGAGCGCTCACGGCGGACTGACGTGTTGAACGAGCGCTCCGGCGCGCTGCGCAAGATTCTATTTCTCGGGCAGGCGGACTTCGGCCCGCCCATGGGCCCGCCGTTCTCCGATATTCTCAAGGCACAAGTCGCGCCGCATACGCCAGCGCACATACGCGGTTCCGACGTGAAATGCAGCAGTGAAGTATTTCTCTCTCTCGCTGTCGAGAGAGAGTGCCGGCGGCTTTACGTCTGCCCCTGCGCGGGGTCTCCCGGCCACTGCGCACAATCACTTACAAAAAGCAAACTGTATGTACATAGCCGCGCGCACGTAGCGTCCTGTCTCGGACTAATCGCGCGCGCGGCACACTGCACTAGCGGCCGGGGTGGGACGCCCGGCCGCGTATACCGTCCGAGGTAGCACCCACGGAGCGTTCGTGTCACGCGTGCACTACCTGGAGAAGAGCGAGCGGGAAGTCAAGCCCGCCTGCTCGATGAACGCACAGAGGCTCACCATTATTCTGTGACGGGTGCGCGCACTGCCGCGCGGCCACAGGAGCTCTTCGAGATTGTCCGGGACGTTTCCCAGCGCCCTGCAGGCCGCGACGACGCGGCACTGCAGAAGCGGCACAGCGAAGGAGCATGTGCTCCAATGTCTCCACTGCGCCGCAGTCAGCGCACGCGTCGCTCGGGGACGGTGGCCGCTGCGGCGGGCGAGCAGTTTGCGCTCACCACGGAGCCGTCAGTGAACACAAGCAGATGGTCGCGCAGTTGCTCGTACAGCGAGAGAGCGAAACCGAAACCGAAATCCGGCTAAGAGCTAACGCTGCCTTGTCACGTGAGGGCCTATTTCCCATGATTCTTTCCATTATATTGTTTATGACTAGGCTTCAAGATTGTGACGTCATGCTCCCTCCTAGTTTTTCTTCCTCCATGTCCTAAAGCGTCGGAGGACGACGTCGCGAAGTCCTTAGCTGTGTTTTTCTTGTTTAATTTCGTTGTGGAATGGCGCTACTGCCGCCCTTCAGCAAAAACTCAGTGTTTTGGGTTTCGGTACGCCGATCTCGACGCAGGCGATTACGCTTTTGCATCACGCACGGCCCAAATAAGTAAGTACCGTTGTAAAACTTGCTACGATACAAAAGTTACCATAATACGCAAGCTCTGTGTGCAGTTTCACCGCATATGAGCCAGCGATACCGGTAAGAAAAGTTTTGAAAGTCTTTACGATTAAAGCGCACAATACGGTATACATAAATTAATAAATATTGTTTGCTCGATTCAATATCAATGTTTTAAGCGCTTCCCAGATTTTGCAACAGACCAGTTGAAGGCCTACGAGTCAACTTTACTGTGCGGCAAAAATTCCTGTACCATGTTGGCATGGTCCCACCTTGAGTATTTTGTCGTTAGGAGCAACGCTCGCTTTTCTAGTCCGAGCAGATGTGTGCGCGCTACCTGCGGACGCCTACCGCGCTTTATGATACTCGATCCCCGACTCAAGCACGCTGAACCAGACGTTGTCTTCTCGAAGGAGAGAGATGCGTACTATGACCATGTTTGCACGAACTGCCAGCACTGCTCCTAATTGTGTGTACTGCCATGCAAAAGGAATTTTCGCACCCCAGAGTGAACAGCTCCCATAGAAATCGAAACTCCCACCAGAAGCCGAGGCAACATGCCAAAAAAAAAAAAAAAATCACCGAAGCCAATCCAGTCCAATCCCAGTCGCCAGCTGGCGTGTTTTTTTTTTGTATTGCACTTTGTGTGGCCTTTTCGTGCTGTGGTTCTTCAAATGTGCTGCAGAATTTGTGTGCGCCGGACTTCGTATTGCGCCTTGCACCGCGCCCTGTCAAAGCTGGCACCAATATAGAAGGAAGAATGTGAGTTAAGTCCTTGAAATTATCTTCCAGAGCATTGTGGTGGGGTGCGTGAAGTGCTGTAAATGCTGCTGAGTGTTGTCTGACAACTTCTTCGGAGTGCAGTGGAAGTTCGAGTTCGGCGCAACGGCTTCCGCAAGTGCGCTGTTTTCACGTGACCGCTAGCCTTTCATTCAACCACGGAAACCATCGCTTCGCGCCCATAACTTCCTCTCTGCAGTGAAGAAGTTCTGATATAGAGTTGCATGTCTTTAATCTCGTGATATCGTTGCGCTCATTATTGCGACGAATGGGACCAACGCGCGGAAAGAACTGTGTATTGGAACGACGTATTCTTCTCAGTGGCGGTGGTTCCCAGCATTTAGTTTTTCGGGCTTGTGTGCGCGTGTGTGTGTGTGTGCGTGTGTGTGTGTGTGTGCGTGTGTGTGCAGGGTATAATTCCAAGCTCAACAAAACATGGTCTGCCGATCCCACGTTACAAATGCGCAGAGTACTCATAGCCGTTCAGTGCCTGGAAGTGGATTGACGATGTAGCTACAGCTCTTCGAGTTGCCTTGTTCGCTCATAGAGAGTATTAAGCATTTTGTGGGCACTGGCTTTGGTTCTGTGTTTTCTTTTTTGACATTTCAAGCATACTTCGAACTGGTGCAGTAATGAACCTCTACAAAGAAAAAAAAATAGTAACGCACTTTTACCCTTTCGAGCATGTCGGTGCACTGCTCTGGGAATGCTTTCATTTTTGTAATTGCGCACTTTGGGCTGTACCATCGCAAACTGTGCGTAACATTTTCAACTGTGCTTTTAAATATTTTTATTTTGAAAGACTTTATGCGTGCAATGGTGACACATGCAGTTTCGCCAGAGTTGTTCAATGAGAGAAGTACTGAGACTTGGATTTCGCAGAGATGTGTAGTTGGAGCCTCCACTTGAATTGTAGTGTCCTGCTGTAAAAAGCTTACTGTTTTACGTGTTCTTTTGTTGTGTCTGTGGTTTTGGCACCGATTCATTTGCCTGGCTATAATCTCATTGCTTTTCTGCAGCAAACGGAACATAGCTTTATTGACCTCGCTACCAGAGTGCGAGAGATCGTGTGTTTTTAATGTGTCGGTAACTGAATGAAGTCATTTAAATGGATACAAAGGATTATACGGCCTGGCAGTTTGAAATAGTTGTGGCATTGCTAGTACACATGCTATCTTTCTACAACTGTTTCAGCAGTGTGAACCCAGCGTCAGTGGAGCAGGAAGGTGAAAAGTTTTCTAAATGCAGCGGGATCAGAATCGATGAAGCACTCTCCTGCTTAACAAAGGGGGTAGTTGGCATCACCATCTTGTCAGATGCTTAGTGAGTGCAATTACTGTGTTTGAAGCACCGGTCCGAGAAACCCAGATGTAGACGCTCTGTGCTGCCTGTCAGCTACTCAGGTTGAGTGACAGCTGTGCTCACAGTTTTCACTGCATTTAATTTTCTTGCTCTAATTAACCAGACACTTGTAAAACACAGAAAAAAGTTGAATTTGGTTTGGTTTGTTTGGTTTATTGGGGTTTAACGTCCCAAAGCAACTGAGGCTATGAGAGACGCCGTAGTGAAGGGCTCCGGAAATTTCGACCACCTAGGGTTCTTTAATGTGCACTGACATCGCACAGCACACGGGCCTCTAGAATTTCGCCTTCAAGAAATTCAGCCGCCGCAGCCGGGATCGAACCCGCGTCTTTCGGGTCAGCAGCCAAGCGCCGTAACTGCTGAGCCACCGCGGCGGAATGTTAAATTTGTTCTTTAAAAACAAGCGGTTGTGAATGTCACTGCATTATAGCGGCAGTAACTATTGTTATGCATTAGAATAATAGTGTCACAGGCAAATGTAATAGTTATTATTCATTGTCATGAAATATTCCAATATGGCAGGGGTAGTAGTCAGAGCTGGATGGTGTTTACAGTTCTTTTGTAAGGGTACATTGCATTTATTTTAAAATCATGTTTTCTGTGTTGTGTTCTTAGCAATCTTTCCAAAGCTAGATTACCAGAGTGCTACTGCTTGTAGATACTGATCTGATTGCTGCTTCTGTTTGCATTATTGTGAAAGCAGTTCTGTGCTAGGTCTCACTGACCTGTCTTTTTCTTTGGCCTTTATGCAGCCATCTGGGTACTTCAGACTGGCAAGCCTGGGTGGTGCCTAGCTGATACCTCCTCATCTCTGCACAGACAGGAATGATGCACCTAATAATCTACCGGCCAGGTCACATCATTGGCTTACTGCCAGTCATTAGCCCAATTTATGAAAGAAATTACTGAGTTTTATGCAATTGAGTTATTGTACTGCTGGATATGTGCAATGAAGATCACAACCAAAGAATAGCTGGAAGTGCAGATATGAACTAACAACTAACAACTGCCTCCTTTTGATCAATATTTGTTTTCTGAATTATGCGCTATATTAAAGGATATCAATTACGAACTAAGTATGCCCACATCAGCATGGTTAGAAAGGCAGAACTCGTATTAAGCATATGCGTATTTTAAATGTGTGCTTTGAGTTGGTTTTTAATATCGCAGCACATTTATTGCCCTTATTTACTACAAAGTAATGAAACGCACTTGAAAGAGACTGGCTTTCGAAATATTTGTTTTGTTTCTCTTCTAAACTGGATATTGCTTTTCTTCTAATTTTTCTGTTTGTTCTCTTGATTACCATAGCATATCATACCTTCCTTGAGCAGTGAATTTGGCAGCCGGCGTATGATGATCTCTTAGGTTGTTGGAAGCAAGCTGCCCATTGTCAATGGAGGCAATACAGCTCAGGAAAGCATGTGGATAGGTATAATATTAGTTGCCTGTCGACAGCAGCAGTTGAGTGAAGAAAGGGGGCTCTAAGAGATGATATAAACAGCTTATGTCGTCACCTAACAAGGACTCTCGAACAGCCGAATGTAAAGCGTCCCATTCTGGCCGCCCTCTGTTCCCTATGGTTAGACGAAGTTATACATGTAAAGCAATGCAGGAAGAGACTAGTGATGGGTATGTAAGAAAAGAAACCAGCCCTTTTGTTGGCCACAGTCAGGGATTTGATATACAGCTTTTTTGTGGTTAATGGTGGGTAGTGCAATCCAGGCTGAATTCAAATGCGAACCAAGGAACTCCCTTTTCGTATTCAGTAATATGCATGATGGTTAACTGGCTCATTATTGCTCAGTATCCGACATTAAGTACTCGTTGAAATTTGCATTGTCATGAAGTGATTTTTAGATATGTAGAGTAGAAATGATTATTGTACATTTTCTTTCGCTCATTCTTGTACTTTATGTCTTGCTTGAATTAACAATTTATTCCTGCTTAAAGGAGTAAACACAACTAACTTTTGAGTACCTGTTCTTTGCTTTGTGATGATGCGTAAGACATTATTATACATGGACAATCATGTGGTATGATCACTAAAGAATTTACAGTCGAATTTCCTTCTCACCCTGTTTCGGTTTCAACAGCCGAGCGATGACTGTGACATCAGTGTGTGCTTATAGGTCACGTGAGACGTTAAGAAACTATGATATAATCGCTGCTTTGTCATTTTAATTCACTACAATGCTGAAGCCAGCCAGCTTGTACAGCCTGTATGGCAACAAGTGTATAAGCAGCGACTTGCTCTCTTTTCACATGACCTATAAGCACTCTTTCACGTTACATTCGTTGTTCGGCTGTTGAAACCGAAACAGCATGAGAGAAAAGTTCAACTATAAATTATTTATCGGGCATAAGTGAATACCACCCAGTGATTCATACATAGTAGTGTCTTCCACATCGCTGTAGAGAAGAAAACATGCCTCCAAAATTAAGCGTCTGTACTCTTTGAATAAGCGGCATTTTAATACTAAGCCGCCGTGGTGGCTCAGTGGTTATGGTGCTCGGCTGCTGACCAGAAAGACGTGGCTTCGATCCCGGCCGCGGCGGTCGAATTTCTATGGAGGCAAAATTCTAGAGGCCCGTGTACTGTGCGATGTCAGTGCACGTTAAAGAACCCCAGGTGGTCGAAATTTCCGGAGCCCTTCATTACGGCGTCTCTCATAACCTTAGTAGCTTTGGGACGTTAAACCCCATAAACCAAACCAAACCATTTTAATACTGAACAGCAGAGCTAGCATATGCTCTTCAAAACAGTTTTGGTTCTTCATCATGTTCACTTCTTTATTCTCACAATCCTTGAACAGCTATAAATGATATCCTTTCAGAATGCTACATAAGGGTACACAGTGCTTTCTTACTTTGAATTCTCACAAAATAAACATGGAGCTAGCCTTTTGCCTTGGTTCCGATTAGCACTTTGTACCTTATGTAGGTCATCAATGAGTAAAAATTAAGGCAGGCTCATACTAATAGGTATTCAAGGTGGAAGCCCAGGCAGTATTTGTTTTGGGTCGGTACTCTGCTGTTTTTTCATGAAAACATGCTCTCTTTCAGATGTGATCTTTGTTGCACATGTGGCACGGAAAATAATTTTGATCTAAAATTACTTGATTGTCTCAAAATAAAATGTGCTGGTACTGCTCATGTGCCATGCCTCCTCTCAACTTTCATGATAATTTCTGCAAATTACTTAGGCTCGCCAAGCCGCGGTGGCTCAGTGGTTACGGCGCTTGGCTGCTGACCCGAAAGACGCGGGTTCGATCCCGGCTGCGGCGGCCGAATTTCGATGAAGGCGAAACTGTAGAGGCCCGTGTGCTGTGCGATGTCAGTGCACATTAAAGAACCACAGGTGGTCGAAATTTCCGGAGCCCTTCACTACGGCGTCCCTCATAGCCTGAGTTGCTTCAGGACGTTAAACGCCAATAAACCGACTTAGGCTCGCCAAGAGCTGCAAACATTCAATTCCATATGCTGCTGTAAAAGTGCAGTGACCAAATGCCTTACAGAATTCTTTAAAAAAAAAGCTGTAAAAGTTGCTGATGGAAATAAAGTTAGATTGCATGTGGTGTGCTATTGCTCTGTACGGTTTCTTGCATGCTTACAGGAATAGCAGTAGTTACATCGTGCACGTACGGGCTCTTTTCCTTCCCACCAGGAAATAGAGATCAATGTGTAATACCATTCCAGAGCAATGCAGTGAGCAAATGCCTTACGCAATTCTTTGCAGATTCAAAAGAAACACCCTGCAACAAAAAGAGTGAAAAAGGATTCCTAAATAATTCCCGAAGAACTTTCTAGAGTCATTACAGTGTGTCTCCTGATAGCCACTAGCTGAGCTTCTATAGGCATGTGGTAGCCACTTAGTTATTTGAACTCTACTGAAATAATTACAGGTTCAAAAGCGTCACATTCAATGAAATGAATGCATTCAAATGGATTCCTCTAAAAATCCTTTAACTAGCTTCAAGAGAGAGCTGTTACGGTGTTTCTTTGAAAGGACGTTAGCCAAGTGGAAAATTAGCTCTTGAAACTCTGGACAAAATTCTGTACAGATCTAAAAGAAACATATTACATTCTAAATCGCAAAAGCAATTTTTGTAATGGGGGACTCCGGGTGTTGTGCTTTTTATGTTCCGCGTTTGCTGCCGCTAACTTCTTGGTGGCAATTAGGAATGAACACGTCGAGTCAATGGCATGTTGTGTTCTCTGTTGAGACTATTTTCTTTTTTTTGTTTTTGTTGTTGTTGTTGCCGGAACGCTGGATTTGCGTAGTGTTTGATATTATTTTTGCTTTTTGAATGTTGCCCCCCTGCTTGGTCTCTATGACTGCAGTATGTGTAAATAAATATGCTGGTTTCTGTGGCGAGAAGGGGCAGCAGAGTAGCTTGGGATGTGAATGTGTGGAACACGTTGCCACAACGGTATATACACTTTCAGTGTGTTTCGGCCTTGTGGAGAGATAGAACGTTCACAGTAAACGTGGTTTAATGGCATCGTAGTCGAAATGAAGAAGGAATGGGCTTGTGCAGGCAAGTAAAGCAGGCGGCGGGAGAAAGGTAGGCAGATGAGATTAATAAGTTTCCAGGGATACGGTGGTCGCAGCTAGCAAAGGACAAGGTTATTGGGGAGACATGGGGGAGGCCTTTGCCCTGCAGTGGGCGTTGCCAGGCTGATGAGTTTGACAAAAGTTTTGCGTGATCGTGTTGGTTGCCTGTCTTAATTATGTGTTGTGTTGTGTTGGGTTTTATGGCACATAGGCAGCTAAGGCCAATTAATACCTTGAGTTTGCCTGTGCTAATGCTCAAGCCAAAATGGCAACCCTTCAGAGAAAGTTGACAAAGCGGAGGTGATGGAGGTGAATCAGTTTAGATCGCGCACGTGGGCATGTACTGGGACAACGCGAATGTAATAGTGGATACTCGCGAAAAGGCCGTGTGCTGCGTAGCCTTTTTTTGGTTTATGTACCCATCACAGCTATCAGACGCCATAAACTCGTTCCCATTCCAGGGCCACAGAAGCGCTCACTTACGCTGGCATTCTGCTAAGAAGCCAGCTAGTAAACGTGTTCACATGCAACTCAAACGACATACGTCGAAGCATGCTGACAGAAGCTTTGAGAGGCAGAAGTCGATTGTCTTTATTGTGGGCCTGCGAAGGCATACTCTGTCGTTTTACTTTTTTGAACCTTCACATGTTTGGTGATGAAATTGAAGACATTCTTTATTCAGAGATATCCCGCTTCTCCCAAGGGTCTGTAAGCAGGGGGAGGGGGGTGCAACTTGGAAAAAAGATCTTGATTATTACAGCACATTTGGTTACAAGAGTCCGGTGCACTCCGTTAGGGTTCGTGCAAAAATGAATTAAAGGGACCATGAAAAGAATTAAAAGCCACTTGTAAATGTTAGAAGTGATGCTCAGAAGCATTGACACCAAGTATGAGTCTTCGGAACAGAGCCGGCAATTTATTATGAATTTTTGAAAATCGTGTTTTTTAAAATTCGCGGGCCGCTTGGTGTCTTCGTAGGGAGCAATTCTGAAACCAAAATCGGGAAAACAGATGTCACTAGTCCCATGACGTCGGCAGGCCACCACACGCTGTCATTCGCTAGAGCCGCGGCAGCTTCGACGTCACGGGCACATTTCCGGTAGCTGTGAAAATCGTCTGCTCGAGCTGCCGCGCGACCCCCTCGGGCAAGCGCGAGCGAGGGCATTGCCTTCGCGCATATGGTTTTAATTTACCTCTGCCGCCTCTTTCTATCGCGAGTTCGGGAGCCACTCGCAGTGCCTTTTTCGACCGCCCAAGATGAATACGCCTTGCTGTGTCGTCGGCTGCAAACCCAGTGACTGGCGAGGTGTTGAACTCAGGCATGTTATTCCTAGAGACGTGCGTGAGCGAGCAGCCTGGATGGAGCGCATCGGACTGCCAGCGTCGCAATCCAAGAAAGCGCCGAGACAGGAGAGACGCTGCCAACGCACACTGCTCCTCGGGAGTGCGACAACCGGAAGTTGTAAACATAACGTCAACGAATGACGTATTCATGGGCGGAGCCCAGTCCCGGAGCTGTTTTCTTTATTTTTTTATGGTGCCCCGCGCGTACGAGTTGAGGGGGAGAGGAGGAGGGTGATTTTTAATCGCCTATAACTTCGTTGTTATTGATGCTAGCTCAAAAATTCTTGCGCTGGAGTGACGAGTGATGGATTGCCTATCTTTACATAATCTCAATTAATTTGTTTCATGGTCCCTTTAATGTAAATGTTCATTCACCGAACCGAATTTTTTCACTGATTTCACTTAGGAATCCCTTCATGGAGCGGCTGGACGTGTAAAGCATTTTTAATTTTTATTGACCATGAAAGCAGACAGGTTATATACACCTTGACTCTTTGCCAAGGCTTTCTTCACCCATAAGTTTATTTTTATTCTATTTCTGCAAACCGTAGTGCTCCTTCATTTGCAGCTAACAATTTCAATGTTCTGATCGGGATTTTTTTTAAGAGCACAGGGTAAGCCCTATACTTCCCATGCATTTTAGGCCATGTTGAGGTACAGTCTTTGTCAAAACTAACCAGGCTGCATGGTTTGCTTCTAGCTTGTACAGTGGAGCCCTTACAGCTTTGCTGAAGTTGGAATGGCCGTTAAAGGTAAGGCCTGGGGGCCTTCTTACCTTCTAATAACTTTTGATCTTTAGGAAAGGCACAAGGGCTGCACTGTGCAAGCTTGAAGCAAACCATGCAGCCTGGTTACTTTTGACAAAGACGGTACATGTTTCTCACGAACAAATAGGAGTACCCTTGTAATATATATATTATTTTGTTCCAAATTTCATGCACTGTTTACTGAACTAGAATAATTGAAATGTGTTCAAAATTTGATTTTTAATGGAATTTCTACCTGTAGTACATAAATTATGGCTTTCTTTGCTCATTTGAAAAATCAAAACGGAAAAACTGCTGAGTGAAATTGCTTAATTCTAGTTCAGTAGTTTTGAACACTTATGTAGATGGTTGCAAAAGAAAATCTGCTGTCTATCTTGGAAGACATTGGAAATAACGGTACCTTTGTAAGAAATAATATATTGAGATAATTGAGCCTAAAGTGAAAAAAGATGTGAAAAAGAAATTTTTACTCGCACAAACACATTCATAGTCATTGATTTAATAGCCCCCTGCTTCGTAGTCCTTGTTGCAGTCATTTTTTCGCTTTTGCGCTTGTCGTTTTGCTTGCTGGGCCTCTTTTGTGAGCTGTCTTGTTGCTCGGTCTGCTAAGTACATACGCTTGTGGTCAGCTTTCCTCAGCCACTTGATGGTGTTGCGCCCTGGGTTCAATGCACACGCCTTCAAAACGTTTGCCCGTGTGATGCTACCATCATTAAATGGAAGAACAGCGTCCAGTGCTGCCATCCTTAGCATCTGAAGCCTAACAAACACATGCACTTTGTCACAATTTTGATGAGCTCAACACTGCCACCGCACTGTCTACACACAAAACTCTTGTGTAATTGCGGCACAAATGCCATCCATGTCCATTAAGGGATATTCGCTGCCGCTCTGTAGCACATCCTCTTCCTGGAAGCACACAGAAAAACTTGAAAGCTTCGATGCCGAGGAGCTGGTGCGTTCAGCGTCTCATTAGGTCGCAGACTTCCTTTTGCTTTTTCACGATGAGTGTTACGGTTGCCGATAAATTCACGCCTGACAATGGCCTTCTTTGCCCTCGGCATCTCAACTTATCAATAACAACCAACACCGGCACAAAGTACAATACTCATCAAAAGGGAAAGCACTCGGACGCAGCTGCATGAAAGTCGCAGAAACATGGAAAAAATGTGCGCAGCATCTCAAGATTGTCTTGGCTAAAGGATGGATGGGTGGATGATAATGGCTTTACCCTTGTTGACGTCCCCTCTGGGAGGGCTGGGTGGAGTTCTGTGCACCTCAAAACCAAGTGCCCTATGGTCTCCGCTTCCGTTTTACAAGCAGAGCCCAAAATATCCACTTCTTCAAATTTGGACCTATAAGTTATTGTTCTCAGAGTCCCTGTCCTAGCCTCAAGAAGCAGTGAACTGCCCCGCGAATTATCGAATAACCGTTCTTTTTTCATGTCTTGTTTTCGGGTTCTATTTGTCCGTTTTGTGTTAATACTTTTTATGTATAGATACTTGTACACCTTTCTTGCCCACCTTGTTCTCTCCATTTGGGTTAGTCTCTGATCGTATTTCAGTTTGCTGATTGCCTCCCGAACCTCGAACGACGCCCAACCCATATCTCCCTGGACTCCCTCATTCGGAGTGTTCCCATGGGCTCCCAAAGCTAGCCTTCCTACACTTCTTTGTCTGGCATCTAGACTTGACTCTATTTTTGATTTCATGCATAGGACTGCCTTTCCAAATGTGAGGCCCGGTACCATGCTTCCCTTCCATACCCCTCTAACCACCTCATACCTGTTATAGTTCCATAGTACCATATGTTTCATAATATCTGAATTCCTTTTTCCTTTATCCTTCAGAAGCCTCTCATGCTCTTCCAGATATTTTTTTCCTTCATTTAACCATACACCTAGATACTTATAAGTTCTCATATGGTCTATCATAGTGTCCTGTATTTCTGGTGGGTCTTCCCTCTCATCATTATGTACCATTATTCCTGACTTCTCTCTACTGAACTGGAGTCCTAGCTTGTTGCCCTCCTCACCACAGATCTTAACTAGTTCCTGCAGCCTATCTCACTTGGCTCCTAGTAGTACAATGTCATCCGTATACATTAGTCCAGCCAGCACTTGGTTTACCTTCTGACCTTCCTGCATATAACTCTTGCCAACTCCTACCCTACTCTCTTCCAACCTCTTTTCCATTTGACTCGCGTATACCATGAAAAGTAGGGGTGATAGTGGGCAGCCCTGTCTTAGCCCTCTTTTAATTTTAGCTGGTTTTGTAGTTTCTCCCTCCCAGGTTACTACCACCTCATTGTCTGAATATACACGTTATAGGTAGTCAACCAGATTTCTATCGGCACCATATCTCTTCAATTGGTCCCAAAGTTTTTCCTGATTCACATTGTCATATGCTCCTTAATGGCTAAAAATGCCATTCTAGAGGCCTCCGACTTGCCTTAGCTATCTCTATACACTGCGTTATGACAAATAGATTGTCCTCCAACTGTCTGTCCTTTCGGAAACCGTTCTGCAACTCTCCCAAGATCTCTTCACGCTCTGCCCATTCTTCCATTCTCATTTTCACCATCTGCATTGCTAGCCTGTATGCAACTGATGTGACTGTAATTGGTCGGTAGGATTTGATGTTGTCCCTGCTTCTCTTGCCTTTGTATATTAGTCTCATCCTGCTCACTTTCCAGTCTTTTGGAACGTCTCCTCCCCCTACTACTTTTTCAATGATCTGTCGTAATTTCAATTTGCTTTTTTCGCCTAGTATGGTAATTAATCTCACAGGTATGCCGTCTGGTCCTGTCGCTGTTCCGATGGGAACCTTGCCTTCTATTCTGTCTCAGTCCCCTGCTATCTTCTCCCTAAGCTCTTCCTCGCCTGTCCCATTGGTATCCCTGTTCTCCTCTAGTCCGCCCGCCACAGGCTCTGCAAATGCTGCTTCGATTGTTTGTCTGATAAATTCTTGTGCTTCCTCTCCCTCTATCCTTTTTCCATCCTGTGTGGTTAGAGTGTCTAGGATGCTCTCTGTCCTCTTCCCTTGTAGCCTTATGTGCTCCCAAAACCTCTTTGCAGCATTCCTATCTTTCTTATTTACCTTTATCATTTTCTGCCTTCCCTATTTTGGCTTGGACTAATGCCGCTGCCTCCCTTTTGCTCTCAAGGTATTCATTCCATTTTGCATCGACTTTGCCTGGTGGGGCTCCCCTTTTCTTTGCAAATCTGTGTTCCCTAGATGCCTCTTGTTGTCGCACTATGGCTGCCTTCACTTCCCTGTCCCACCAGCTTTTTGGTGTGTGTCTTCTCTTTCTTCTTCCCTCTTTGCTTTGGGCCTTCCCTAACTCCCTTTGAAAAACCCCCACTAGGGCATCTTTTGTCCAGTCCCTATCCAGCCGCTTGGATACTATGTCTTCAATGTGCCCCAACACTTCCTGCAGTTGTGCATCAGTCAGGTTATGTTTGCTTTCCCTCCCTTGAGTTCCTACTGCTGGTATTGCCCTGCCAAATCTAATTTTGATTCTCCCGCAAGGGCACCTTGTGTAATGAGGTGTTGGTGCTTGGCGCCACCACGGACCCTTAGCCCCCATACCGAAGCTGTCATCCGTTCCGTGGCGATAGGTTGAAAGGTGGAGGGAAGAAACCTTGAACGGTGGCAGTCGAGGAAGTGGTCAATCCTCGGCCGATGGGCCGAGGACCAGGCGGGGAGTTCGGGACCTTCCTCTGCGTATAAGGGTGAATCAGAGGCGACAAAGTATGAGGAACCCTTAGCCAGTACATGCCGTATGGAAAAATTTGCAAGTAAATCTGATCGGCCCCCAAAAAGGTGTCGCACCTAACACCCTAAAAAGGTGTGTAGGCAAAGACAACAAAGCAAAAAAGCAGTGAACCGGAGATCTCCTTGTAGAAATTAACACAAAAGTACAGAGCACCAAACTGATGTCGTTTCAGAATCTTGGAGAAACAAGTGTACAGGTAACCCCGCACCGCACCCTGAACCACTCAAAGGGCGTCATATCTGAATATGAACTCCTACAGAGTAGCGATGCGGAAATGGAAGAAGAACTATCTGAACAAGGAGTTACAGCAGCCAGACGAATAACCATCAGGAGAAACAATGTTGAAATCAAGACGAAACACATTGTCTTAACCTTCAATACCACAACTCTGCCTGACTCCATCCACGCCGCATACCTCCATTGTAAAGTCCGCCCATACATACCAAACCCGAGACGATGTTTCAAGTGCCAGCGCTTTGGACACAGCATGTTGGCTTGTCGCGGTAAACCAACTTGTGTCACATGGGTAGAAGACGCACATACAGAGGAAAGATGCGAACGGACACCAAAATGCATCAACTGCAATGGCGCACATGGCGCGTACTCCAGGTCGTGCCCAGTCTGGAAAACAGAAAAACAAATCATAACTTTGAAGACCACAGAAAACCTGTCCTACCTTGAAGCAAAAAAACGCGTCTCTTTCCAACAGAAAGGGACATACTCTGAAGCGGTGACGCGGGGACCGTTGCTGCCTTCAGTTTCTGTCGGCACACAGGTCGATCCGAAGGACCTGGGGTCGACAACCAAGTCCCCACCACAGAAGTCGGTGACACAGTCCACAGGGCTGAAAATTTCGCGGGAAGACCACTCGATCCTCGCCGGAGGACCTCAGGCCCCACTTTCAGCAGCGGCATCCTCGGCGACAGACACCCAGGACAGCTCTGCTGAACTGGACCTGTCGCCCCACCCCTCTAAGAAGGCAACTGCTGGCCCAAGAGACTCTGCCGCTGGAGCAGGGACTGGTTCAGCGGTGCCAACAAAAAAGACGAATGCGAAGGCCACGGGTCATCGCAATCAAGAAGCATCCTCCACGTCCACCGTGGAGGAAATGGATGTCAGCGAAAGTCCGCCGACATCTAAAACACACGCACCCGCGGCGTCTCCGCGGAAATCCAGCGCCACGAAAGTGGCGATGGATTCAACTCCTGGCTCGCCACCGCTGCAGCGGCGGCGAGACTCCCTAGAGAAGAAAGGGAAACCGCGAATCACTGCTGCTGAGAATAAATAACTTTCCCCAATCCCCAGCTTATCACAATGGCGTATATAATACAATGGAACTGTAGAGGTCTACACAGAAACTACACAGACATAACTGAAATGCTGAAAACAATGGTGCCTACAGCTGTGTGCCTGCAGGAAACAAACCTTGGGCCACAGCACACAAACATCTTTAAAAAATATAATATTTTCCGGAAAGACCGAGTACAAGCTAGCCGACTCTCGGGAGGCGTCGCTATCATAACGCAAAGTGATGTCCCTGCAAGAGAGATATCATTAAAGACAAACTTGGAAGCGGTCGCAGTAAACATCATTAGCCTTAAAACGATAACAATATGCTCTGTGTACATACCACCACACAACACAATTGCCATGCGTGATCTAGAAGAACTTCAAGAGCAGTTGCCTGAGCCATATGTGATAATTGGGGATTTTAACGCACACTCCTCATTCTGGGGAAGTGAGCATACTGATTCCAGGGGTCAGCTCATCGAGGATTTTATTCTTTCGAATAACATATGTTTAATGAATACGGGAAAAGCCACGTACTGTTGCCCCAGCTCTGGAAAAATGACCTGCCTCGATTTAGCATTTGCATCTCCATCGGTTTTAGAGCGCAGCTCTTTGGCGTCCGTTCCTGGGTTTCGCGTCGTCGTCGGCGTCGGCCTCGTAACCAGCTCCGCCCCCCTTTCATCCCCCCAGCGCTATCGGCGTCAGCGGCATCAGTCAGTCGCTGCTATCTCTTCCCTCCTCCCTTTATCGTGTTGTCCGCTTGCTGCGCGCGCTTCTGCCCCCATCGTTTGCCGCTGGGTGTACACGCCGCCCCCTCCCCCCTCTTCCTGCGAGTCTCCGGTTGTCAAAGCGCCGGCTCGAACTTAATTCCTTTCTTTGCTCCTCCTCCAATGCAACCCCTGTGCGGTGGCAATCAGAGAGCCAGATCGGTGGCGGCGGATCTGTATATGTGCACCGCCCGAGCCGAAATTGCGAATACGTGTGAAAAATAAAAAAAAAATTCTGTGATAGCGCATACATGTGTTGCTCGATTTCTTTGCCTCAATCTATCGAAAAGGTGAAACAGCTTATTTGCTGCGCTCAAATTTCGCATTAGGAAGTAACGTAATCGTCGGTAATTTTTTAATGATTTTATTTGGGATGTTTTAGACGACCCTCGGGGAAGTGATCACTTACCTGCGGTTTTAAAGCTAACATCAACTAGTCATCCTGTCTAGGAAGCCACGGCGATGGAAAATTCACCTCGCCGACTGGGCACTTTTCAGAACGAAGGCCACACTAGAAAAAGAATATGCCGAAACCCTTACTATAGAAGAAATAAATGAAAAATTTGTCACATGCTTAATATCTGCAGCAATAGAAGCCATCCCACAAACGTCTGAAATTGCACGAAAAACACATAAAGTTTGGTGGTCAACTGAATGCTCATTGGCTAAAAAGCAGCAAAACAAGGCTTGGGGCAACCTTCGCAGATATCCCACTGCAGGAAACTTGCTCATCTTCAAAAGGGCTAGAGCCAAAGCACGATACATTAGACGCAACGCAGAAAGGTCATCATGGCAACAGTACATATCCTCCATAAACAGCTCAATATCATCCAAGAAAATGTGGGAGCAGGTGCGGAAATTCACTGGAAATTTTACCCCATTCACATTTCCAATGCTAACAACACCCGGTACTCAGACAACATTAGAAGAACAAGCCAACATATTGGGTGAGCATTTTTCCACAGTTTCAAGCTCATCCAACTACACACAAACATTTCAAAAGCACAAAACAATAGTAGAAAAACAAAAACTTCCCTTTGGAACATGCATACACGAAGACTACAATCAGCTTATTACAACGAAGGAACTAAACACGGTACTAACATCCAGTGAAATGACAGCACCAGGCCCAGACAATATACATTATGCCATGCTTGCTTACCTCTCTGAGAGTGCCATAGAGGCTCTCCTAAAATTTTTCAATAAAATATGGATGAGTGGTGAAATCCCCCCAAGTATGGAAAGAAGCAATCATAGTACCCTTCCTAAAACCTGGCAAACCACCAACTAGTCCCACCAGCTACAGGCCAATAGCACTCACTAGCTGTATAGCAAAATCATTCGAAAGCGTACTAAACATCAGACTAACCTTCATACTTCAGTCCCAGCAACTTTTAGATATACACCAGTGCGGTTTTAAAAAGACATGTTCCACAACCGATCACCTCGTTTGCTTTGAGAACACAGTTCGGGAAGCGTTCATCCACAACCAACACTGTATCGGGGTCTTCTTCGACATGGAGAAGGCTTACGATACCACGTGGAGGTTCGGTATCCTCCGTGACCTAGCGGACCTAGGTATCCGCGGCAGGATGCTGGACTGTTTGAGCGACTTCCTAAGCAACTGTACATTCAGAGTCCGCCTAGGTGCAACCTTCTCCAACACTTTTATTCAAGAAACTGGCATACCCCAGGGGTGCATCCTCAGCACAACCTTATTCATCATCAAAATGAACTCCATAGGAAAAGTAATCCCAAAATCCATAATGTACTCAGTTTACGTAGACGACCTCCAAATAGCATGCACGTCATCCAGCATACCTACCTGTGAGCGACAGATACAAATAACAATAAATAAACTGGCTACCTGGGCAGATAGAAACGGATTTAGATTTTCCCCTCAGAAAACAGTAGCGGTCCTGTTCTCTTTGAGACGAGGCCTACAGGCCGACCCCGCACTATATCTAAACCAAACCCAATTACCTGTCAAACAAGAGCATAAATTTCAAAGGATAACTTTCGATAAAAAGCTCACATTCTTGCCACATATAAACAGCTAAGAGAAAAAAGGTTCTCAGGCCCTCAATGTACTGAAACTACTGTCAAGAAAACGCTGGGCGTCTGATAGGGCATACCTGCTACATATATATCGTTCTCTGGTTCGCTCTAAGCTGGACTATGGGTCCATAGTATATGGCTCAGCAAGACCGTCCTACATAAAACGACTGGATCCTATCCACAATCTTGGTTTAATGTTGTCTTCCGGTGCTTACAGAACTTCACCAATAGCAAATCTATATGTGGAAACGAATGAACCTTCCTTAGAAGATCGAAGAACTGCACTAACTTGTACATACATCCTCAAAATCCTTTCTCAGCCCAAACATCTCTGTTATCCAATTGTCACGAAATGCCCATCCCGAATACTCTTCAACAAGCCTCACGCAGTTAAGCCGTTGCTCTTGCGCTTCGAAGAAAAATGCCAAGCCCTGAACATACTAAATGAAATTAAAAATATTGCCCCAAGACACGAAGCGTTACCACCGTGGTACACTCTCCCCACAGTGTGTGACGTCACACTAACATTCCTCAGGAAAACCTGTACACCACATGACCATATAATACAAGAATATCTAGCACTACAAGAAAAATACAGAAATTACACTGCATTTTATACTGACGGGTCAAAAACTCATGCTCATGTAGGAAGCTCAGTAATACAAGGAAAAAATGAACATGCAGTACGACAGTTTTCACCGCGGAGTGTTATGCTATTAGTGTTGCGGTACAGAAAATAACAAATGAAAACTTCAAAAATAGCATCATTTATACCGATTCACTGAGCGTCCTTACAGCATTAAACTCCAAAAATGCGCCGCCGCGGTGGCTCAGCGGTTATGGTGCTCGGCTGCTGACCCGAAAGACGCGGGTTCGATCCCGGCCGCGGCGGCTGGAATTTCTTTGGAGGAGAAATTCTAGAGGCCCGTGTACTGTGCGATGTCAGTGCACGTTAAAGAACCCCAGGTGGTCGAAATTTCCGGAGCCCTCCACTACGGCGTCTCTCATAGCCTTAGTCGCTTTGGGACGTTAAACCCCATAAACCAAACCAAACCAAAAATGCCACGGAGCCACTGATTGGAAGCATCATACACAATATAGTAAAGGTCGCAACACAAAAACGTGTTATAAAATACTGCTGGGTTCCCAGTCCCGTCGGCATTAGGGACAATGAGAGGGCCAACATGTGTGCTGCAAAAACCAGAACCATGGAAATAAAAAATGTGAATTTGCCTCCTAGGGATTACATGAAGTTAGTGCATAGCAGACTAAGAGCCAAGTGGCAAGCTTGGGAAAATGAAGGACACAACAAGCTGCATACCATGAAGCCCATTTTAAAAGAATGGAAATCATGCCGCCATAAAGAGCGTTTTATTGAAGTAATTTTATGTCGTTTACGCATAGGTCACACGCACATCACCGCCGCCGTGGTGGCTCAGTCGCTATGGTGCTCGGCTGCTGGCCCGAAAGACGCGGGTTCGATCCCGGCCGCGGCGGTTGAATTTCTTTGGAGGAGAAATTCGAGGCCCGTGTACTGTGCGATGTCAGTGCACGTTAAAGAACCCCAGGTGGTCGAAATTTCCGGAGCCCTCCACTACGGCGTCTCTCATAGCCTCAGTTGCTTTGGGACGTTAAACCCCATAAACCAAACCAACCAAACACGCACATCACCCATAACTTCCTATTAACAAAAAAAGACAAGCCTGTGTGTGAAATGTGTGGTGAGTAGCTTACGGTAAATCACATTTTAATTTCTTGTTCGCATCTCGAAGAACTTAGAAAAATTTTTTTACGGTATTTTACAATGAACACATTCCATTTCATCCCGCATTGCTTTTAGGCGAGCAAACACTTGTCGAGTTTTCACTTGTTTGTAAGTTTCTAAAGAAAGCCAATGTTTTAAATCTATTATAATGTAACCTCTGTACACTTGACATAACTCACTTCATCTAACCTTGTGTTTGGCACATGATAGCCATAGTTGCTAACCTTGTGTTCATCTAACCTTGTGTCATCTAACCTTGTGTTTGGCACATGATAGCCATAGTTGCTTATGCGCCATAAAAACCCATATAACTAACTAATTTTGATTCTTCTGTGGTCGCTTCCCAGGCTTTTCATACCTTCTTCGTCAATTTTCATGTCCCTTAACCTGTTGTACAGTTTGTGGGACATTAGGCAATAGTCAATAGTTGAGTGCGAGTTATTTTTTTACCCATGTTACTTTCCCTTCGCATTTTGTTTCCGTATTAACTATTACTAGATCATGGACCTTGCAGAATTCTCCTAGCATCTTCCCCGTTGCATCTGTAGCTCCGTCAAAGTATTCCAAGTGAGCATTCATATCTCCCAAAATGGTTATTTCCCGATGCGAGCCTAAGTCCCTGATGTCTTAAGACATACATTGGAAATGCCCTTTATTCTCCTCACTCGACTCACTCCCTGTTTTCAGGCATACAAACCCTATTATTGTTCTTAGACTCCCCACTATGCCCTGGAGCCATAGATGCTCTCTGCAGGTCTCTCTTACCCTTTCCCAATCTTGCCCCTTTACTAATGCCCCCAGGCCTCCACCTTTACAGTCTTTCTCTTTTCTGTTACACCCTATCCAAGTGTGACCTGCAATGTGTGGCGGTTTTTCCATGTCTCTCAGGTGAGTTTCCGCAACCCCATATACCCCAATGTTTTCAGATTTTAGTTCTTTGATTTCATCCCGTTTAATTCGACTTCTTCCCTCTTGCATGTTAATGAACCCAACATTGAGATGCTGCTTCCTTTTCGTTCGCTGTGCCCTTGTCCTGCCCCTCCTCCTTTCACCTTTGCTGTCTACTCCTTGGCCCTCGGGTATCCTGCATGCCTGTAAAAAATCCAGTGCCCTATGGCCCATCCTCTTCCCAACCTGCCAACCTGCAACTTCGCGACTGTTTAACACTTTTTTTGCCGGGCGCCCCATGTTTCTCCTGAGCAAAGGGGACTGCCCCATCAATATACGCTGTCTACATGCCCGAGATGAAAAACACCCTCAAAAGAGAAGACACACCCGTCAGAACAGTATCCTGCACGTCCAAGACCAAATTACACAAAAAAGGGAAGGAGAGAGAAAAAAAAAGGAAAAACTTCTTAAATAAAGGCCTAGCACAAGGTTCACGGCTAACCCTTCATGGGTCCAGTGCTAACCTACTTCCCGTTCGCTAACTTCAACTCACTGAAACCTACTTCCTAATCTACTTTCCTAGTCCTACCACCTGTTTAAATGTGCCGCCGCTTTCTAGTCCATAATCAACCCCCAAAAAAACAAAAACAAAACATAGATGGTACTTAGCTACGAATGGATCGATGCTGCGACGGCTCCCCGGTTTTTTTATATGTAGCTTATTTCAGAAAAGCTTTGAAATCAGGTGGTGGACTTTTTGGTAGCAAAAATTGACGATAAACGCGGAGGGTATCTGGAAAAGGGGCATGGCCGCTCACTACATGGTTTCGGGAAAAGCATTTTGCAGCCTAACATATGGCTTTCTGAGGAAAGTGCGATCATGTAATATGTGTAGAAAGAATTGAACTTCTCAAAGTGCAAAAGAAAAAAAAGCGTTTTTGGATGACAGGCCTTTTCAGCTGCACTGTTAAGGGCACAGGCTAAGGTAAAATTAGAAAAAAAAACGTTTTTTTTTTTCTAATTTTACGTTACCCTGTGCCCTTAACAGTACAGCTGAAAAGGCCTGTCATCCATGCCCAACTACTTTGCTGGAAGAAGCTAAAGAGCATATGCAGAAGACTGCAAGACATCCTGAGGCATGTGTATGAAATATATAGCACACAGAAAGTGGCACGAGACAAATCGAACGTGTGAAACGCAACATTCTCTAGAGTTCAATAAGCACTTTCATCTGGGCGGGTTGGTTCATAACAGCAATTAAAGGAATAAACTTGTGCAAAGGGATTGAAGAAGAAAATGAAAGAGACCTGAGGACAGGACAGACTGCTCTGTCCTGTCCTCACGTCTCTTTCGTTTTCTTCTTCACTCCCTTTGCGCAGGTTTATTCCTTTAGCTGCTATTCCCTGAATTGGCTCTGCTACTAAAAGGGCTCCTTCACTGCAAGTGCTGCTTATTCATGTGTAGTCTGTGCATATGTTCTTCATGTGAAATTCACATCAAACATCTATTCCTTATTCAAATCCAAAGAAGTGAACGTATCTGCACCCTAGCTGTGGCTGCTTGAACCACGAAAGATAACAGTGTATCTGTTTCCTGCAAAAATGGCAAGGAATGGAGCTGAGGACTACTGACGTGCAAGACAGGTATCACTTCAGTTTTCTTTCATGTGGTGATCTCCTGATGGTGTCGGCCATTTCTCATCGAAGTGCTGTGGGGTCGAGAGATAGTTTGCAGAGCATGTGTTCAATGAAGCCGCAAAATTTCTTTAAAAGTTCTAAGTACTACTTGAACACCATCATATAAAGGAGGCCACTCACCTTTTGCAGTTAATATTTTTGCTGTATTAGTGTGCATTTTGAGGCCACCATATTCCAGGCAATGAAAAACTTGATTGACGAAATGTACACGGTACAAGTCGTGTCACAATTCCTTCACAAAGTAAGGTGTTTGGCATCCCTAATTGCCACTGGCTTTCACACAGGTAGTTCATAAACTGATAATTTGACAGTCACCATCCTGCAGCATAGTATAGTTTGCATCTACATTGGTAAATAATACATAAATTTACCCTAATACACATAACTAGGGCCATGATCCACGTATGAGTTAAACCTGTGCAGCATACAGTGAAATACCACCAGAATGAATGCCAATTTATCAGTTAAACATTTTCTGGAACCTCATGTCCATCACACGTAATATCTGGTAGGCTGTAGTTTGGCTTCATAACTTCAGAATGACTTATGCTGTCAAGAAGACTTCATGCGACTGTATGAAAGCTGATATCACTTTAATGCCCTTCAAATTTCTTCTCATTTAGATATTTAGCTTACTACTTTCAGTGTGGTTGCTGTTTGTATTCTGTAGCTCTGCAAGGATTCACATCAGCAATGTTTTTGTATTGGTGCTCTGTAATTCGTTCAGCTGAGGTTTCATTGTGCTTCGATGTTCACCAGTATTGTGTAGATACTGCGGGTGGAGATTGGTATGCATTTTCTACACTGGGCTCAAAGAAGTGTGATGTTTTGCATGTGAATGTGTGTAATTGCTGTGAAGTAGTGGTTGGAATGATTGAGATAGGCAAGTGCCATAAGACAGTGTAATTTTTTCAACAGTAAATACCACATTGCATTAGCATAAAACTAGTCTAATTTATTTATTTATCTACTCTGCTGTTTGATGCAAATGATATCACTGACACTTAGCTGTGCTGTTCCCTCCCTGCTGAAAGTAGGGGAGGACGTTGATGTCTTTGGCACAGCCGTGTGAAGTGAAAACTGGCGTGTCATTCTGTGGTTTATAATAAAAATGGTCCATGCATGGTGTCTCTGTGAATATGCTTAGCAATGAAAGAAACAAAATTCCTTCACAGTGCAAGCTCATTATAATCATACTGTGGTCGAGGTAGCAGAACACTGCTGTAAAAATTGAAAATTCAAAAATATAATCTCGTGTATGTCAACTCAAAGTGAATGCATATGGCAAGAAGTGCAGCTCCAGTGGCGGATCAGGCTATGTAGGTATATAGCAGCCAATAGCTCTGTTAATAACCTTGTCGGTGTGTGCGGTTAAGTTTTGCATTTGATGCAAGCTACTGTAGGGCAAGCCATAACACATGCTTGTGAGTAACACCACATGGCTCCTTTGTCTTGTTTTTCCTTGATGATACCATTGTATTATTCTGCACTACTCGAACATTGCCACACTTGCTGCTGTTGCTTGCTAATCCTTAGGGAAAAGTAAACTAAGTAAGTGAAACTAGCGTAAAAAACAATATGAAGTATGTCTGATGTAGATGCATCAGCATGTACAGTAGGTCCCTATCATGGGGGCACAAACACCTGTGCGTTGTTATGACAGTGTGCAAATCTACTGAAAGGAATTCCTGATAGCCTTCTCGGCTAACTCGCTGGTGAGCCTGTGCGGCTTATTATTCAGTGCTTAGCAGGTTTTAGCAGCAAGTGTAGCTTGGTATGGATGTTAAAACTACTCTGCGTGTAGACGCACATCAAATCTAGAAGGAGCTCCTCCGTGCCACCGTGACACCTCTTTGCGAGCGAGTAACGCATACCTTGCAGCGCGCATCTCTGCTTACCCACTGCTGTGTGCGTGGACTTGGCAGCGCGCATCTCTGCTTACCCACTGCTGTGTGCGTGGACTTGGCTCCTACGCGTGCCGTGTCGTTCAGTCGTCGCTTTATTGAAGTCCACACAAAACAAATACGAGGTTCATGCTTCAAGTGCAAAAATTTACAGTCCTGCGAGCGGCGCCGAACATGCGAACGATCGCGCAAGTGACGCTTGTCGCAGTAACGCGCGCGGTCCAATATTGAGATTGGTGCCACTCGCCCGTTAAGAAGAGATGCGGCGAAATAAGCCGACAGTCAAAGATTGATCTCCTGCGCGCATTTGGCGATAGCTTTAACGTATTTGCACGAGATCGAAGTGCGCTCTGATCCCAGCTGTCGCAGTTGTTAATGCGTGCCCACGTTGCGATAGCCAAGGCGAGTACCAGCATAACAGCTGCATAAGAGTTTCTCACGTTAGAAACCTTATGGAGGTGATATTAGATGCTAGGAATGATGGAATCGTACCACCAGAAGTGGCGAAAATAGTGCTCTCGGTGTGACTTTTTCAACATCCGCGGAGAATCGCAATACGTCCAATCGTCCGGCGCCGATCGTTACAGCTCGACGGAGATTTATGAGACGATGTGTCATTCCGTCGACATGGATTGGGGAACGGTGCAGATTTGTTTTCCTGTTCGCTTTTTTCGTTTTTTTTTTTCGGCTCTATGAGAGTTATCCTAACGTGATTCCAATAGGCTGGCAAGGGGCGTCTGCTTCTGCACCTCCACTCTTCGTTTCTTGTCTGCGCCGCCAGGTGCCGCATGCATTTGTTAATTCGCGAATACGACGCTAATGGTGTCTTCGGCTGACACGCACTGATTCCGTGCCGGTGCGGAAGAAGTGACGTCAAATATTACACGAGTGGCACGTCTCCTTGCACATCAGCTGAACGTGCGAAACACTCGCAGAGTGCCGTTGCTCTTTCTGCCGTCTGTTAACCGAGGCCTCTGAGACCCTCGAAAATCTCGGAGGCTATTCCTACGAGCGGCCGACGCCAACGAGCGCAGTCAACAGTTTGTACAATTAGCAACAGCCTCTTCAGAACAGTGCTTAGTACCGCGCTTGTAACAGGCGTTGATAGAATCGGCGGGAAATGCGGGACCCACGAGCCTGCTCGTGAGATACTGCGATTAATTATGGGGGCGCAGGTTTGTAAGACACCACACCAAGGCGTGTGGTGCATACAGCTAGAGTAACTTCCGAAAATATCAACAGGTGATTCTCAATCTACTAAGCGCCCCACATTGTCGCTTTATTGATATCCTTTAACCTGCGCATACGTTGGCAAAAAGTACGATGTTATAAAGTGCACACATGCCCGATGAACAGCATATGCCGTTCGCTGCAAGACAAAAAATATTGACAAACCTTTAATTTCCTCATAACGGAAGGCACATGGCTCGCCGGCCGGTGGCTGCGTGATTGCAGCGCGAATAAATGCATTTCTTTAAAATGTGCCCACTTGTTAAGCTTCGTCCGTTTTTCCTCTTCGTCGATGCTGCGTTATAGTGCCTAGAATATACTGGCTAGTGTGACGACCGCCCGCGCTGCGCTATGGGAGAGGGTGGCGCCGTTTGCGATGAATGCCCACCGACGGCGACAGAGGGCGCTGCTTGTCGGGAGGGTGCTGCCGCAGCAGACGACGCGGCCAGCGCTCCTTTCTGGCTTCGGAAGGCAGCAAGCGGTTGGTCAACACGTGCGTGATTTAACCCGCTTGTGCACGTCTTTTCTGTTCAGCGAGGTACAGCGTTTGTTGTTCTGCGTAGGCCCTCGCACATGCGAGCCATTCCGTACTCCTAGCAGTTTCGTTCGGATTGCATCGGGGTTCTGTGCGAGCGTTGTGTGCGATCGTGTATCCGTGCGTGTGTGTTCACGGTGTCGTTTACACTGTTGTCAATTCACGGAGTGAGTCCCGGATTGTTGTTTTCCTTTGCCTGTCTATAAACGGTACAGAAAGATGTCGAAGCCAAAGCGGCAGGGCAAAAAAAAAAAGACTTGCTTTGTGCCGCTGTGCAAAAGCGGTTACCGCTCGAACAAAGAGCGCGTTTCTATGTTTACTGCATGCACCATCTACGGCTTGCAGAATGGGAGAAAAACCTCAAAAGGAAAGACAGAAGATTAAAGCCAACTGCTGTGGTTTGCGACAAACATTTTGAGAGCACATATCTTGTGTTTTTAAGTTTTTAACTGAAGCAGGTTTTCTCAACTAAATATAAATCATGACCTATAGCTTCACATGATGTCCCTCAGCCACTTCCTCATTCGTGAGGAAAAGGCTGAGGCTTTTATTTGATTGGTCGGGATCCTCGGCATCCTTGCCCAGCCAAGGATGGCCGCTGAGGCTACCTGACCTTTTTAAAGCTTTTACCACCAGCCATTCCTAAATCTCGTTTTCCCCAATATTACTAGGTAGTTAAATTTTTAGGCCCTTTACACCATTGAGAGCTTCCACATTTTTATTAAATCTCACAGAAAACAGTTCCTATACCTTGTGTTTGGCTCATGATGGCCTTAGCTGCCTATGTGCCATTAAACCCAACACAACACAACACATTTTGAGAGCACCTGCAACGAGCGCACGTTCAGTGTCACCGTAAACGGAGTGAGCTCCACCGCGATAAACCGCGTTTGAAACCCGACGCCGTACCTACAATATTTACGGATTATCCGAAACACCTTGTGCCTTAAGTGCCAACGAAGAGAAAAAATAGAAATTTGTGCGAGCAAGAGCCTCCAGCAAATTTAAGCGCCAGAGGCGGGCCCCGTCGGAAGCCTCCGAGTTGTGTTTAGCTGTTGAGAGTGCCGAATCGGTGGACGCGGAAGGATCTGGTGCCGACAACGGAGCTCCTGTGATTGAAAAGTGCTCCACACGTTTTGGTCGTGAAGCAGCCAGCAAGCGCCGGTGGATCGCAAAATAATGGTGCACAGAGACCGTCATTTACCAAAAGTTGCTTAAACTGCAAAAGTTGCTTAAACTGCAAAAGTTGCTTCAACAGCGCCGCTGCCAGTAAATGCTCCCAGTCACCATGCAATTCTGCCATTTCCCTGCGTTTGTTGTTCCTTGTAAATAAAAACGAGTGTTGCGCAACTTTGTTGCCTGCGTTGTTCACATACACAAGATATGAATAAAACTGTACTTGTCAGCAAACGTAGAATACACAGAGAGAACGCATAAATGCAAGCCAATATAACTGCAGCATTTCAAGTTGTTTTTGTATCAAAAAAGAGACCATTCTGCAATCGTCGCTAGAATACAAATCCCGTGTTTCCTTTGTGAGCACGGATGTTTGAAGCTCAGTTGCGCGCCGAACTTCGTTCAAGCTTTCGCAAGATAAAACCGTCAAATACTTCGCCTCTTGTCAAATACTCAAAACAAACCCTGAAACTTGTAGTCAGATGCATCCGTGACGGCTGAAAGCTTTGGTCTGTTACACCTTAATGAAAGCAAAAAATTGAGCAGGCCCCTTGCAGCAGTTGCAGAGCGAGCGCGGAAGGAGCGCGGCGGCCCGCACCCACCGGCTCTGCAGCGCTCCTCGCGGCGGCCGCCGGCATTCATTGCTCTCGGTGCCACCCGGGAGGCCGCGGTCGACACACTAGCCAGTATATTCTAGGCACTATAGCTGCGTCAACCAATGAGCGTGAACAGCGTCGTCTGCTAGCGCGCGCTGCACGACGGGATTGCACTGCGCTCCACCGGCGGTCTCCACGGTGGCGCAGTGGCGCACACGCGTGTCGTGCTCGTCCCTCCCGAATTTACGGCACTGCACGAGTGGCATCCAGCCGAAGACACCATAACATTCTGGAATCCTGGCTACATTCAAAAGAAAATAAAAGAAGCAGCGAATAAAAATAAAACTATCAGACATGCAGAGTGATGATTAAAAAAATGTAATTGTGTGCTCATCTTGCAAGTGTAAAGCTGGAACCGCATGGAGCGTTTTTCGCGAGCGAAAAACGCGACGCGCGGCCAACGCCCGCGTTGCCGCCGTCGCGCGAGCACCCGCACGAGAAAAATGAAGCGGCGCTGTCGCGCCGCGTTTTTTCGGGTTGCCAGGCCACACAACTACCAACGAGGTGAATTATCTGTTACCGCATATATAATATGCCTTCAAATTACAGGACACTAAAATAAAAACAATCTTCATGTAATTATACCTCGTTAAAGGTTGTCTTGTGCATGTTGGCCGAACACTACGCGCGAACGAACACCATGCGTGAATGCACGTGGCTCTTCGGGCGTGCTCAACAGTAAAGCCAGCTCCTCAGAGTAAGAGCAAAGTTCCCCCAAAAAGGTACCGCCGAGATGCGCGGAGAGCAGAGCCATCTGTTGGCGAACCGAAAAACCAAAATGACACGTGCCTGCACGCTGATTGGTGGACGCCGGCCGTGACGTCAGTGGACGCGTAGCGCGAGGCGTTTTTTTTTCTACAAGCGTAGAACCAAGCGGCGGCGCGATTTCGTGTTGGATTATGCTTAACAAATAAAAATTAGAAGCAGAGTAGCGCGTGGCCACTCGGCGCGTGCATCTCTTGCGTCACAGCGTGTCACCGTTGCTTCGACTAGAGCGCTGCGGCCGTCATTCTGCAACGGCCAGTGAATGCAGTAAGACTCTCCGTCCGTGGGTGAGCGGCATTTACTGGCTCTGCGCTGACTGCCGCTACGCAGCCGTACTAGGTGAGCACCGTTTCTCAATTCTGCGCTTTCCTAGATGTTCGTGGTGATTTAGCAGCACTCCCTCAGGCAAACTTTCGAGGAGTCTCGCTTCTCGTACCGCGAGTTCGAACGCCACTCTCACAATCCCATTGTGATGCAGGGCCACGTTTCACAACCTATGACAATCGGCTTGAGCCTTTAGCGCTGAGCGCATTGCGCCTCTGTTTTCAGAAGCTGAATGTTTTTCATATTAGGTGAGGAAAAGAACTGCGAGCGCTGCAGAGCGCTTTAAAAAGGGACCTCGCGTTCGGGTGTTCGATACCGGGCGCTTTTTTTACATTCGGCTGCTTCCCATGTGTCGCGCTCCAGCATGCAGCGGGGCACGATTAAAGAATTTGTCTTATCTCGTCGTCGAGAATAGATATAAGCACTAAATGCACCGCAGGAAAAGCGTATATTGTAGAACTGCTTAAAGGCGGTGATAGCCGCAATGGAGTCTCAAGAGCCTCCGTGGTTACCCACTTTTGCTTTGGTAGATTTTATTTTTGCGAGCGAAAGCGTGGACGGCGGCATCTTTCCCGGCTTTCTTTGTGTGGCGACGCGCGTGGCAAGATGTCGCCACGTGCCGAAGTAGAAGGGGTGGCGCCAGCACGTGCTGCACAGAACGCTGGGATGCTCGCCTAGGCCGGACGCCGCCGCCGCTGCGTCGACCAGCCCGTCGATATGCAACTTCAGGTCGTGGTTGTGTGGTAGAACACGAAGTGATCCAAATTAATCATGAATCATGCTATTGCGGCCCTTTCTAAAATGGGCTATGAGGCGAAAGCAACTTCCGCCTGTGTTGCTGCCCCGATTACTGTGGTTTTCATGTCATAGGTGACGTCACGGGCATGCTCCCGCAGCTTCCATGGTGGAGCACGACCCCCTCTGGCCGTGGGGTGGAGTTGGAGAGGCGGTCGGCGTTCGTAGGGGACATCGCGCGTATGCCCCAGTACATTTCCGGTTACGACGATTTCCGATGACGTCTTTAGTGTTTATTTTGAAGCGAAAAGCTTCACTACTCGCACCAGAGCCGCGCTTCGCGTGAGCCGTCGGAGCCATGATTTGCCACAGCTGCGCATGCGCGAAACCGAGTGACGTCACACGCGGCACAAAAAAAAAATACAGTGCGCCAGGAAACTCTCATATCTCGGTGGGCAGCCGAACCGCCCCGTAAGGGAAGGAAAATGAAAAGCAAATTGGTTTTAAGGAAAGGACGCCTGTCCCTCATATCTCGGTGCATATCCGAACCGCGCCATAAGGGCCTTAAAGGGACTATGAAACAAATTAATTGAGATTACGTAAAGATAGGCAATCCATCAGTCGTCACCCCAGCGAAAGAATTTTCGAGCTAGCATGAATAACAACCAAGTTATAGACGATTAAAAATCACGCTCCTCCTCTCCCCCCTCAACTCATACGCGCGGAGCACCAAGAAAAAATAAAGAAAACAGCTCCGGGACTGGGCTCCGCCCATGAACACGTCATTCGCTGACGTTCGGTTTACGGCTTCCGGTTGTCGCACTCCCGAGGAGCAGCGTGCGTCGGCAGCGTCTCTCCGGTCTCGGCGCTTTCTTTGCTCCCGAACTCCCGGCAGAAATTGGCGGCAGAGGTAAATTGAAAACATATGCGTGAAGGCAATGCCCTGGCCCGCGCTTGCCCGAGGGGATCGCGCGGCGCCTCGAGCAGACGATTTTCACCGCTACCGGAAGTGTGCCCGTGACGTCGTAGCTGCCGCGGCTCGAGCGAATGACAGCGTGTGGTGGCCTACCGACGTCATGGGACTAGTGACGTCTGTTTTCCCGGTTTTGGTTTCAAAATCGCTCCCTACGAAGACACCAATCGGCCCGCGAATTTTAAAAAACGCGATTTTTAAAAAGCCATAATAAATTGCCGGCTCAGTTCCGAAGACTCATACTTGGTGTCAGTGCTTCTGAGCATAACTTCTAACATTTACAAGCGTCTTGTAATTCTTTTCATGGTCCCTTTAAGGAAAATGGAATAAAAGGAAAATTGGTTTTAAGTAAAGGAAATGCCTGTCTCTCATATCCTTGTGTACACCCGAAAGGAATGGACACCACAGTACGTCTCTAAAGCAACCTTCTACGACAGCACCATATTCACTACACGGGCGTCTCCTCCTCCACCTCCGTACAGGCATTGTGTGGACGGCCGAACGCCTGCACCGTTATCGTGGAGCTCCCAGTGCATGTGCGCCAACTGCGACATCCATGAGGTTAAACCAAGCACAACTACAGCTTTTCGCTTGTATATCCAGGCTTAACCAGAGCTAAGCCACTGCCTAATTTTTTTCATTTTTATTTTATGAGTGTTTATGTGTTCTTTATTATTTTTTTATTACTTGGAAAATTTTTATATTTATACCATTATTCTTAATTTTGTTATTTTTATTTTCCGGTGATTTAAACGATTTTAGGTTACGTCTTTAATGACTAAGACATTAGTATTCAGGCTAGGACATACTACACCACCGATGACGTCATCAGTTTGCTTGACAGCGATAGTATGACAGAATTTTGGCCAGTAGTATGGGCATTAAAGGCTATTTCCTTTTTTGCATTAAAATTCACTGCGCAGAACGAACGGATGAAATATTACACTTTTAGTTAGGCGTACACTCGCTCTGTCCGCCCACTTCGGAATAAATACGTCGCCGCTGGATTCTTTGGCGCGATAGCTTGCTGAAATGGCACCGGTTCGCTTTTCTTTTGCACTCTCTCGCCCACACGTACAGGTATAAGTGTACCTTAGCCCTATTTTTCCGATAATTTGGCGATTTTCATGCTCTTAGGCCTTTCTAGATGCAGTGTTTTCTTCGTAGCAACGACACGTGGCGCAGCAGTTCTCATTCATAATATATTCAGTTGTTACATTTTCTTTTATTTGCATAGTTTTTCTTGCTTGTAATGCACTCACCCTCATTATTAGTAATTACGAATGAAAATGAAAGTCAGCATTGGTCCGCCGTGGTGGCTCAGTGGTTATGGCGCTTGGCTGCTGACCCGAAAGACCAGGGTTCGATCCCGGCCGCGGCGACCGAATTTCGATGGAGGCGAAATTCTAAAGGCTCGTGTACTGTGCAATTTCAGGGAACGTTAAAGAACCCCAGGTGGTCGAAAATTCCAGAGCCCTTCACTGCGGCGTCTCTCCTGAGTTGCTTTGGGACGTTAAACCCCAGTAAACCAATAAACCGAATCAACTCAGCGTTGATGTGGTTTTATGTGTTGTTACTATAGATGGCGCTACCGTTTACACATGCCCCTGTGCAGCGTGCCCCTGTGGGACGCTGCGGCAGGGAGTAGAGAGATTTAGTATAGGGTCACCCTATTGCTTTGGGTCGCAGGGGAATAGCGGTACGCTACTGCGCATGCGCAGAACGCTAACGGATCTTGGGTATTTGGGTGAGCGGGCGACGCTAACGCTAAATCGGCGAAATAGCGTGCGCCCCAAAGCCTGCTTTGCGTTGGGTCAACATGGCAGCGCCCATCGAAGCGGGCTGTCTCTCTTCATCACCGATTTGTCGTTGCCGCTACTCTGTGGCTCACGCTCACAGCAAACTAAAGGCGCACTAGGCTTTCGCTTTGGCTGAATTTGCCTAAACCACAAAATTTTAACGATGAAACACGCCAAATTTTCAGATTGCTTCCGTGTTTACAGAGCTGCTAGGCTTAGCGAGTACACGTCGAATGGCTTCAGAAAGCGCGGGAGGTTCGAACTACTGATCTCCTCAAACAGGTATGCAATTTTGGGCTCAAAAAGGAGTCACAAAAAATTTGCATTCCGGTTACACACTTTTCTTATTTAGGCGATATATTTTATCCGCACGGACATAAACAAAACTGAAAATAATTACATTTGCGAGAGTTCCCATTGCGGGTTCTACCCGAGATGGCGTTGCACATGGCAAAAAATTTAAAAAATGTGAAAAGCATTTCTTGTAGAGCTAGCGCCAAAGCGAGCGCAGAACTTATGCCTAAAAATAAAGCAAGGCACGCTCATGGAGGGCCAATCTGCTGTTAGTGGCGGCGGCGGCAACTTCCTGTGTGGATAGTCTTGGCTCGATTGAACATGTCCGCAGTATAAAAAAATCTGTGCATCATATTTAGCACTTCCTAAGTAGAAATTGGTAACTGCAACAGTTCGCGTGTCGTGTTATTTACACAATGAAAAATATGGCATGTATATTAACTGATTTGTTCTGAAAGCTTCTCTTTCCTGCCGTCATGGCGCGGCCTTCAAACAACGTAAAGCCACCATCCGCGACCCTATTCTATAGACAGAAAACATGAACCCGTTCCCCTAACACTAAGCGCATGCGGATAGGGTCACCCTATTCGCCCCGACCCTAGGTTTAGAATAGGGGGCCTCAGGAAGATGGCAAGGTCCGCATTGCGTGTTGGGTAAACGTTTGGTCTCCTCGATTTGGCTGCACTTCCTGCACCACTTCAGGCGGCGCTGCACTCACGCCTTCAATTTCCCTGTGCAGCTAGTGCCAGCTGCGCTTCGGCACCCGATTTGACGTAGTGCTGCTCGAGCTCTCCTGCACTAGGCTCCCGGCGAGTTCTTTTCCCGTGCAGGGTGCTCTACTCTCTCTTTTGTGTGCAAATATTATTACTCGTAGCGCGATGGAGCATTTGCATTAAAGGCAGATGGTGAGATTTAGGAGAAAGATTACTGACGTCAACCCAGTTAATTTTGGAAAAAAAACACGTCGTTTCGGGACCGGCTCGGTCCCTTCTTCATGGTCGAGGCGGAGTCTGGCTTTCCAAAATGAACTTGGTTGGCGTCAGTAATATTTCTCCTAAATTAATTTCCCAGCCTGACAATCTTCTGTCAAATGTTTTTGTTTGAGATGGTGAGATGTTTTTCAATATGTGAGTGATCGCAATGTTTGTGATAACTCTGATAGTCATCCCGCTGTCGCCGTCCGCCAACAGTGGATGCGTGTTGTGTTCAAATATAGTTCTAGTTTTCAGGGAACTCTTTCCTTCTGTAATTGCGGCAGTCACTTTTTGATAGAACGGCAACAGCTCGAATTCCGTGTATGAACTGTCAGACGTCGTCTCGAGCGAAAGTCTGAGTAACCTCTCGAATTCAAAGTTCGTTGCCTCTTCAAGGTACCCGTTGAATCGGTGACGGTCGACCGGCCTGCGCCACTCTGCACAACGCAATGGAAAGGACGGTGTCAAATTCTTCACAATTTTTGGAATTAAGAAATCTCATAGCCGCTCATACACTTTGAACAAATGCTCAGCGTTCGGTACACCTAGCACAATCCCGCGCATATGTCAAACCACGCAACAAACTCCAACAGACGGCCGCAGCAGAAGAAAGTTTGTGCATTTTTGCACTCAATTTGACCGCTGCATCGAGAGCACTAGTGTATTCCAGATATGGCTTTCTTCTGATCTTCTATATTTTGGCAGCAGCTGTGTATTTATGCAGAATTTCATTGATCTAAAATTTCGTGCCCTTCACCTCACTGGTGAAGTTTTCCTGCTACGGAAGGTACTGGGACATTCTAGAATGTGATGACTCATGCATATCAATGAAGGGCAGTTCCGACCAATGGGGGGGGGGGGACGATGCATTGACGTTTTCTGCGCTCATGGAAGGTGATGGTGCTGGGTAAAATTGTTTTCTTGAGAGCTCCCCCACGCAACAGAATCAGGCTTGTGGATCGCGCTCCATTAAAACTATGTGCTAAGACACCTGTCCTGTCTGCGTGGCGCTGGAGTTGTCCCAATGCACAAAGAAACCGAAAACTTGCCGAAACTATTTCTGACGCGACACCAGGCATCTTCTCTAGGCAGCCCCGTTGTGAACCCTCGTGTTCAGGTCAGATCGATGGTGCCACAGTGTTAGTGGCTTTCACAGTGAAAATAAATACATGTCCTTCCCGCAATGGACCACATGCCTCTAAGCTGTTAAGCCGTACATAGCTTCAGCGAGACTATTGGGGCTATGTATACTCTCGGGCAAAACTTGTCCGGCCGCATGACCGGCTTTTAAGAGCGTTATAGTGGAGAATTCACGGTACCCTTAATTAAGGACTAAAGCGGCTCGAAAGGCTAGACTAAATGCTCCTCTTGCCTTAAAGAATTTTACAGCCTAAAGGGAGCCTAAAATGCTCTACTAAATGGATGTAAAGCAAACCCTTTGGCCGGTAGACTTTGCAATGTGTGCTGCAGTTTTGACGGTGAGGTGGAGACGTTTTTCTCTGCTTCTTCATCCTTGCGTTCTTTTTTGTTCGTGCAGACCGCTGGGAGCACTAAGCGAGCTGCTCGACCTCACACCCTTCGGTCTGCCGCACCTGCGGTGTGCATTGATCCGCCCATCTCAGTTTTTGGCGCCATTCACCCCTTACAGTCTGTATACATACTGATCGCATAGCATTCTATGCATGCTTTCGAACGCACCAAACTATGCCCTTTATTCTTCGTTTTTGTGCCAGCAGATGAGCTCAGTTGTTACAATGCGCTTATGTGGGTCTGATCAAATTTCCAGGCAATTTTTGTTCGTCTGCTCAAGGCATCATCAGCATGAGGTGCCACCACCACCGATGGGACAGGCCCGGTGAAGAAGCGACACGTGGAACGCGGAGGAGTCAGCTGGCTCCGCCTCTTTGCTCCCAAGCACCAGCCACGGAGCCCCCGGCGAGGGCCAGCAGACCAGGCAGGAAGCTGATCTCGGAATACCTTCAGAGGCAAGAATCTCGCTGTATTCTTGGGATGCTTAAAGGGGTACTGACGCAAAATTTAGAATGTACACAAACTATATTTGTTTCATGGGCGATGCCTTCTAGAATGCTTCGGTAGAAAGCACTAGAGTCGAACATAATTTAATATGATATTGAATTCTGTCCGAGGAGCCGCTCAGCATTTCAATCTGAATGAAGGGACGTAAAGTTCCTCTTGCCTCAATTATTGTGACGTCACCGAACCCAGTGGTTGTTCGGCCGCCGCGGTGGCTCAGCGGCTATGGTGCTCGGCTGCTGACCCAAAGGACGCGGGTTCGATCCCGGCCGCGGCGGCTGGAATTTCTTTGGAGGAGAAATTCTAGAGGCCCGTGTACTGTGCGATGTCAGTGCACGTTAAAGAACCCCAGGTGGTCGAAATTTCCGGAGCCCTCCACTACGGCGTCTCTCATAGCCTTAGTCGCTTTGGGACTTTAAACCCCATAAACCAAACCAGTGGTTGTTCGCATGCAGTGGTCTCCCGCGGTGCCGACTTACTCAGAAATGTGGGAGCCCAGCAGTGCTGCCAACCTCCAGAGCCGCTTCTCCCCCAATTTGCAACCAAAAATTCCCTAGATTTTCCTAAATATGAAAAACAGTATTCAGTTGTATAGTTTAAAATTGTATATTTATGCGTAATTCAGTAGCAAGTTTTATCTTGCAGCTACTCTATTACCAGATCTTGTTGAGCAAATTAGCTGTGTATTTGAAATGAAGGATGTAAAATGAACTTCTGAATGAAGCTACAAGGTAAACTGTAGCACTCTTTGAAAATTACAAATTAAAGGCTCTATGTCGTATGTCTTTTTTTTTCACGGTACACAAGATATTAGTAAACATGCATCGGCATGTGGAATTAATTGAATCTTTTTCCCTCATGTTGTGTCTGTTTAGACAACAGCCGAATGATATCATATACAAAATGCCTGTGCCTGGAGGTCGCTTGAGGAGTGTACGGGAACTGTGATATAAAAGCTGCTTGTTCATTTGCTGCGATTGCTGTAGAGGGTGGCTGACATAACAGTTTTAATCAATTAAAGCAATGAAGCAGTGGTTTTCTTTTGAATGCCTCTTGTGACCTTAACTCACTTTGTTCGTCGTGATGGAACTGGAAATTATGGTTTACGATTTTGAAGGGTCTAATGTCCCAAAGCGACCCAGGCTATCAAGGATGAAATAGTGAAGGGCTCTGGAAATTTCGCCCACCTGGGGTTCTTTAACGTGCACTCACATTGCACAGTACACGGGCCTCCAGAATTTCGCCTCCATTGAAATCTGACCGCCGAGGCCGAGATCGAAGCCTCGTCTTTCGGGTCAGCAGCCGAGCGCCATGACCACTGAGCCACCACGGCGGGTGGACTGGGAATTGTTCCCTTAGTTAGACCAGTTCAGATTTCCAACACGGCGCTTCTTTATAAAAAAAATGGCGCCCTTCTTTCCTAGTTATCAAAACGAACATGCAGATATGCTTACTAAACAGGAATTTCACGTCGTGCAGCGAGCTCCAAATACAGCGTGAGGAAGGGGCGCGTGTGTTGAGAGAAGATGGTGGCGCGCGAGATCACATCAGTGGGTGCCACTGGCCACGTCAGGGACCATACACGTCCTACGTCCGTGTAAAGGCTGGTTCACATGCATGCAAGCGACTGAAAATTGAGAAGCGCAGCGCTGCAAAAATTTGTAACTCGTTGGAACATCGCTGCTCTGACTGCTGCAGAGCCCCCGTGATGGCTCTAAACAGCTTTTGCGCTGCAGCAACAAAGAGTTTTCACCTCCATGTGAAACAGGCTTTACAAGAGCACGCGGCGGTGTTGTGCGGGCCTCCGTCAGTTGTAGAGGAAAAAGAACGTAAAGCTTGTACTGTCTTCACAATTTGAGGGAGAAAAAATCAATTCTCTGAGCAAATGAAATTTCCCTAGATTATACAAACGATCCCCTTTCCCCTAAATGACGTCCAAATGCCCTAGATCTAGGGAAAAATCCCTAGGGTTGGCAGCACTGGAGCCCAGGTTGGCGGGTCGACCGTGATGTCAGTGTGCACTTGAGCGCTGGCGCCAACAAAGATCGAAACTGCCACTACAAAATCGTTTGTAGTTAGCACTGCGCATTGCCGTTTTGAGCTAATTTTAGTGATCATTAGGCCCGAAGGCCTTTTTGCAGGGCGAAAAGAGGGACACCTCAAAATCATGTACCCTTTTCTGTGCCCGTTTAAGCTCGTTGTGCCGGGAGGCTCTCACCGGCGAGCTCTTTTAATAACCAAAGCACAGTGCTGCTTCTTGTGTACGAGACACGTCGGTACTTCGCGGCCCGAGCGCACTGCATAGGAAGAATATCTTACAGGAGCTCACGCCCCGTCTCTTTCTTCCAGTAGCCAGCACAAGCGACGGCAACCAATAGTCAGCTATTCTCACGTGGTCATGAGCATTCCGTACTATATATAGTCTGGAAATGCATATTCGCCTCCAGCGCATAGATTCTGCCCTCTTCTAAGTAGGTGGAGGTCACACTGGCTGGGGGAGGTCAGCGTGCACTGCATTTCTTAGCCACATGCGATGAAATTCAGACGCGAAAACGGGGACGTACCAGCTATGGCCTATTGATCTCCTAACTGTAGGCAGCAGCTAAGGGCCTTGAAATTCGCGACCAGAGCGTGCTGTGGAACTCGACTTCGGCATTTTTGTCGCGTCTCGTAAATAATGCAATACAGCCAGCCATGCATGAATCTGTCCGTCGCCAACTGAAGGAACAGTGCTCTAAGAGGGAACAGCTCTTTGAGAATTTGGTGCTTTGTGATGGCGTGGTGTTAAGCATTTCGCTTAGTGCTGGTTTCACTTGTGAGATGCGCCATTGCGACGGTCGTGCAAAGCATCCACGGGGTGGTGGATGTACCGAAGGTTGCGCGTCCCTTTTACTTCGTTTCGTTCTATGAAGATTGTACATGAATTGATCATGCTAGAACTCCATTTCAACTGGTTAGGTAGATTCCGTTCAACGGGGCAATGAAGTGTCTTGCAGTTCGTCAATAATCGGTTCATTCTTACTCCTAATGTATGTTTAAATTTTCCAGAAAGAGAAATGCTCTGTCTTTGCAAAAGCACTAGTTATGCAACATACCTGCTGATCACTGCCAGACTAAATAGTAAGATTGGATTCTCATCTATCGAATCGAGTAATAACATAACCAATTATGCTAAAAGTTAGCAGGGGCAATGAAGTATGTAAGGGAAAATGAAAAGGTGTCGTGAACCTGTTCAAACTGTCCATATCCCTAAACACATATACTAACTGCACAAAAACGAATAACTACTGTTCAGTCTGTAGGTCTGCTCTCGAGAGCTGCTAACACGCTTCTTAAGTTATCTGATGAACTAAATGCGATTTGCCCTTTGGTGGGCCCCTCTCCACTCCCCCCCTTCCCCTTTTTTTCTGCATTTTCTTCTCGCCTGGTTTCACTTCATTCAAGCATCCTGAGCTGAGAATCGCAGTGAAAATAGTGTACAGTGATACTTGAACAATCACCTTTAGCGGTGGCTTAGTGATCTGAGCATCTGCCTAGCATGCGGAAGGTGCGGGGTTCGATCACCAGTGCCACCGGGTACCCACCAGTGATACAATGGGCACAAACTTTCCCTTGGTATGGTGCTCGGCTTGCTTAGGGTGGAATGTTTGGGAAATGGGTCTTTGACCCCACCTTGAGTAGGAGAACACCTTGCCATGTCGCTCTTTGGCTACAGATGCCCTTGCACCATAAAAATCCATCATCATCATCAATCAGCTCATTTAACAACCATTCTTGGCTGTGCATTCTTTGTTGTGCCCCTAACTGCATCTCATTTGAGAACGTACAGTGCACTTCCTGTGTGGTTCGGGGAATCGGATGAGCCGCAACATATTGCAGCTGCTCATAGGTTCTAAACTCAAAGCTTGCAGGCATTTTTTTGAAGCAGATATGGACAAGCAACAAACCGTTGTCCGTTTCGAAAGCAGAACGCTTTCTTGCACTCTATTTCACAGACGGGGAAAGAGGACTATAGCTTCTGCCCCGCCCACTGCTTGCTGCTGGGACACCCATTCGGGAAAGAAGTGGAGCGATGGATTCCAGTCCCTAGCGAGGCGCATCGCACCCGGCTCTGCGGCAGTGGCTCCAACTTGTGCCACTGACGGATGTGATGTGGCGTTACCTGGCTTCAATTGGGCCTCTTCTGGGGCCCCTGCCTTCCGTAGACGCTCTCCCTCTCCCGTTCCCAGTGAGTGAACGTTCACGAAATGGGTTACACACCTGAAACTGCTTTCTTCCAAACGGTTCATATGATCGCAGGTTACTTACCGTAACTTTTATGTCTGGTTCGTAGCACAAGGAAATGCATTACACGCGGGCTTCAAAATGAAATGGGTTGGTTTTTTATATTTCTTTTGACAACACTTCGTCTTGATTTTTATTCTGCATTGTTAGGCTTTTGGATGTCCACTTGGAATCTGAACCCAATGGAACTCAGAATGCTTGATGTAGTCTTTAAAGGGACACTGAGGAGAAATTGAAGTTGGCTTGTATCGACAGAATACCAGCTCCTGATTACAAAAACGCCACTCATACTGACAACAAAGCTCTTGTAACATAGAAAAGAGCAAGAACCAAAATACAGGTATCGCCGCCACAGGCCAAACTCGCAAGTACAAGCGTCATGACGTCATATAACAAAACAGTGTTGCTAGAACCAGTGGTTCTAGCAACGCTAGGACACGAGAAGCACAAATCAATGAGGCGCAGCCAATGCATGCGCAAATCTCCTTGACGTCGCCAGATGGCGCCACGTGCCCGGCAGCTACGCGCTCGCCTGAAGCATCGGGACCAATCAGCGCCTGCTCGCCGGCGTTAGGCGGGCTCCCGGTATTCCGCTAGCAGTATCAAGGTACACGGTATGCTAAAGGTGTCTATTTGCGAGAAGTTCGTTGATGACTTCGAGAACGAGATTCATCGTAACGCTCGCAAAACGCCGGTGCAAACGTAAGCAAAGCGACTGTAGCGACGGCCGCAATAGCCGATAGATGCCTTCAACGTGCGGCCGGCGCTAGCTTTCTTTTCGGCTGCTGCTAGGCCGCACTGCTGGCTGCCAGAAATCACGGAGTCTGCATCACGTCATGTCACGTCATGTTTCACGTCACTTAGTCCTCTGTCGTCATAGCCGAATCCCAAGTTTGAATCACAGCGGCGGGAAAAACCTTTTCAACTTTGAATCCAAATTTCTTAGAAATAAATGCATTTTTCGCTGCCGGCCAAGTGGCAACAAAGCCATGACATACCGAACTATCGGATTTTGCTATAAAAAATATATTAATAGTGCTCTCCTCAGTGTCCCTTTAAGGAAGACCGAAAATTTGCCATCAGATGGTAACAATGTTGATCAGTCGGCTGGTCTGCAATGTTATTATTGATCGAAGTTATTTCACGGATCTGCTTTCCCTCTTGCATTGTAGATTATCGCCGACGGTTTCATTGGCAAAGGGAAACGTCTTCGCGCATGTGCGTGAGTGTGCGTAGACACCTACAACCTCTGTTGATTGGTGCACATGCTAGGCTTAGATGTGTGTAGAGAGCAAAATTTTGCTGGCATGTTTTCTTGTGTTAAATGATGGTTTAGACATTATACCTGAATCACCCTGTAGTATTCCCCTATGATGGCTAAATAAATTATATTTGAATTTCTTCTCGATGCTGTTTCGGTTTCAGCTTCATCCAATTGAACAATGGCTTTGAAGTGAGTGGTGATTTTACGTAATGTGACGCACAAAAAAACTGCAGTATTATCACTGATATGTGGTTTAAAGTCACTACAACGGTGAAGCCAGGCTGCTTCAAGAGCTGGAAGGGCATTGAACGACGTATCAGCTGTGGTATTTCAGGTTTTTTTGCGCTTGACGTGCCTTGAAACTACCTGTCCCGCCGCAATCATTCGGTTGATGGAATGGAAACCTAAATATAGTGGTCCCAGGCAAATAGCATCCAGGTGTCCTAAGGTTTAATGCATCATAGTACAGAGAAGAAAACATGCAACTAAAAATAAGTGCATGTACAGAGGGCAAAACACATGCCTAGAACGACTGAAATATCTGTTACATAACTCCCAAAGCAGTTATGACCAGGAAGGCAAAAATTGACGATGAAATCCTATGAGCTTAACTGCAAATGCTGACGTCCAGACCATACTGAACCAAATGTTATCACTAGATATCGCGTGCTTATCCCAAAACATGCCCAGAACGTGTTGTAGAGAAGCGCTTTGACCTCTTTACTTGAAGAACTTCAGGTGGTCGAAATTTCCGTAGCCCTTCACTACGGCGACCCTCATACCTCATAGCCTGAGTCTCTTTGGGACGTTAAGCCCCATATCTCCAAAGCACCAACCTTTTAACCATTTTCGAGTAATAAAAACCAAACGCCAGCAGCTCCCGCTCTGGACACCGAACTCCTCGCAGTCATTGGCAAAGATATGCAGACGAAGATTTATATAGTTACGAAACAACCTGGGTCTAGCCACTTGTGCGGTTGGGGTAAAATAGAAAACGTTGTTTATAGATTTTCAGGTCTGGTCGATGTTGATGGCGCTTCGCGCAGGCAGCTGGAGAGTGCTGTGAAGGGATGGATAAGTGCAAGACGCAAGGGGGCAGATAATAGAGTGGGAGGTCCCACCTACGGTCTTGTATGACGGGATTTCTTGCTATATATTCCTTGCATAATTTGTTATTAATTGTCGCTAAACTTTCACCTTCAACCCTATTCTAGGGTGTCTCCTCCAAGCAAGCCAGCGTGGACCGGTTCTTCATGCTCCAGGCTGCGCTTCGGCAGCAGAGGGGTACAGCGCGGGCCGTACGACTCGGGTTCCTGGTACGCATGGCTCGTGGTACCTCGCAGGGGCGCCATAACAGGACTGGGAACAATTCCTTCGATCGATCCGTGAGTAGCACCCAACTTCCTGCGCCGGCCACCGATCAGGACTTTTTGAGTGCTCTGGACATTCCTTTTGATTTTCTTCCGCTATATTAGTTGTTACAGCAGACGAGAGCAGGCAAGAGCTGCTACGGGGCATCCCACCGGTGTCTTGCTCAAAGTTCGATGTCTAGCTAGCGAAAAAAACAATCACAAAAAATTTGCGAATAATCAGACAAAACGTCAGAGACAAGAAATAACGTCGTCGTAGGCACGAAAAATAGCCACCTAAAACTTATTTCTAACCAGAAATTTATACACAAACTAGCAGTATACGTTTCCTCGCAAGCAATATCAGCAGCTTGAAAACTGACAATGCACTTCGTGAATTGAGGCAGGATCTAATATGGTGTCCAACTCCTTCTGCTAAACACTAAATAACACAAGGGAAAGAAAGAAAAAAATTAAGTCCACTCTCTTCCCCACTCATTTAGCTAGCTCAAGATTAGCTGTACACACAAGCCTCCACACGGTGTCAGACTGCACGTTTTGGATCCCCTTTTTGTGTTGCACTTTTGCAAAGCCATCGTCCATCGAGTGAGCTTAGCGCTGTGCGGACTGCTCAGAGTGAAGGAGCGGATAGTACTGTGATCAGTGATGATCACTCGCACATTAGTGCCGAACAACCACGCCTCGAGGGGGTTACGGCGCTCGGCTGCTGACCCGGAACAGGCGGGTTCGATGGAGGTGAAATTTTAGAGGCCCATGTACCGTGCAATGTCAGTGCGCATCAAAGATCCTCAGGTGGTCGAAATTTCCGGAGCCGTTCAGTAAGGCGTCCCTCATAGCTTAGTCGCTTTGGAGCGTTAAACTCCCTTAAAACTTTTCCGACTCCCGAATAATTGCGTAAGGCTCCCTTTCGCTGGTGGTCCAACGGGCCTGGGCCGGCCTCAGTTTCCTGCTCAAGAGAGCCACGGGGCACTCGTTACCCTCCTCGTCGAGTTGCGCTAGACACGCGCCGACGGCGAAGTCGGACGCGTCGGTGGCAAGAACATATTATTGCATAGGGTCCGGTGGGCGTAGCGTCGTCGCAGAACTCAGCCTAACCTTGACTTCGTCGAATGCCTTCTGGGCCTCTTTTCCAGGGGAGCTGCTGCGGCGTCCGCCTCATAGTGAGGTTGTTCAAGGGAACCCCATCCTGCACGTAACCCGGTACATACTGACGATAATAGTTGGCTAACCTTAGAAGCTCGTCAGCTTTCGGTTCTTGGATCGTTTCTTGGAATTTCTTGGATCGTTTGACCAGTTTGAACAACTCCTCTATGTGCTTGAGATGATCCTCCCATGTCCCAGAAAATATTGCAACACCATCAATGTACGCAAAAGCATAATCGCGGTGGGGAGCCAGCACTTCGCTCATTATGCGCTGAAAAGTGAAGCCAGCGTGTCCGAGGCAGATGGCATAACCCGCCACAACTACTGACCGTGGGGCTTTACGAATGCGGTGAGATCTTGTGTCGCCTCCTCTAGCCGCATCTGCCAACACGCCTTTAGCATGTATATCAGGGTGATTACTCCGTCTTTGCGACGCGCAGCAGGAACCCGTCGGATACGCTCATTGGGTATGCATCCAGTTCGGTGATACTGTTTTGTCTGAGGCAGTTGACACATAGTCTCACTCCTCCATCCCACTTTGCCACTCAGACCACCGGATGAGCATACGTGCTCTCCACCGGATACACGAGACCCCACTTTCTGAGCTCTGTTCTACTCCTTTTCTCAAAGCCGTCGGTGCCTTGTACGGATAGACTTGCTGCGCCTACCTAGAGCTAGATGCTGTCCAAGCCTATGTTTCATTGGCGTGGCCTGTCTCCAAAGACGCGTGTTTCTGGCCAGCTAGCGCGTCAATCTCCGAACGTTGAGGCACACTGAGATGATTCAGTGTGCCAGGCGGCAAGTCGCTGCTTGGGTTCTCATGAGAAGGAAAGGTTGGCATGTGACCTAATTCCTCATCACCTTCAAATCATTAACCCAACAGCACTCACCTGCGTGTGGTAAGGTCGCAGCTTATTGGCGTGTTCCGAATGGCACGACCGTTCTTCTAACCTGTCGGCGTAGGTATCTGGGTGCAACTGCTTAATGACCCTGACAGGCCCTGTCCACCTGCTCTAGCCACAATGCATGTTCGTCCTCAGCGAAACTCATGGCTGTTGCTCTGAGACTGTAGGGTCGGTATATGCACGCTGAGCCATTTCTAGACTTTAGTCAGCCGCTGCACTGGCCTCAGCCATCCTTTTGCGTAACTTCTGCATGTGCTGAGCCGCGGGGACTCCTAATGAGTCCAGGACTGCCCATTTTCCTGTCCAAAATTTCTGCGGGATGGTGAGCGGCTCGATCTGCAACCTTCCGTACATCAGCTCGAATGGCGATCTACCCGTAGTAGCCTTTACTTACTTGTGTTCTTCGTGCTGCCACGTCATCGATCCACCAACCTCAAATGGCGTGGCTACACGAGCAATGACCTATCTGTCTTCGCTGCGACTGCTTTTCGCCGCCTGCCTAGCCGGTGCTGCACCCTACGTGCATCCCTTTGCAATGTGCCCGTATAATGGCACTTAAAGCATTGTTTTCTGCACCGCGATTCGGGGATAGCGTTTTCTGAAGTGCGCGCTGTCGGTCTCCCTTCAGCTGTTGGTCTCCCTTAATAAGCTGTCGGCATTGTACTCACACCTGCCATCCTTCCCACTGCTACTCTGCACCTGACACTCTCTTCGTATGCCTGTGCTATTGCAGGAACACAGTCGGGCTTACGAAGCCCTCGCTTTTTACTTTGATTAGCCACAATATGTGCTCTCGCATCTGGACTGAGGCATCCCTTCAGAAGGTTTGAGACGACCAGCCGTATGAACTTTTCCACGTGTTGACTTCAGTGCTTTCTGCTTAGTACTCTAAATAATTTTCCAATCTGACCGCGAATTGCTCCCACGTCTCTTCCGGCCTGTTGTTGGAAGATTGGAATAGACGTTTGTATTCCGCAACTGACAGCCTCAGGCCTGCCCAAATTTAGCTTTTTAGGATGGCGTTAATGTATATTGTTGCCCTACCCCTATCCTTTCTTCTGTCGCTCCCCCCTCTCTTTCCTTCTCCCTCACCTCTCCCTGTGCTTCTATTCCGGCTGACCGCAGCTCCTCAGGAGCTTCAGGTTTCGGTGGCAGATGCCGCGGCTGGCAACATCTGTTCCTTCAATTTTTATTTTTTATGACTAATAAATAACCACTAATAATATTAACAGGATTGCGTATTCTCGCCTTCCTTCTGAAGACAAATGGGTAAGGAGGCCCCGTGCCCTCTCACTGAGTCGTGGGAACACAAGTCCGGCCCACCCTTCAGTTGGTACCTCATGATTCCAAAGTTGCCTCAACATGTTCGAACGAACCCGGCACTAGCGCTTGCTGAGTTGGCATTACTGCGAGTTGCCCTTCAAAAGACTAGTGAATTTTGGGGTTCGGTCCTCCTCTGACGGCGTATCCGACCCTGTGCAGCTGCTGCCCTCGACGAACGCGACTCCATTTTGCGGCTGCAAACGTACTGTTCCTAGGAACTTTTCCGCAATTCGTAATTGTAACTGCAGCGGCTTTTCTTGCTGCGCCGGCGCCGTCTGGGGCGAGGTGTTGTAGCCTCTTACATTCTTTGCTTGTTAGCGACAGCACCTCTTCCCCGTCCCGTCTGCACCCTTGTTCTCCATCCCGGTGCACTTCTCATATCACTTGTCAAAACCTAAGGCTTTTGCATTGCACTCAAACGCCAGAAACTAAACGGGCACTCGCCTTGCTACCAAAGCGTCAATGTCGGTGCCCCAGCTGTGTCAGGGGAGCCTGGAAGTCTGCTGGGTTCTCCTCGTAAGGCCAGTTGCTCCCTCCGTCACTCTCATCGTCGTTGCCGCTTGTCCCTGGTGAATGTTTTCCGCTCAGCCTAAAAAGTTCTGCCCGACTGCGCCAGTTGTACTTCTCCATAGGTTCTTTCTATCGGTCAGCACATGGAAGAAGCTTCCCAGACAAGCATCGGGTTACAGGTTGAAACTTATTTGTTCACGTCAGCATCCCAATTAAGTCAGATCAAAACACGATTATATGCCGTTACCAAAAAGAACAGCAATCGGGTCCGAGGTTCAGCCCACGGGCGGCATCGCCCGCCCCCCTGGGAACGTTCCATCTTTCCTTCGTAGATGGCCGCAAATCACTATCGCACGCACACTCTCGCCGCTCTGGTGGCACCATCGCACAGCTGGGCCCCATCTGCGCGTTCTCTAGTTCTTGGCAGAACTTCCCTTTTCGTCACAGCTCTCATCAGCGCTGCAGGCCCCGTTGCCGCCTCCACAAATGTTCGGTGTGAACCTCTGTGTATCTCACCGGCCCAAGGACATCAGTGCTGTTGACTTCGGTGAACTCGCTGCACGGCGCCACCCGGGGGTAGCACAATCACCAAGCCCGCAGACTTCACGCATGCAGCTCCTGTCCGCGCCCCCTTCCGGCACACGTGGGGGGTAGACGTGTTACTGAACTGTGCGACACCAGCGCTAATCCCTTCCGGCAATGACCCGCAACTGTGCATTTGCCGCCACCGTGTGCAGATGGCTTGTGACTACCTCTGAACGCTGCTGCTGCGTCACTCGGACCAGCGCGTCCTGCCGCCTTGTCTTCAGCTACCGGCCGTACCCGAGGGGGAACATTCTTCCATTGTACCAAGGCTGGCTCCAGGAAACCGCTCATTTCCGGTCCTGCAGTAGGCGTCGAGCATAGTGGGTGCATTAAATTGAATTGAATTTTTATATCAGATTGTCAAAAATCGTGGAGCCCGGAGCTAAAGGCAAATAAATTCTGCCTGACGGGGCCCCGGGCCCCAAGAAAAAAAACCTAAGTACAGATATACGTTTACAGCAGCAACACTGTGGGGCAATGTTTAATGAAAAACACAAAATAGGTAATGAATGCATCAGACACGCATTGCATGAAACACTACACTGCAGACAAGACCTGCAGACAAGCACTGCAGACAAACATAATGTATCGAGCAAATAGGGAACAAGAAAACTGCGTTAAATGCAAACAGTTGAAAGAAGGTAAAGTTTAACACTTTTAAATGAACGAGCAGTTTTGAAATCCTGAGACAAGATGTAAATGAACGGGAGTTCATTAAAGGGGCTGCGAAACACTGCCTGGGGGAATACCGGCTATACTTCAGGTGGGTTCTTTATGTCACACAGATGCTGACTTAAAAAGGATTACAGGAATCGATGCACAGGAACAGGAGTTATTCAGTGAAGAAATTTCAAAATACAAGCAAACAAAATGCAGCCCTCAACTCGATTTTGGCGGGGCTTCCCACTCCTATTTCGCTCTCCCAATGACGGCAACTGGCGCAACCAATCAAAACAGCCAGCCAGAGCACGTCGCGGAAGTTTGTACTCCATGGTTGCCTGCTCTCTGTGAGACTGGCAGCGTTGTTTCCATGCCAGAGCGCCCCTGGTGGTGTATTTTTATTTTACTTGCTTTGCAGGGCTTTTATCTAAGACAAACAAATTGTTTTTGTTGATCTAATATAAAACGCAGACAGGTGACAAAATGTGTCTCTATTTATTCACACAATTTGCAGGATATTTACTGTATGTCCGGTCATCAAGCTCGCGCCAGGTGATGTCATATCCGCTGCTAAAAACCCGCCACTGTGTTGCGACACCATCAGAGCCATGAAGTTGTTTTTAGGAGGACATTAAAATATTAAAAAACGGAATGTATGCGGTATTACCGATGCTAATAGCACCATTATAACTCACTGTATGCAATCAACATGCAAAACAGTTAACTAAGATTGTGTTTCTGGGCCCCTTTAAGACCGAAACGGCATATGATGGTTTGGTTTGGTTTATGGGGTTTAACGTCCCAAAGCGACTAAGGCTATGAGAGACGCCGTAGTGGAGGGCTCCGGAAATTTCGACCACCTGGGATTATTTAACGTGCACTGACATCGCACAGTACACGGGCCTCTAGAATTTCTCCTCCAAAGAAATTCTCGCCGCCGCGGCCGGGATCGAACCCGCGTCTTTTGGGTCAGCAGCCGAGCACCATAACCGCTGAGCCACCGCGGTGGCCGAAACGGCATATGAGGTCATCTGCATACCGTAATTAGTTCTAATGAGAGGAGTGACGTGTCTTGTATGTCTGAGAGAGTGTGGGTCATGTTTAAAGGGAGACTGAAGCACTTTTTCTGAAAATTGGGCTGGCAGCGGTATCCTATAGTTTTTCATGCTGTATACTGGAATATTGCATCCAAATAAAGCAAAAACAAGCGCGAATTTCCTTTTTTAGCCGAAAGATGCGGCCTGTGCGCGGCGGTGCGCCGCGCGGCGTGCCCCGCGGCGCACCGCCGCCCGTGATTGGTCAAGAGAGGTCGTGACGTCACTTTGAGGACTGGAGAAGCTGCCGATGCGGATCCGGCGCTGCATTGAGGGCAGATCGCAGCTTTCCGTGTCGTTGTAAAAGCGAATACGGTAACTATTTTTTTTTTACTGACCACCGAAGTAAAGGATACTACAGTTTGCTCATTCCACGTATCGCCTGAAACCAAAAAAGACACAAGCAAAAAATTCTATGCCTAGCACAAGCATACGCCAGCGTCAAAGACGCGATACAGACCATGCGTAAAACGTGCCAGCACAACCTCGGCTCGTATTCTCGGAAAGGAAGGGGTGCGAACAATACTCAAGTCAATTACCACCACCGGACGCCTCCTGGCTCGCCCAGAAGAGCGTCATCCTAAAGAAAAGGCCCAAAGCACTGTGTAAATCCTGTTCTCAGTACCCGGCGTTGCAGGTTGGGGCAAGAAAGTATTTCAAGTGAACGATGAAGGAGCACGAAGTTGGTGTCAAAATTAGCGAAGCGCAGTGGCCAAGCACTGCGAGGCATGTGACCACAAGATAGTGACGCAATCATGGTGCGCTGGAAACCAAGCCAAATACGCGCACAAATACGCTTCACTCCTGGCGCGTTCAGCAGATGCCAGAAAATATTAATCGCTGCCTCGGAAACGTTCGCCCTTCCTAGATTTGCAGTTTAGGTTCAGTGAAGTAGTTGCCAACTATATGTGTGTTTAAAAGCCAAGCTAGCTGCAACTCGCCCGCTGCCACAACTTGATGAAGAAACCGAGTAAGGTTGCGGTGTTTTTTTGCAAAAACTCGGTTGGCATTCATTTCTCTCATAAATTTGCATCCGAAATCAACGTCGAACGCTTTCATCTTAATTGCTTAGCGAGGATTAAACGAGATGCCGCATATGAAGAGCTTCGATGCTAGCTTGCTTTGCTTTACTGTGCTTTGCTCTGCTTGCTTGCTTGCTTGCTTGCCTGCCTGCCTGCCTGCCTGCCTGCCTGCCCGCCCGTCCGCCCGCTTGCTTGCTTGCTTGCTTGCTTGGACACGTCGAACCGAGTATAAAATCACTAACCGAGCCTTGCTGAGCACGTCTCAGGTGGTCTGGCCGCACCTAAGCTGAGGAGAGCGACACATGCTTAAGCCTCTATAAGGTTTCTTCAGGGGCTAAGTGAGCATGTTTCTACTTTTAAAAGAGGCGCTTCTTCGGAATGGTGACACGCCTCTTATGCGCGAGGAAATCGATGGAACTGTGTCATGGTTCAGCCGCACCTTTTTGACAAATCTCCAGAGATCACACTAGGACAAGCTCTGCCTGTAGCCGCTCTTACGAAAGTGTTTCGAGCAGAGTAAGCTTGCTTTAGTCGGCTTGAATTCTTCGTCACAGCAGCGAGCGGTTGTGCTGCGAGCTTGTGGTATTGCGGAAAACAGTGGAAGACGACACAGTCGTGGCCGTAGTTGTTCGTGGACACGAACGCAGAGTATTACCTGTTGAATCTGATCCTCAAGATCGGCTTACACATTTTGTACGTCGCAACGCACGCAGTACGAGGAACAACGCATGCAGCACGAGAAACAACGCGCACTGAAAGCGCGCTCGGGTGCGCCGAAGCATCCCCGGCTCCTCAACACGACGTCACGCTGGCCGACATGGACGAGGTTTCCCTCTCCGCTGTTCCCCTCTCCTGCGCTCGCGCGGGGCGCGGGAAATTTGAACATCGCGTTTTTAATTGGTGATTGCGCCACTGTTTTAGCCAAAATCGAAAAAATAATTTCACAGACGTGCTCAGCAATGACACTACTTCAAAACCCTAGAAGGTTAGCTGATTCGAAAACCGCCTCAGTATCCCTTTAATGAATGTTGTATAGTAAGAATTCAGATTCAGTTTTATTTCTTTCTAAAGTTGTACTTCTTTGTTACCCCGCCGCGGTGGCACAGTGGTTACGGTGCGCGGCTGCTGACCAGAAAGGCGCGGGTTCAATCCCGGCCGTGGCGCTCGAATTTCGGTGGAGGCGAAATTCTGGTGGCCCTTGTGCTGTGCGATGTCAGTGCACGCTAAGGAACCCCAGGCAGTCAGAATTTCCGGAGCCCTTCACTGCGGCGTCCTTCATAGCCTGAGTTGCTTCGTGACGTTAAACCCCCATAAACCAAACCATTTCTTTGTATTTCTTTGTATGAGCACTTCTCAGCCGAACCATTTTCAAATTTTAATGCTCCAGAAATAAAACATAAGGAATAAATCGCACTATAGGCTGTCCGGCTGGTCCAGTTTATTCAGATGCATAAATGATGAAATGCACATATATACGATGGACAGGCTGGCCAGGAAAGAGTGCTGAATATCAACTGGCTTTATAGCGGGAAGGCTGTACATATACCTTAACATCAGAAACAAATGTCAAGGAAAGGTAACCGTGGAGGGAAACAATAAAACCAATATCAGCGACTTACCACAGCACCATGAGAGGTTGCTCAAATACTCACACTCACGGCTGCTTGCACTCGCATCCACTCACTCACACTCACGTCCACTCACAACCACTCACTCACACTCGTACTCATGACCATTTGCACTCGCAACCTCTCACTCATACTTGCACTCATGACCACTCGTGCTCACAACCACTTACACTCGCACTCATGACCACTCGTGCTCACAACCACTTCCACTCGCACTCATGTCCAATCACACTCATAACCACTCGCACTCAAAACCACTCACTCGCACTCACAACCACTCACATGCACTCACAACCACTCACACGCACTCATAACCACTCAATCGCACTCACAACCACACACTCGCATGCACAACCACACACTCGCATGCACAGCCATTCACTCATGCTCATGCCCACTCACTCGCATTCACGTTTACTCAGTGTTTTCTTGCTTGCTGACAATGGAGGGGATGAAAGATTTACTGCCTCGGCCGACTGCGCTCGTGGCTCCTCTGGCATAGTCTTGGTCACGCAGATGTGCTGGCGAGTCACCCGGGGCTCTGCCCGGCTCTTTGGCCAGTTTTCACAGTTTCGATGATCGAAGGAGATGGTCGCTTCCTTGTCTCGAACCAATGCTACACACGTGTGCTTCCGCACTTGCTGCTGAGATGATGAGTGCCTGTTACGCGTAAGCTAAAATTCTTAGACACGTTTTTCAATGGTTCCCATAGGCGTGTGCAGGTTTCTCCAAGAGGGGGAGCCGAGTTTCAATGCAGCACCATCCTTCCCCCAACATCCTCTCCCCTAGGCGCCAACGGTCAAAACGCGGAGTGCAAAAGATGAGGAATGGTTGTAAAATACTGATTTTATTGCGATGGAATTGCAGTGTACAAAATATTGTTGAGCAGTAGTTTTTACTTTTATGTTCCAGATCCGCAGAGAAGGCAGTCCCTGTGCATCTGAGGCATGAATGTAACAGCACGCTTTGGAATGAATTTTTTCGATTCTCTCTAAACAACAGAAAATGACATATCTGTCTTTTGTTAACTACAAAACAGGTTCTGAAAAGATTGCCTCAATGTGACTGGTCTAGTAAACAGTTTTTGGAATGCAACGTCATGGGTCTGGCTGCCAGTATCGTCAGAAAAGCTGAACCGCCATAGCACTGCATTGTAAGCAATGACGGAACACATCCGACAAAGTAAAGGTATGGGGCAGACCTGGCACCCCCTCTGATGATTAGAGGGCTATTGCAGCCCCCCACCTCGGCCTGTGTGCAACCCTCTGACGGTGTTTTTTTTTCTTAAAAATAAACCACTACCACAGCGGCAATGGGCAGTATCTAAGTACCAAAGTTGGGTTTGCCTTGACAATGACGTGTCCTTGTTTCTGCATGAATACATTGGAGGCAAGTCGTGACTGAATACTTTTGGCGGCGTCAGAAATGGAGAGTGTTTTCGAAATGATCGAGTGAGTTCCTCACGAAATGAGAAACGGCTGGAATGGGGCCCCAAGTACAGGTTTGGCCTGCGGAAAAAGGATCGAAAGGGGAGTGACCCTATAACTGACCCTTGGGTTTACCTTGAGGCATAGATAAGAGCAGGGCTGGCTTCGTCTAGCCAGAGCCGGTATGCGTGACCAATCTGTGGACATGCCTGCGGTGCAGTATCTTCTCTGCGCTGCACATAATCCCTTTCTGCAGGAAGCTTTAGAAACCAGCGCGGTGTTATCGCTTGAGGCCAGAGCGTGCAGAGACCACATGCGCATCTGTGTGGGCTTGGGGGCACTAACAGTGCACGTAATTTAGTTACTGGATAATGTATGTAGTAACTCTAACCTAATTATTCCCACGTACTCCTCTGCGTCGTGGTCGAGGAAACGTCGTTCGTGGAAGAATGCATATGCAGCTAACTTCTAAGTTGTTTTGTTGTGTATGTCCTTCTGAAACGGTAGGACGTTACTGGGAAAAAGCCCTATCCAGAAATTCTCAGAGGAACTCATAGCATCCGGTTCAAAGGATTCCTCAAGCTATCCAGATATCAGTTAGGTAGAACAGCTGAAATTTGAGCGTCCAAATAGAAGTTATTCCACTTACCGTATTGATAATACAAAGATAAAACAGTCGCATTTCACAAGCCCATTTACGAAGGTTTGGCGCCACAAATCAGAACCACGCTTTGCACTCGTGCTGCGGAAGCTTTTATGCAGTCCTTGACTTTTGAGGACAGCCCCCAGCAGTCCAAATAGCCTATGACGCAGTTCTGCCTATGTGGTGCTGATGGGAGCCTTTTCAAACCCCTATAGAGAAACCGGCTTTTCGACTCTAGGGATAGCAGGGGGGGGGATTGGGCATCAACTCTTTCCTCTTCTATGAGCACAGTCCACTGTCCAACATGCCGGCACCCTTTGACCTGTTTACGAACAACTCCTGGCCCCCCTTCCCCCGCCCCCCACTGCCCTGTCTCCTGTTCTTTTCTCGTCACATTTTTAGCTATGATGTCCGTGAGACGACTTTTCTTGGCTGCTTTATCGGTATCGGTAGTTTGAACAGCAGCACTCGCTTGCTGGATACTTTTAGGCGAAACGAAAACTGTCGCGCTTACCTTGAATCTTATTAGCTTTAATTCGCTTGTATTGGTTTTTTGCAGTTTTTTTACAATAAAAAGGTGGCAATACTCAGAAACATATTTTAGATTGCTTTCCCGAGTATATAAAAAATAAATTCGAGCTGTACGTCCAACCAACCAAAAAGGGTGCAGCCAGTGTAGCTGCCACCTCATATCCACTGTCGAAAATAGCCGCAAAGTTTCTTCACCATCGACACGAAACCATGATTTCTGAAGCAGATTAAAATGTTACCACTTCGGCTATATCCTTGGCGTCAAGGCATCACCATGAGTGATCCTATGCATACAATGAATAAAAACCACATGCTTGATTTGCAGCGCAGTGCTTCTTCAAGTACAGGATAGAAACAACAACTTCTGGCGTTACCGAAAAGCGCGCTTGGTTTTTGCGTCGTTTCGGGCTTGAACCTAACTTGTGCGGTTGAAGAGCCAGGCCAAGCAGATCAGGTTCTTTGCGTGGGTCCGGCCCAAAGTTACGGCCAGAGCAGAGCTCTACAATGCAGACGGCCGGGCACAGAAAAAACCTAAGTGTCCACTGCAGTACTCCAGATCGCACCTTACGCTAGTTATTAGCGAGAAGCTGACAGTCATTGTTACGCTAGTTCAGCAGTCGTCGATTGTTCCAGGTTTCAAGATGACATGTTGACGTGTATGTACAGTCTTTGTCAGAGACATACAGCCCCGGTGTTTTCTGGCCCCTGCAGCTCCTCTTGCATACTCAGAGACCCTAATTTCATGAAGGCGGGAGGAATTTAAGTCCTCTATATACCTGCCCAAGCTTAGGACTGTCAAATGTGATTAAGAGCCCCGCTACACGGGTGGGAAGCAAACCGCTTGGGCTGTATACTTTTGACAAAGACTGTACTATCGTGAGCAAAAAAAAGTGGCCCCTGCCTTCGGTGGCCAATCCATGCCAAACTGCATGCGAGTGCCGCCTGACGAAGCATTCCTGTTGTCGACATCGCTGTGCCCGATATGGCCGCGCACCAGTGCCCCGGTCTCGACACCACGAATGCCTCATCAGGCAGCACTCGCATGCCGTTTGGCACGCGTTTAAAGGGGACATTTTATTAACGCGCCAGCGTTAAAGGCTCTGTGTCGCAAAAAACCGGTGCCCTTAAAACCCATTTGTGACGTCACATCTGCATGACCTCCTACGGGTAATTTTAAATACCCCAGTGTGATCACACTCTCATTTATTGTATATATATATATATATATATATATATATATATATATATATATATATGCTGCTCCGTTAACGCACGGAACCCTCCCGAAGAAAGATATAAATTGGTACTGGCGTGCTCGAATTGGTGGCAGACGTCTTAATTACGTTTATATATGCAAGTTAGAGTAATTGCGGTGAATAACGTAGGATTCGGAACCACGATCTTTGGACTGAGAGACGGGCAAGCTACCCATAGGGCACAAGCACTCGTCGTTTTAAGCGGGGTAAAGGTGGACCCCGTGAATGCATTGTGGTCTTTCACTTGTCGGGGTGTCTTAAAATCATGTACTGATGCGTGCGTACTTTATTATTTCTATGCTAATTAGTAACTAGGTAATTCCACGAGACCAATTAGATTTCTGAGATTGATTTATTCTACTTAAACGGTTTGATGCATCGAGCTGTAAAGTGTGATTCAGCCATCACTCATCGGGGAAAGAGAGAGAGAGGTATAGACCCGCCGCGTGTGCCGCCACGTGGTGATGCGGTGCTATTTGGACATTAGGTCTCGTCTGTCTGGAGGAAAGTTTGCATCCTTTGCGGAGTGTGCCGAGGGGCCCTGCGGCCCCGTTCGTCAGCAGAGAAAGCAGAGACCCCCCGCCCCCGCCGCGCAGCGGCCGATTAGCGGCGGCGGTCCGATAACGCCATCGCGTTCTCCTCTTAAAGGCGAACATTAATTGTCTTCCGAGCTTTTCTTTTTTTGCTCACCGTAGTACTGTATTGCAGTTCTGTGATAACATACCCAAGAATTCGGGAAAAGCACCGTTTTTTCAGCGGGAAGTTGTTGATGAACGCAATTTTTTCGCATATCTCAAGATTTCACAATAACACTATATCCGCAAATCTCTCTTCGAGAGCCATGCAGTTTCTTGCTATTTATTGTCACAATTGCTTCCCATTGTTTTTATGGCAGTCGGAACTACTTCGTGCGAGCCGATGACAACTTTTCGGTGACTGAGCGAACGGGGTTGAACGTCCCAAAGTGACTTAAGATGAGGGACGCTGTAGTGGAGGGCTCCGGATAATTTCGATTACCTTGGGTGTCTTAACCTGCGCTGACGTCGCACGGTACAGGAGCCTGAAGGAGTGGCAAATGCGTAAATTATTTCGGAAGATGCCGCCGCGGTGGCTCAGTGGCTATGGTGCTCGGCTGCTGGCCCGAAAGACGCGGGTTCGATCCCGGCCGCGGCGGCTGAATTTCTTTGGAGGAGAAATTCGAGGCCCGTGTACTGTGCGATGTCAGTGCACGTTAAAGAACCCCAGGTGGTCGAAATTTCCGGAGCCCTCCACTACGGCGTCTCTCATAGCCTTAGTCGCTTTGGGACGTTAAACACCATAAACCAAACCAAACCTATTTCGGAAGATGAATTAACAGGATTACGTCAGAGATAGACGAGTGTACGATAGCGAAGATGTCAAATCTAATCCAGAGGAAGGAACATATTGTCGCCACACACGCGTGTACGGAATCGGCGCGGAAAATTAGATTACGTCGAATATTCTAATTTCGTTCCGTCTGGGTAGTACTGAAGCGTTTTGATGAACATTGATCATACTCTCTCCGCAAGAACCCGCCTTTAAATTCAGAACGATAGCAATACATATCCCTTCCCCACCAATGAGCCACTGCAGAGCGGTCGTAGACAGCACGACTGCAGACATTCAAGCACATCCTTGATAGCTGTCAAGCACTTGCAGATCACGCGTAGTCTTTCTGGCCCAGGACCGCTTCTGGATTCAGTTCCGGTTTCGTAGACAGTTGTGGCCTACTTTGAGCATCCACCTCATATGCGGAAGGCGTGGGGTCGGAATAATAGGTTCCACCTTGAGTGCACGAAAAACAGCTTGTGCTGTGGTGCTCTCTGGCCAAAGCTAGTCTCCCTTGCGCTATAAAAATTCGCCATCTTCTGTTCCCGGTTCCGCTATACCATAATGGGCTGACGTCGTTCGCATCACAGGGAATCGCGCATAGAGCGGCCGCTGTGAAGTTAGTGAATACAGGCGCAAACGTGAGGGACTGGACTTCATTCGCACCGTAGCGCAAGCCTATAGGAAGTCGCTGGAACAGGATGGCCACTAATTGTTTGTCCCAAAGTCAGAGGCTGTTCGTTTACGTAACCCTTCGTGGTCATTTTCAGTGCACTTGAGTTCCCATCTTTGAGGATTCGTAACGGTTATAATTATTAACCTAATATTTGAGGCGATAGATTAAACATACCATGAAGAGGAACAAAAATGATCTTTATGGATGTGCTGTTATTGAAACCCACGAAGAACGAATTGAATATCCTCCTATTCGATTTGCTGAACGAATCAAATAGTCCATTTATAAAATTATCCGAAAGGAAGAGAATATGTTTTCAAGTTTTTGAATAATTTTGGAATAATGGGCGCTAACTGGTAAAAGGGCTCTACCTAGTTTTCTTCCACGACTGTTTCGAAAACAGGGTCCACTTGGCGCCGCACAGCACGTTTTTGAATGGTTTTGGAATGTCTGGCCCTAACTGCTAAAAGGGCTTTACGTAGTTTTCACAGGGTCCAATCAGGCGCCGCGCAGTATGCTGCCGCAATGCATATGCACAGGAAGGCAGGTTTCAGCGGCACGACGCGCTCCATTCGTGTGGCTGCGTTCACAATGCTCACACATGGCCTCCAAGGTTAGGCGATGGTTCAGGCAAGTTCTGTAAGACCTCCCTTCAATGCCCAATCTGGGAATCCGTGACTCGTACATTTCTCTGGCCGCTCTCGTGCGGTGTGGTGTTATAGTTTATTTGCGGTCGTCAGCAGGAGGAAAGTGCAATTTTCTGATACGTTCGACATGAAGGTCACCGATCTACGACGTTGACTTCATCACGTGTATTCCTTTCTAGAAATGTGTGTCTCGTATTTTAGCAGCTACAGCAATAAAGCTCTAAAGCTTTAGCACCTTAACGCAGCGCCGCTGTTAGTGCTTCGCTGTGTCCCATAATTATTCGTTTCGCACGAATACTGACGGAAGTACCGGATATTGGCGAAATATTCGATTCGTGTTCGATTTTCTTATTACCTACACATTTCATATTCGATTAGAGCTTGAGAGAATACCTTTTCCACAGCCCCCTTTCAGGTGTTCTTCTGGAGGCCTGTGTACTATTCGATGTCAGTCCACGTTAAAGAACCCCAGGCGGTCGATATTTCCGGCGCCCTTCACTACGGCGTCCCTAATATCTGGGTCGCTTTACGACATTAAACCCCCACAAACCACATTGGTCTAAAATCGTGCCCTCGTAAAAGCAGGTAATGTACACAAGGTTCTGGGGGTTCACGTAATAAATTAGATGTGCTGGTCGTGCCGGTATTTACTTGAAGGCAACAGTTAGCCCTAGCTGGCGACCGGTGGTCAAGAGCTCTCTTCGTCTGCGCAGCTCGTCGTTCCCCTCGGCACCCGGACCTGCGACGCCGAGGCTTGCACCTGCAAGAACACCTCCGCAGGCCCCGCTGGACTAGAGGCCGCAAGCTTGCGGGTCTTCATGGCGTCCCGTGCCGCAGACGGCGCGTCGGTGTTTTGCTGTTCCCGGCTCATGACCTCGCTCTTTTTTTACGTGTTTCTGAACAAAAAATCGCGTTTAGTTTGACGCACAGTTGATGTAGAACCAGAATTCGCGAATGAAATACGCAGAATAAAATTCACATTTTGATTCGTCACTTCGGTAGTCTCGAAAATTGTTGAACTGCAGAAGTTATTGTGGTCCCTGTATCGAACTTCATTTATTACCCGAGTCTGATTGACACCTCGGTATTGGTGACCAGTCGCTCCAGTTCACTGCATTCTTTCCATCCCTTCATAGGCTCACTTCAAAATGGAAACTATCTATAAATGGTCCCTTACATTCTTTTTTCTTCACCTAGCATCCGGTGGGAAGCTATAAACCATTTTGCATAAAGAGATTTTCATTTTTGCTTCTGGAATGATGCCCTTCACAACGAAATGTTTCCCGCTTACATATTATTCGTTAAAATCACGCGTGGCGTTTAAGCTGTCATTATTAAGTCAACACAGGTTTCATTAACTATATATTCTCAAGTGTTAACTTTTTTCTACCACCTGCTTTAAGCTTGTACAAATCAAAACACTGATACCACATGCACAGCATTTTTCTAGAGAACTCGGCCATGTTGATGACAACCGTGAAGAGCATAAAACTTTTTCAACTGACAAAGAAGGCCATCTCTACAGCCGGAGAGTACTGAAACAATTGTCGTTTCAAACAACGTCTGCCCATTACATCAAATTGTAAGGTACGGCTGTCCTGTAGCCACTCTTTCTGGGGAGAGCACAGATAAAAAGAAACTTGATAAGGAGCACTTGAGTCTGGGCTAGTTGGTGTGACTTGCTAGAAAACAGCCAACAAACGGACGCCACGCAGAAAGGAGCACACTCACACAAGGGTGTGTGTGTGTGTGTGTGTGTGTGTGTGTGTGTGTGTGTGTGTGTGTGTGTGTGTGTGTGTGTGTGTGTGTTGTGTGCGTGCGTGCGCGCGTGCGCGCGCGCGCTTCTTTCTGCGTGGCACCCGTTTGTTGGCTGTTTTCTAGCAGAAAGTTGACACGTTTGTATTATCTACCCAGCTTACTAACTACGGAACAGCTATAGCACCAAGTGTTATCGCGTTATCGGATGTCACAGATAAAAGTTGCAATGCCTTGCAATGGGACTGAGTGACGTGTAAAATTAGGCGAGTTTTTGTTCTCCACCGCTGAGAGGCAGGCACCGGACACATCCCCCGTCTCCCTGTATAGACATCAGCGGTGACGCATCGATTTGAAATTTGGGGGGGGGGGGGTCACTTAAGGAATTCTGAGGTGTAAATGCGAGAGCATTTACCCTAACATGAGAAGTCTGCCCGCGGAGCTCACAGTGCCCTTTCGTGGTGCACTTCGTAGCGGACGTGACATCACAGCAACAGCGAAAAGGGACATTCCTCTGGAAAGGCCTATTAAACGCACAACCTCTGGACGGTACCATCCAAAGAGATCCCAACGAGCAGGGGAATGGTGCTCCGGTCGCTCCGCCCTAGGGACACTCGCTACTGCGCATTCTGAATCACTGCTCAGATTTATCCGTCCAACCCTGGGCGCACTTCTTCGCAAAGGACAGCTCCGTGGGGTCAGGCACGAATGCGCGCCTAGGTGCTTAAAGTCCGCCACGGGGGAGCCTCGAGAAGAAAAGCGGAACGTTCTAGTGGTGTGTTACCGTCCGTGCCTGCAGCTTTGCCCGTGAGTACCGTCGGGGAGAAAAGTATCCTGCCGGCCGAAAAATTTTATGCCCTCGGTGCCAGCTAGCGTGAATTAGAAACATTTGTCTCCTGTACTACGTGCTCATCTAGGGCCGGCTATGAACGGCATGCTGAAACGCCCTAATAATGTTTTAGTGTCCCGGCGGGGAAGTTGTCAAGCTCACCACCGGTCCAGGTACATAGTGGCGGCCGGGACAAGTAGATTCTTGCGGACGTCTTCGACGAATGTCGCCTAGAACGGCTTCTCGAAGAAGAGACAGCATGGAGCTGGTCTGATAAAGGAAGCTGATCAGGCAGCCGGTCCATATGAACATATGCAGGCAGATGGAAGGCTGCGTTAAAGCTCAGAAGGGCGCCTCCTATACTGGGCAGATATTCATGCTCGAGTGGCATTGATTGGCGGCGCAACTGCGCCGAGTTACAGCAGGCGAAAACGGCCATTGTACGCAAAAAATACCTGCATTAACCTTTAAATTTTCACTAACGCGATTCTCGTTGGGACTACAGTACCAGTAATTCTGGCTCCCCGGCCGCTGCAGAGCGAAACCCGCGGCAACGAGCGATAAGCGCTCGCAGCACCACTACCCACGAACCATCGTTCCGGCAACGCCGTACAGCGGCTCGGCTTCTGCAGCCGTCTCTCCCCGTAGCTGAGGTGCGAGGAATCGTCGAGGGTATGACGTCATTTCATGTAGGCAGTAGCGTTAGCGGAGAAGAAAAAAGGGCTGAAAACCCTTTGAAGCTATGGTTGTGTGGGCGGAATGGAGATCGGGCGCGCAGAAAAATCCTTCCTCCCCACCCCCCTCACTAAGCTGCCACTTCAGCCCCTCTTCAAACCCTACTGCCCATTGTGAGACGCACTCTGGTGGTGGTGCTCGAAACATTTATTGCCAAGCAATGCAGAGGGGGCAAACCCTGCCTTCCCTTATGTGGCACGAGGGAACCCTTAGGTTGCTGCCCTGAAAGGGCAAAGGACAGTTCTTGGCTGGTTACCCGCTTCAAGGCGTCGGTAATTATCCGGCGCTGGTCAGCAGCAGCGGAGCTGCCCAGGAGAGAGTCTCCCAGTATGACTCCGCCGTGGTTGGGGACGGAGGGTGTGGGAAGGTAGGGCATGTGAGAAGTATATGAATAAAGATTCCCAGTTTCCGGCAGAGCTTACAGAGGAAAGGAACTGGAGCTGAGATGGATCCGAAAGCTCCTGCTTAATGAGAGTAGATTTCGGGTGGGGACGGTGCCCATTTCATTGTTTTGATAATTTGGTCCGTCTAACACCTTTACAGTTGCTACGCTGGGTGCTGCAACAATTAAAGCGTTAAGCAGGGTCTGGTATGAATACATAGCGTCACCACGCCAAACACGCCGTGAGTGGTAGCAAGCGTACGTTTGTTCATCTCCTGGCAGACCTTTGGGTTAGGAAGACGTCTAGTGCCTCCACCGGAGCCAACAATAAAGAGGCCGTCGCCTGGCCACAATTATAGGTCAAAAATTTTTCAAACCCCTCCCGGTTTTTTCGCACCAAGGTAGCCGACAGGTAAGGTAATAGATGTAAGACCTGTGGAGCGAGGGGAACCCGCGACCACATAATTTGGTAATGCCCCGGATCCCTGGGCGCTGGGGTCAACATTGAAAGTAGAGAAGCCTGGGGGCCCTGCTGCGGAGCGCGGTCCCCGCCGACAAGCAACGAGCTGTCCGACTGGCTGCTGAAGCCGCGAAGATCCAACGTATCTTCGCCAGTCTATAGTCGCGGAGGTCCCGGCCATCGGCCCCTAAGCCAGCGTGCCAGGGCCAGGGAGGAGGGGGCCTCCTACATCCGTGGTTAATCATCATCATCACGCCGTGAGTGCTTTACAGTCGTGTTAGCACATGAGCCAGGGTTGCCGTATGAAAATGTTGCAAATAAAGATATTAGGCACGCATATTGATGATAATGAAATAAAGCGAGCTTGTGTTCCCAGCTTGCAAGTTTAATGAATAATGAAAAGAGGCAGAGTCGCGCGTGGCCACGGAGCGCGTGCATCACCTGAGTTGACAGCGTGGTGGTGGTGATGGAACTTTATTTCCAGCGGATATAGAGGAGCGACCCGAAGTCGTCCCCCGCTTAAACGGCGGCCGTGGAACTTTATTTCCAGCGGATATAGAGGAGCGACCCGAAGTCGCCCCCCGCTTAAACGGCGGCCGCTATCCCTTGGGCGGCGTCTTCAGCCAGCTGGAGGAGCTTGATCTGTGTCCCCGGGTCAGGGCTGAGCAATAGAGCCTCCCAATGATCAGAGTCGGTAATGAAGCGACTCGCGGGTAGGGACTGCGGGCAGTTCCAGATCATATGATTTAGATCGGCTTTGGCATCACAATTTTTGCATTTGTCTGAGTACAGTCCATCCGAATAGAAGCTACACAATTGGGGATTTGGATAGGTTTTAGTTTGAAGTTTACGCCAGGCTTTCGCCTGTTGCTTGGAAAGGATTTTATCTGCTGGGGGAAATCTGAGTCTTGCAAGCCTGTAGTGCTGCAGGATTTCTCTGTAAGAAAACAACCTGTTCTTGCCGGAGTATAGGGCGGGTGTACTGCACGACCCAGCTCGGCGGGATAGTTCTCGAGCTAGGTTATGAGCCGCCTCATTACCAGCAAGGGAGGCATGAGCAGGCGTCCAGATTAGGCGAATGCGCCGCGTGGGCTGATAATTTAGCAGAATCCGTGCTGCTTGTGGAGAGATTCTTCCAAACGTGTAGGTACGTATTGCCAATTTTGAGTCGCTGACAATGGTTTCTGCCGAGGTTCCCGCAATGGCTAGAGCAATGGCTGTTTCTTCTCCAACATGTGTGTGCTGAGTGCGTATAGTGCCCCCCGTTATGAGTGTACCACATTCCGTGGTGACCACAGCTACCATCTTGTCAGCCGAAGAATCTGCTGCATCAACATATACCACAGAGGTATCATTAAGGAAGCGTTTGCCTAATGGTTTGGCTCTCTCTGCACGACGTTCAGCGTGGAAATCGGGGTGCATGTTCCGAGGTAGTGCAGGAATGACCAGAAGCTGGCGTATATGTTTGGGAAGGTCAGTTGTTGGTCCGCCTTGTCGTTCGTATGTTATGCCGAGTGTGGACAGAATGTGTCTGCCAGTTGGGGTGGCCGTTAGTCGTTCGTACTGCGAGACGGTTACCGCTTCAATAATCTCACTTAGGGTGTTATGAAGACCGAGACCTAAGACTTTCTCAGTCGCTGTGTGCATGGGTAGCCCAACTGCCTGTTTGACGCATTTTCTGATTATGGCTTCCACTTTCTCTTTTTCAGCTGACTTGAGATGTAGGTAAGGGCATACGTAAGCGATGCGGCTGATCACAAAGGCTTGTACTAAACGGAGAGTATTGCTTTCCTTCAAGCCCGAGTGGCGGTTACTAATGCGGCGAATGAGTCGCATAATTTGCTGCGAGGTTCCCTGAAGCTTCTGAATTACGTCACCATTGAAGCCGTGTTCTTGTAGAATTAGGCCCAAGATTTTAATTTTGGGTACTCGAGGAATGGGGACTCTACGAATACTGAGTTCGATGGCCGGTGGGGGTTGCGCAAGGGATCTGATTTTGCGGTATGTGAGAAATTCAGATTTGGCTGGAGAGCACCGCAGCCCCCTGGGATCTACATAGCTCCCACGATATCGATGGCACGCTGGAGTCTCTCTTCAATTTCGGCATCACTGCCCTCGGCGGTCCACAAGGTGATATCGTAAGCATAGAGGTTGTGGTGGAGTTGCGGGATATGCGCTAATTGGTGTGGAAGTTTCAACATTGCAACGTTGAAGAGAAAGGGTGACAGGACCGATCCCTGCGGGGTGCCCTTGTTGCCGAGGGGGAAGTCACGCGAGTGGAGAAATCGAAAATGAAAATCGGCTATGTATACGCTATAATCCACCTTATGAGGTGTAAGGCGAAAGTAGGTGGATTTTGCATCTACAAGACCCTCCTGCTTGAGCAGTTTGGGAGACCCCGTCACGCGAGTAATAAGTCTGCCTTGAAGCTTGCGTCAGTTGGGACTTTCTCGTACGCAGTTTACTTACAGGGCCCCAAGACTGCCACCGCACGCGCCCTCTACGTTCCCGCGCACTACTGAGAAACGAAACTGCCATGTGTCGGTACCTACATACAGACGGACATCATTCCGTCGCCCCGAAAACGACTTGCCAGTCCCCCCCTCCTTTACTACATGGTAAGAAAATGTGCGAGAATCCCTCCACCGCCCATACGCCGCCAAACGAGAGCCTCGTGGGAGCACAGGCTCTCTCTAACATCCAGAACTAACCAAATATAATTTATTTAAATCACCTATTCGACACCGCTTTTGTGACTCACGTTATATATCCCGAACTCCTATAGCTCAGTATCTTCAAAAACACAGCTAATCGTGGCTTCTCACTATTGTACAGTAAGAAATTACGAAATTGACTTATTATGATGAGGTCAACCTCCTCTCTTCTGATAAAAATAGTATCATAAAAGCACACGCTTTGATGGGTTGAGAACGCTTCGTTTTTGCACGAACACAAATTGTCAACAGCCCCGCCGCGGTGGCTCAGTGGTTACGGCGCTCGGCTGCTGACCCCAAAGACGTGGGTTCGATCCCGGCCGCGGCGGACGAATTTCGATGAAGGCGAAGTTCTAGAGGCTTTTGTACTGTGCGATGTCAGTGCACGTTAAAGAACCGCAGGTGGTCGAAATTTCCGCAGCCCTTCACTACGGCGTCCCTCATAGCCTGAGTCGCTTTGGAACGTTAAAATCTAATAAACCAAACAAATTGATAACATGTTTGTTGCGACGTTGAGCTCCAACATTCTTGCAAGTGCAGCATTGTGCGAGGAAGAAGATATACTTGCACTACTTTGAATGTTTGCGACTTTTCCTGGGCGCTATCAAAGAGAACCTTTGCGTCAACATAATTTTTTGCGCCCTTGATAGAGTGATAAAGAGTGGTTAATCTGGCGTGCACCATTTGTCCACCACCTTGTTTCAGGCATTTATTTTAAAAACTACGAACCACCCCTTTCTGGCAGCTATGCTTCATAGGCGAGTAAGCGCTCTCCTGTCTTTTCTGGACATGCTCGCGAGAAAACCCGCGTCGATGGCCTACGAGGGCAATCATTGCCTACGCGTTCGCCGGCTCGGCAAAGCATACCGAATGGAAGAAGCGCGGTGCGCCTGAGACGGGGGCACCGTCGAAAGCAAAGCTACTGACCGTGGTCGCGGATCAACTAACAGCAGGGATTTGATAATTTTGAAATCCTTGCTGGCCATGCCGGTCACGTGGTATGCATAGCCTGCCCAGTCGTCGCCACCTTTTGCGCCGCTACCATGTGCAGGCGTTGTCATACAGCGGACAGTGCAACGGATGCATTCTGCGCCACAAGCGCTGCGCTACTTCGTCGCCTCACCAGCCCAGGAACGACAGAAACAGCTTGAAAACACACGTGACCAGACGCAGGCACATTTCTGGCAACATGCACTTCGTTGATCCATAGCCGACCAGATGTTTCCTCGGATAACTACGTTCCTGCGGACCACAAAATCGCAGAAGCGCCTCTTCTGACGGAGACGTTGAACACCAAGTGCGAGCTCTCTCTACTGCCAGGAATCTCATTTAAGTGGCCGACCTGCCGCCAGTTGCCATGCACATTTCATCCATGATTAGTTATACCTCGTCCCTAAATTTGATAGTTGGCAGCAAGGTCTCGACGAGGATTAAATGACCACCCTAGATAGCCTTTAAAAAGAAGCTAGAGGCTTCTACTTTGCACAAGTAGGCGCGCATAACGCAGTTTTATAATAAACGCCACTTTTAGCGGCATTAGTATTTTTGGATGTTGTACGAAAAATCCACTTGCTACGAACATCGGATATAACGAACGGAAGCCGCGTGACCGTCAGCTTCGTTATAAGTGGGCTCGACTGTAGTTTCAATCGGCCACAAAAACCTTTTCCACGCTTCAGACATGGACCTTACATGTTAGGACGAACCTTCGCGCCGAAGGGACGTTTGGGCCGTGGTCAGTGCATTTCTATCTGTGCGAGCAAAGAGAGACAATTTGACAAATAAAATAATATTTTGTCGTGATGCTGTGTTCTTTTGGGACGTACTTAAGCAGTGTCTTAAAAAACCAATTGACATCATACATTTCTTTAAAACATTTATGTCTGCGATGAAAAACTCCGGAATTCCGTGCTGATAGGACCGTGTCGATAGGACCGCTTAGCGTGTGGAAAACCCGCATGATGGATGAACACGCAGAACCACCGCGTTCAACGAGGTCACTGTTCAGACAACAGTGCACTTTAACGCAGGAGGAATATGCTGCGCAAGTTCAACCTTCTGACTGGTTCCCCTTTCTTGACGTGTGCACCGTCTGGAATTTTGATGTGCGGGTGGAGAAAAGTAGTTATGGTGGCATGAGGCCTTATGCCGAGATCGCTGAATTCGACGCGGTCAAGTTAGGCATGAGGAGGGTCAGAGAGGTTCCAAATATTCCATGCAACAACCATAAAAAAAAGCCTAGAAGATGACCGAGTAGACTAAAGCATCTGTAACGAGAGTTTTCTGTTGCGCCGCCATTGGTATGAATCCCACTCGGAGTCAGAAGATAGAGTATGCATACTCTTTTAGTTGTTCTTTTTACTGCGTTAACAGTATAGCTTGCTTTCCCAAAAATAATCGCGCTGTGTGTGCGTGTGTGTGTGTGGGGGGGGGAGGTGCGTGCGGGCAGCCTGCATCCTTGATGCACACTCCGGTGGGCGCACATCCGTGCATTCACTGGTAAAAATGCACCTTCAAAAACTTTCACCCATCTCCCCACCCCCCATCACCCACCTGTACTCGTATAGCCCAGGCAGATTGTTGTGAAGGCTCAACGTATTGAGTCGCCCAAGCGTTGTACGAAAAAAAAACTCCAACAATCATAAGTCGCCAGACAGAGAATTCAAGATCGAGCAGTGCGAGAACAGCGGATGGAGCCGCGCACTGGCGACTGGCAGCAATTTTTTCTTAGAAGCAGAACGATTTCAGCGAATCGACATAACGAAATCACTTCATCGCAGTTACATTTCATCGCAGTAGGATCTTTCTGGGCGTATTCACTATTGCATGCAAGCGAGCGCATGCATTTCCGCGTTGCTGGGTATTCGGTATTTAATTTTTTTTCTTATTAGTACATCTCCACCGTTGCCAAGAACCCGCCTTTCGTTGCATATTTCCGTCGCGCGCAAACAAGAATATGCGGATTCTAAAAAAAAGGAGCTGCACCAATTTATACATCGTTCTTTTGGTAATACTAGTAGTAATATCTCGGGTATAACGAGTCGAGTAGACATTGGGGCTATGCAACAGACGGTGTAGGGGAGGGCTCCTGATTAACGGAGACCAGCTGGGGATTTTCGGCGTGCGGCAGAGCACGCTGGTTTTTTTATTTTTGGAATCAGCAGCCGAGCTCCACAGCCATTGAGCCATTTTTTTTTTCTTTATTGCCCAACATCGTGAGGGGTTTTATTTAGAACCTGCTGTGTGAGACAATGAGCGCCTACAAAAGTAAATGTTGCAGTACCCACTGCGGTGGCTCAGTGGTTAGGGCGCTCGGTTACTTATTCGGTGTACCGGGGTTTGAACCCGGCCCCGGAACCCGGCGTATTCTACGTGGATGCCTCAGGCCCCCACCGTGGGGGATGGTACACAGCCGCAGTCGTCCACCAATCCAAAACAGTGAACGGTCTTACTTTCCGAGCCCGTGACATAACACACGCGGAGGAGGTCGCCATTGCGTTGGCTGCATCTGATTCCAATTCAAAAACAATTATTTCCGACTCGCGAGGGGCATGTCGGAACGTCGAGCAGGGCTGGGTACCGTATCTAGCCTACCGCATTCTTCAAAACAGCGTCTACACCGGTGACCCCGCGCACCGGCGTATCGTTTGGGCTCCCGCTCACATGGGCCTTGAGGGAAATGAGGCAGCTGACGCCGCCGCCCGCGCGCTCTCTCACCGGACATTCCCCTCCGACCCTGACGATCAGGAACTCGAATTTATTCCAGCTTACACATTCAAAGACATCGTTTTACTCTATCAATCTGGCCATAGGCTTTATCCCCGCCCGTGTAAAGGTCTGTCAAAGGCGGAGAGCGGCTTCTGCTCCGCCTGTATACTAATACTTTGCTGTGCCCGGCAGCTCTGAAACACTTCGACCCTTCTTTCTCGGGCAGCTGTCCGCACTGTGCGGAGAAGTCTTCGGACACCTATCACATGGTGTGGGCCTGCCCCTCCAACCCTGCTATCCCCCCTCACCCCAACCCAACCCGGGAGGACTGGGAGGCGACCCTGCTCGGCTGCTCTAACCTGCAGGCCCAACGGGCCTTGGTCGCGCGAGCCTGGGCGGCGGCCGATGCCACTGGGGTTCCGAACTAGGGACCTCCACCTAGTATTTGTAAGGGCTGGCCCCCTCTGGGTCAGCTCATGCATAACCTCCTGTATTATACCTGTACATAAATGTTTTCCACCACCACCACCACCCGGTGTCCATCACGAAGTGAGACAGTTACTGCGCCATTTCCTTTCCTCAAAAACCACCATGACAACGTTGTTGGATCCTCGCGCTAATATTTCATATATTTGTGGTAAATGACGCAAAGAAAAGGAAGGCGTTCTCAATCGGTGGTTAAATAACTATAGCACCCAGTTTTATTGCGTGTTTTCTCCATTCAAATGACACCATAGATATTAGAATACATGGACCACCGTGTGGTATTCGCCTACTGCCACTAAATAATTTAGAAAATATTTTTTTTCTCCCATGCCGTCTCGGTTTCATCAACCGAATGATGGCTGTGATGTAAGTTCAACATTAGGTCACGTGAGACACGGGAAAACTAATGCAAACGCTGAAACGTTGTTTTGATCCACTATAGCACTTAAATCAGCCGGCTTCAATACCTATAATAACAACGAACGACGTATCAGCACTTATATTGCCGTTTTATTGCACCTCACGCGACCTAATTTCCTCTTATTAAGGCGGAAGCTTGGGCTTGTTGGAAAGAATTTGGATTCATATTTGCGAGCGCTTAGTGAACACACGGGACAAGAACACAAATGCACAGGACAGTGTTCTTGTCCCGTGTGTTCACTAAGCGCTAGCAAATATGAATCCTAATTTCCTCTGCTCGTCACAGCCATCGTTATGTTGGTGAAACCGAAACAGGGTCGTGAAGAAATTCAAATACAAATTATTTAGTATGTGTTGGTGAAATACCATGCGGTGCTGCGTGTACATGAATGTCTGACGCATGGTTTGAAAGAAAAAAGCACGCAAGCAAAAATTTGGTGTCTATAGTACTTTGTTGAGTTAGAGCAGTCCTAACAATTTGATTAAATATTTACGCAAATATATAAAAAGGGAGGAATAATAACTCAAGTTTCACATAAACCTGAAGTACAAAGAATTGGCGGTAGTACATTACAGAAGCGTCAATTAGGCTTCTTCCCAGGCACCAGACTTCCTATAAGTTTGCTGTCGCATATACTAGGTACCATTTTCGCACTTCCCAGCGCAGACAGCTACGGGTGGGTAAGTCTATGCGCTAGATCATCTCATTTTGTCCGAAAACAAGAAATATGCCGAGATGCAACAAAAGTGGGGATGAACCGGGTCCCGAACCGGTTCGGAACGGTTCCTTTGAATCGTTCCGGTTCGGGTTCAGTTCCAAGATGGCGAAAAAATTATGGGTTCGGTTCGGTTCCGGTTCCGGGCGAAAATTCGGGTTCGGTTCCGGGTTCGGTTCCGGTTCGACACCCTGAACGTATTATATAACTGCTCATATAAGTTGGTACCCGCAATGAAGTCTTGAATAGCCGCCGACATTAACCATTTTTGTTTTTGGACCCTTTTTTGCGACCTCAAGCGCGATCGGCGGCTTCCTTCCCCGCTTTTTGTGTGAGGCGACGCGCGTGACCAGCGCTCGCCACGTGCCGAAGAAGACCGGGTGGCGCCAGCACGTACAGAACGCTGGGAGGTTCGCCTCGGCCGGACGCCGCCGCTTCGCCGATTAATCCGTCGACGCAACTTGTGGTCTCGGTTGTGCAGTGGAACCATAAGTGGTCCAGATCTTTCAGGAGTCCTGCATTTCGTGTTCTTCATTCTTCCCTTTATTCTTCTTCCACTCCGTTCTTCATGTCATTCTCCACGCCGCGTGAGCTGTACACTGAACAGTGCATAAGATGCCGCGCCTCTCCTTTCATCAAAACCAAACTTTCTCTTAGCGGTCGTCGCAAGAATTCCCGGCGCAGACCGAACGGATAAGATGTCCCCGGCCGCAGTAGCCGCGTTTCGATCGAGGCGATATGCGAAATGCACCCGTGTGATCCGCGATATTAGCGCATGTTATTGAACCACAGGAGGTCTAAATTAATTCGCAGCCCTCCACTATACGGGGTCCCATATTGCCCCTTTGAAGCTTCGGAATTTGAGACCCACAATTTGCGATTAAGCATGAAGACAACGATACGCAAAGCTCAGCGTAAAATGCTGCGATGATAGAGTGCCATATGGGTCAAGTCTACACGTTCACTGCACTGGTCACACACATGTTGTCCGTCGTAGTCTGGGTCGATGTGCTTGGTTGTGCATCAAGTGACGCCTACGCCCAGAACAAGGAACATTGGGAAAAAATACTAAAAAGTGCTTCACTTCACGACCAGCTTCGGGCTGTCCAGGAGGCCCGCGCGGCGGCGGAGAGCTTCGGGCTCTCTGTGCCTACGTGGGAGCTGCCCTCTACACCTGGCGCCTAGCCGAGTGTCCTTCAGGACCCCTACTGTGGGAAATAAAGTTTTACCACCACCAGAGTGCCATAATGCGGCGGGAAGCGACGCTGATCTATTTGCACTGCTGGCGCTTCACATCGTAGTTTTTTTTTCTGTTCCCTCCCATTCTGACGGAAAAGCCAGGAGTGTTTCGCACGAGTTCGTGTTCATTTTATTTCAGGTTCGGTCTCATATTCTTCTGGTTCGGCTTCGTGTTCTCCTTCAGTGCGTGACGATGTTCCCCGGAGTTTCCGCGAATGTGAGCTAAAAATTGGCAGTGGTTTAGCTCTGTTTAAACCTGGTGGATTGCGAATGCAACGAGGAGGGAGATAGAGAGAGAGAGACGATGGAGAGCGCGCGGCAGCGGCCCCGGCACGCTAGCAATGCGCCGCTACTGCGCATGGGCAACTGGCGAGCCCGGCGCCGGCGCGCCAGCTGTGCGCCCTCCTCGCGCATGCGCAGTATGGACTTGCGTCACCTCCGCGAAATGGCTGGGCTACTTTGTCAGTGGACATCTTAATCGCTCTGTGGGTGTGTGGTAGCGTTCACCTGCAAATTGAGGCAGTTATGCGCCTTTTCATTTCTCAGAACCAATGGAGGGTTTTGATTTGATTTGATTTCATTTCATTTCATTTATTTTTCCCTTAAAGGCCCGAAGGCATTACATAAGGGGGGAGCAAACTCAAGATTTGTACCAACAAGACAAGAACGCTACAAAGAAAGAAAAAAAATAACAGTGAAAAGGAATAGAAATGTACAACAGGTAAGGGGCGTCGAAAAGGTTATACAATATGTAACAAGTAAAAAAAAATTTAACACATGAGGGTTAAAAATTGATTTTCCTCAAAATCAAAATTTGATTTTGAGGAAAGGGAAGCCGCATATGTGGCTCTCTGTGTCAATGGACACCTCAATAGCGCCTTGAGGCCGGTGGCGGCGGTGTCCACCTGAAAAAAAACCTTGCTTTCGCACAAAATTCTGTCCAGCGATTCTAAACCACCAGCCATTTTTTTCTTAACGGTAATGTTCCGGGTAATTAAATTTTTTCTCTGGCCTAGGGTACCCGTTGGTGTTCAAACCCCAGGGTAACGATATAGATCAGGGCTTTGCTTTCCTGGGCTCATGGAAGGCGACAGCGCTTACTAAAATTTAAAGAACGCTGGTTTTCCTAAGGTTTCCCTCGCGCAACCGAATCGCGCTGGTGGATCGCGTTACTGCTAAAACTTTATATTTGGAACCTCATCTGCATAATGGCGCTGCGATTTTTCCGAGGCGCTGCGAAACCGAAAAGATGCGCCTGCGAAGGTTATTCTTATCCGCGCTGAGTGCGCCCGACTTGGTTTGGTCATGCAGGCGCGTAAACTCAGTATACCTTCAGCCGAGCGGGAAGCCTGGATCGGACGCGGGGCACCCCGCGGCACGTTTTATTTCTACGGCCGCGGCGGGAACTCTGAAATGGAATTAAAATCGGGCCGGTGGCGATGCGGGAATAGCGTCTTATTGCATGAAGAAAAAAAATACATGCACTTGCATTTGGACTCAATGCCCACCTGTCGCTGCTCAGACAGTGCTGCCAGTCGCATAGCCAGCCAGCCGCATAGGCGGTGTGCCACGATCGGTCCGTCTCAGTTTTTAGCGCCATTCGACCCGTACAGTCCGCATCCATACTGATCACACAGCACTCTATGCGTCCTTTTCAAAGCACCACACAGTGCACTTCATTCTTTTTTTTTTGTATACCCAGCACAGCGTTCACACTCTGGCTTCTTTCCTGTGGCCTCTTGACTTCGACGTTATTCCTATAGCTTATACCAAAGCTCTGTTTTTTGTTGTGACTAACTCGTTATTCCGAAACGCTATCCTACCAGTCAAGGTTGAACCTTTGTTTGCCTTGAACGGTGCTTTAAATTAAAGAAAGCTCATTAGCTCTGCCAGCAGATGAGCTCAATTGTTAGAGTGCACTCATGTGGGTCTGTTCAAATTTCCAGGTCGTTTTTGTTCGTATGCGAAATGCATAGTGACCATTGTTGTGACCGTACTTCTAGCCACGTGGGCCAGACCAGTAGCAACCATGAATATTCATCGAGGCCGACAACCCCGCGACGACCATGGGAAGTGGGATGCTTGGAATGCCCCTCCGAGCCTCAGCGGATTAGTGTAGCAAGAATGCCAGGGGCCATTGTCAGAAATAACCCCAGCGAAATTCCTTGATCGGAGGTATTGTCCGGGCGACCACAGAGGAGGCTACGGGCCGGCGCCGGTCACGCTGGCGGATAATTGAAGAATTCTGTGGCCCCGACTCGCGTTCTGGGAAATCGGCGGGGAAGCAAGTTTATTCACCTGCTGGAGGACTTCGGGAGATTCCTTTCCCGCAGGGCTGGATGAAGCGGCAACTCCCCCTCTCATCGACCCAGCTGCGTGAGAGAGTGGAAAAGCTCGCACCTGCCCAGCCGTGGGCGGTAACAAGAACGTCCCCTTCGGTCCATCGGATTGGACAGTGCTCGTCGACCATTATTCCCCAGCCAGGGATATGGGGAAACCGAACGATATTTAACTCGGCCGTGAGTGTGGCCGAGAGAAGCCTGCTAGCTGCAGTCGACTACGGTTGACGAAGACGTTCCCCTTCCACTGAGAGCCATTCTCAGTCCTGCTTTGTAAATAATGTAAATAAGTGTATAAAGTTTTCGTTACCTTCCTCTAAACCCAGTCTCCCATACTCCTCGTCCAATCACCGGTCACCGGCCATGCTACCCGGGTCGCAACAACTGGTTGGCAGCGGTGGAATCGTCTGCGTGGTGTCCGTGCTCCGGTTTTGGTGAGTGTATTGCCTTCTCTCCTTGAGTGTTGCCAGGCTTAGCATTTGTGCTGCTCTTCCTGGTAGTGTAAATTGGTTGCAGTAGCCTGTTTGGATTTAAACCTTGCGCTGCACCAACACCATCCTTGAGACTTGCGGTTACATTATTACCGAGCATTTAAGGGCGGTCATGGACTGGCGAAAGCTGCGGAAGATGGACCTGATCTCCTTATCTGGGGAATTAGGGATTCATTGTGGGATAACTATGAAGAAGTTGCAGGTTGTCAGTGCGATAGAGGACCTCGGTTTTGAGGATGAGGAGATAGTGGAGCACTGGGAGGAAATCAAAAGAAGAGAGGAATTGCAGGATCAAAAAAGAAAAGAGCAACTAGAGGAACGAAAAAGAGAATTAGAATTGCAGGAACGAAGAAGAAAAGAGGAATTGGAGGAACAGAAAAGAAAAGAAGAATTGGAATTAGCGGAACAAAGGAGGAAAGAAGAGGTGGCGCGAGAAATGAAGCGACTGGAGGTGAAGCTAGCGGCAGTTCAGGCAGAGGCAGCAAAAGCGGAGCGAGAAACGCGAAAGCTTCTGAAATGGCGAAGGGCTCGAGATCGTTTGAGGACTTTTCGAAGAGGCGAAAGCTTCAGAACTTTCCTCGAGAATTTTGAGCGAGTCTGTACGGAAGAGGAGCTAGATCAGGGCGAATGGTCAAGGATGTTGCTGGCTATCCTCCCTTGTGAGGTCAGCGCCGTATTAGCGCGACTGTCCGATGAGGATGCCGACAACTATGACATAGCAAAAGGTGCCCTCTTCCGTTTCTTCGGCATACGTATGGTGGTGGACTCTAAACGTCAAAGTGAAGAGGCAGCTAGGGACACAACAGTTGCGCAAGACAGGAAAGAGAAGGCAGGTATAAGCGTAGAGAGAACCGCCAGTTCAGCGGAAACGGCGGCAGAATCTGTTGATTTAAAGGCAGAGGTTCCGCGCCAGATAGGCTGCAGGGAGGTTTTATGTCAACGAAATGACGAAACTAGAGAAGGTCCTCCGCCGGTGCAGTTAGTAGACAGCAGCGTAGAAAAAACTGCCAGTTCAGCAGAAACGGCGGCAGGATCTGTCAATTTAAAGGCAGAGGAAAAGGATTGTAGCACTACCAGCCATAACAAAGGCGATGATTTGGTTGAACTCGCTGGCAACAAAGAAATGTGTCACAAGGCAATATCAAACCCTATGAGTCATGCCGATTTGAAAGGGCAGGATGAGGCAAAGGCAGCTCAGGGTCAGGTAGACTGCGAAAAATCTCATCCGAAAACAGCTGGTGAGACACCAGAGAAAGGTTCCTTGGGGGTAGATGACAGAGTCGCAGCGGCTAGCGACAGAACGCCAGACAGTGAAGCACCGAGCTCAGACAAAATCGCTGAGGCGTGCGAATTTTCAGAGGTGTCGTTACCTAGCACTGACAGTAGGGCTCAGGTAGTTTCCCTACGCGAGGAAAATTCCGCACGCGACGAGCCTCCGGGAATTACTGTGTTGGCTTTTGACGCTGCGGCGAGGGCCGGCACCTTAACACGTGACGGCACCGCAATACCAGAAAGCAGTCATGCGGTGAAAGCGACAGCTGAAACATCGATCGTAAGCGGGGAGTGCGCATCAGAGCTGCATCAAAACAAAGGCCATCTCAAGGATGAGGGAACGACGGCCGCTCGCAACCGAACACCCGAAAACGAGCTGTGGTTGAATGAAATCGCAGGAGCGGTGGATTTTTCGGAGAGACCGTCGCCTAGCACTGCGAGGAAAGCGCGATTGGCTTCGCTGAACGGAGAGAAAGATCCTGAACATGACGGGCCTTTGGAAATTGATGCTGCGGCGAGTGCCGGCAGCTTGACACACGACGGCGCCGCGATAACCGGAAACGCACGAAAAAGATGCCCTAGGGTAACCTCGAGAAAGCGTCGGCGCGCAAGGAAAACTAAAGTGAACGGTTGCGCTGAAATGAAAAAGGTACGGGTCATAAAGCCCGCGAGTTTGAGGACCGGCCAACCTTGTAACTTTGCAAAATTGCAACCGCGGCGCTCGAGAGTTCATAAGCGTCGCATTAAAGCCAAGGTAACTGGGCGTGCGCAGTCTGGAGGTAAACCACCTGCTCCATTGTGGGACCGCAGCAGGGGTTGTCATGAGACATGTGACACCTGCTGCTGGCTGAAGAAAGAAGCGCGCGGCCGCCAGACAAAAGGACGCCATAGAGCGCGCGCGGGTCAGACAGAGACGAGACATGCGGGGAACCGAGAGAGGGGGAAGCGCCTCGCTCGTGTAAAGCTTTTTCAGCGCTGCCCGGGCTTTGCATGCCAGTCGCAAAAAGACGGAACTAATCAGCCCCGCAGCTTTTTGGAAACCGTAGCTGGTAGAACGGCAGCCCGACCACGCCGAGCGCGGCTGAAGTAAGGGTATTTCAGGAATACCTGCGTCTTGTATTTGCTGTTTTTTTTTTTATTTTATTCATGTACGGTAGAAAGACGCAAACGAAGTTTGAGCTTTTGTGCCTGTAGGATTTTGTACTTCGTGTTTTCTAGCCGTAATGATGTAAGAGAAGCTTGTTAAGTCTCGGCGTAAAAGAGGTTTTTTGTATGACAGCATTGGAGGTTTTGGAACGGATAGTTGCAGTGTGTAGGTTTTGTGTGTTAGGCATAGATTAGCGCTTGAGATTACGTGAGCAGTAGTGGAGCTCTACTATCTCCTCGTCTGATCTATCGGAGCCGTTGGTCTGTGAATCGCAACGGCAGCTGTAATTTCTCCAGAACAAAACCTGTTTCAAAATTGAAAAAAAAAATGCGGTGGCATTAAATCGCCCGCATAGGTAACGTTCATCGCCCGCAGCTCACCCAACCAGACCGCCTGAGGGGGGGAGCCAAAAAGGGGAGTAAATTGAGCAGCACAGCTTGAGGCCTTGTTCTTTGTTTTGCCTGGCACGACTCGGGAGAAGGGTGGTGCTCTTGCCTTGCCGGGGTGGGGGCATGGTGCAGATTTGACCACTAATGCTCTACCTGAGACCCTTGGCCTGCAGACACCGACCCTTGGATCAACCAGGAAACAGAGGACCTGCCTGGCTGATGCGGCCTCTTCAGAGGACAGCGAGGAGCTGTAACCCCTTTCGAGGCCTCTACCTGGCGGCGGACGAGCTGTTGTGACCGTACTTCTAGCCACGTGGGCCAGACCAGTAGCAACCATGAATATTCATCGAGGCCGACAACCCCGCGACGACCATGGGAAGTGGGATGCTTGGAATGCCCCTCCGAGCCTCAGCGGATTAGTGTAGCAAGAATGCCAGGGGCCATTGTCAGAAATAACCCCAGCGAAATTCCTTGATCGGAGGTATTGTCCGGGCGACCACAGAGGAGGCTACGGGCCGGCGCCGGTCACGCTGGCGGATAATTGAAGAATTCTGTGGCCCCGACTCGCGTTCTGGGAAATCGGCGGGGAAGCAAGTTTATTCACCTGCTGGAGGACTTCGGCAGATTCCTTTCCCGCAGGGCTGGATGAGGCGGCAACTCCCCCTCTCATCGACCCAGCTGCGTGAGAGAGTGGAAAAGCTCGCACCTGCCCAGCCGTGGGCGGTAACAAGAACGTCCCCTTCGGTCCATCGGATTGGACAGTGCTCGTCGACCATTATTCCCCAGCCAGGGATCTGGTGAAACCGAACGATATTTAACTCGGCCGTGAGTGTGGCCGAGAGAAGCCTGCTAGCTCCAGTCGACTACGGTTGACGAAGACGTTCCCCTTCCACTGAGAGCCATTCTCAGTCCTGCTTTGTAAATAATGTAAATAAGTGTATAAAGTTTTCGTTACCTTCCTCTAAACCCAGTCTCCCATACTCCTCGTCCAATCACCGGTCACCGGCCATGCTACCCGGGTCGCAACACCATGAGCCGCCGTCCCCGTCGATGGGACATGCCCGGAAAAGAAGCCACACCATGCATCGTCCTCTCCATCAGCAGTCACCGAGTCACCGCCAGCAAGACGTATAGGTGCCCGCTGACATCAAATCTAGCAGTAGAGAGCTATACAGCGCCGGCTGAGAGACTGGAGGCGCTGGCACGCAGCCGTTCCCTACGTGGCGCTGGCGTCGCAACGGGACCGGGAACAAGCACTGCCGTGTGCCAAGGTGCCTCCGTGCGTGCCATCCGGCTTGCTGCGCCGGCCACCGATCCGGACTTCGTGAGTGCTCTGGACATTCCTTGAAGTTTTCCTCCTCCATATTAGTTAATTGTGACAGCAAACGAGAACAGGCAGGAGCTACTGCGGTGCATCCCACCGGTGTCTTGCACGACGCTTTGGGTCTTGCTACAGAAAAGAACTCACAGGTGAGGGACGAAGAAAACCAAAATTTGCGTCGCACGCGCCAAGAATAATCCCTTAAATTTCTTTTCTAACCGAAAATTTAGAAAAAATAGGCATTGTACATTTCGCAAGAAGCAATACCTGCGGCTAGAATACTAACGATGGACTTCGTGGAACGAGGCGGGATCCATTGATGTAAAAAACTCTTCGTACAATGTCTCAAAACATGGCCCGTTGCATTAATGATGGGAATATTGGATGAGCCCTTATCAACCCAACCATTTTATGAAGAATAAATCCCACTGGATAGTTCAGCTGGTCCAGTTGGTTCAGATGGATAATGAAGAAACAGCGCAGAGCCACGATTAAGACAGAAGGGGCATGACACGGGCGCTGACTATCAACTCCTCGTTTTATTGTAGTAATGCGGTATATACCTCAACATGAGAAACAAAACACAAGGAAAGAAACCGCGGATGGAACCAATAAAACCAATATCAGCAGTAACCAAGCATATCCATGTTAAACCTCTCGAGATGGCGCATATGTTTACTATATTGCCGTCCCACGATAACACACCCAGAAATTCTGGCCAAGCGCAATTTTTTCGACGGCTTAATTGTTTTTTATTAATCCAATTTTTTCACATATCATAAGATTGCATAACAGCAATCAATGCATACGTAAATCCCTCCTCCGGACGCTTGGGGGTTTTGCTATTTATTCTCAGAAATGCACCCACTGTTTTTCTTTCGCAGTATTTACTACTCCGTGCCAGCACAGGACAAATTTTAAAAGCAACATTATGCTACGAATCGGAAGGTTAGACCGTTACCATCAATACGTTCATAATAGTATGTTACAATATTCCACACTTGCGTCACAATTAAAAGTGATCTCCAAGAAAGCTGCACTTGAAACCACGAGTTGGTATGATAGTGGTAAAAAGGCCAGCGCTATTCAAGATCGCTTCGTACAACTTAGGAATGGGCTGCAGACAGACGACGCTTATATAGTCGAACGGCTTAATAACGAAGCGCTCAGGACGCCCAAAGTCCTTTGTTATACAGGTCACTTCGTCGTAAAGGTCGGGCACCGTATCGTACGCAACACATCAAGCTAAGCATGTTCCGCAAAATGAAACCTCGGTTTAAAGTGAATTGGAGAGATCCTTAATGGGAAAGAAGTCGCTAACTTTCTTTTGGACACTTTGTGTGATGGAATGTGCAACTGCAGCCGATCTTATGACATCGAGGTTCACGCCATGCGCCGCGGCGAATCCTGGGGCGACGCAATATACAGGCGCGGCCATAAGTAAACGGAGCACGCTATTCCGTTCGAAGTGCAATCACGCCTTCTCCATTGGTAATGAAGAAGCGTTGTTTGTCTACAAGAAAGCCCACCAACCTCCGCTACCAGCATGCGCGCACCACTGCTGGAAATTTCAATTAGGTGACACGTGAAAAATATTCGAAGACAGTTGCGTGCTCCGTTTATTTTGTCCCCGCCTGTACAGCTGCAGTGCGTGGAATGCTGGTACTGCCTCCATTGTAAATTTTTATTTCGCCTGCGGGCTCTTCAGCACTGCTGTATTCGTCAGCCTTCGCCTCCTTCCCGTCTTTGATGGCTTGGATGATGTCATCAGTCGCCATTTTCAAGCATATGATCATGTCGTCGTCAACCGCGACGTAATCCTCAGCGGTCACACCTCTTTCTGTGTTGGAAGAAGCGGCGTAGGGGTTGAGTGATCCCTGGAGCTGTACAGCAGGTCTGGAACTATCGCTGTCATAAGCACGCTTGTCAAGCGCGTTGCTAGCGCTGTCCTGAGCTCTAAAAAATCAAACCTTCCGCCAGCAATTATACGCACTAGCTCTGGTGGCACAGTCCACCAAGGACTCGTAAACATTCCAATTTAAGTTGCAGTTCAACCTTGTTCTCGAAGTTTAGCAGAATTATCTGCAGCATCCTTGTGCAGTAGGGTGCCGAAACAGACTATATTATGCCTTGATCTAACGGCTGAAACAGGGAGAAGCAGCTCGGTGTCAAATAAACAATTCCATTCACGTCCTCTACCACCGGGGTCTTATTATGTGCGGCATAGTTGTCGATACCGAGGGCAGTCTTTCGGTTCCCCAGTCGCATTTTTTCCTCCTTCTACAAAAGCCAGGCTTGAAACAACTCCGCCATCATCTAGCCTTCTTTGTTATCCACATAGTCATCCAGAAGGCTACGCGGCGCCTTTGAAGCACCGGGTTTCACAAAGTTCCCGACCACCCGTGGCTTCAGCTTCTCCGTATACCTGCAGCGTTACAACAAAACAGCACGGTCAATCACTGCTCCGACTTCTTGTCGCCTTCGTAACGGTCTGCCTTCGCGCAGCGTGTCTTCTCAGGAAGCAGCTAAAAAAAAGGTGGTTTCGTCAACGTTAAATACAGCTTCATGTCTGGGCTCCTGCAGCATCTTCAGCAGCTCTGAATCGAGCCAGTTCTCGGCAATATCGTGTGGCGCGTCGGCTTTTTCTTCCGCTATTGTTTTGAAAACGATGCCATGGCGTTGCTTGAAACTCATGACATCCGCTGGTTGTCTTTAACGTCTTTTCAAAAGCGAATGTCAAAGGAAACTGCTTGGCTTTCTCGCAGACCGAAGGCGCGCTGACAGGAATTATTTTCGCGAGTACATCTGCGAACCACGTGTTGATTGTGGCGTCAAGATCATGCAAAGTTTCTGCTAGAATCCGCTTGAGTGACGGTTCCGTCTGACGTTGCCCTGCGCTTCTACCTTGTCCTTGTCTTTAAGGAATGTTGGCAACGTCGATGCACTGATTCCGTACTCCTCTGCAATTTCTTTGTTTTTACGGCCACTCACGACAGCACTGACAATTTGCAACCTTGCGTCAAGATAGAACTGCCGGCGCTTCGCTGATTCTTCGCTACTTACAATCGTGGCGGCGATCCCGAGACGTTCACTACCATCCGGGCCCCAAGAAAAGAGCGCTCGCTAATTTAACGTCATTTCGTCTATTCCCAATTAGATCGGTGTATTCCGGCCTGCTGTAGCGGCGGTTTCGTCGAAGTGTTGGTGCTTGTTGTTCAGAGTTCGGTATCGTTGATTTCAGACGCGCGGAGATCGCTGTGCCCAGTTTTGCTTTTTTGGCAGCAGGGGACGCTAGTGCCACTCGTCAAAATGTTCGGCGGTTCGGCCCGCTGTGCATTTTTTTCTTTGAGTTGGTGGCGGCATTATCGTGGCTATTATAGAGTTCGGATTCTCTTGTGCAGTCTTTTGTTGCAAAAGCAACACTACGCGAGTCACCGAGCCATTTCGCGGAGCTGACGAAAGGCCATACTGCGCATGCGCGAGGAGCCGTGACGTCACACGGCGCACAGCTGGCGCGCCGCCGCCGTCGCTGCGCGGATGACTCAGAGGGGCCGCCGCCGCGCTCGCCAGTTGCACATGCGCAGTAGCGGCGCATAGCTAGCGTGCCGGGGCCGGCGCCGCTGCCGCGCGCTCTCCATCGCCTCTCTCTCTCACCTCGTTGCTTTCGCAATCCTCCAGGTCTAACCAGAGCTAAACCACTGCCAATTTTTTGCAGCTGAACAAGCTCCCCCCAAATCATTCGGCTAAACGAAGTTACATTATCTGGGGGCGCGCCTCCTCGTTCTGGTTTTCTCGCTTCATACGTATGACTCGAAGTTCCATTGCCCGTGGTTCCATATACTAAGTTGGTTAGAATAAATTGGCCCCTTTTCCTGCCGTCGGAGGTGAGGCCGTTGGTTGCAGCACCCCCCCCCCCCCCCCCTTTATCCAGCGCCGATCCCCGCGTACGTGAAATTTCGTAGAGCCTCCGCCGACATGCTGATTTGAAATTAAATGTAAATGAGAAAATACAATGGCTTCATGACCTGGGCTGTGCGTATAACCACGCATGCATGCGTACACACAAGCGCTCCTCACACCTCCGCACTGTTTCTAAAAATGCGAGCGCAGCGTGTGCATGGGCGTCCGGAGGGGGGGGCAAGGGGGGGCGGCTGCACCCCCCTGGAAAATCACTCACTCGAACCGTGAGTGATGGCCGCACGTCAGGGGCGGCGGTGCGCTCAGCCAAAAGAGTAAAAGCGGCCCTGCTTCCACGCTTTGGGTCACATCTGCAAAGTGCCGCGTCCGGGGACGCGTCGTTGCAGACATACAGCGGCACCGGCGAGCATGTGTTTCGAGCCGTCTTGAGATGTGTGCCTGTTTCTTTGATCTCTAGAGAGATAGCGACACGGAGGCAGACAGTGCACACCCCGGCCACCGATGAATTCTTCAGGAGGGAGGGACAAATCAGCCGTGTCCATCCCCGCTTTGTCGGACTGCTCAGGGGCAAGCGGGCGATGAGTTGGCGCCGCCGCCGCTCGCTGTCTCCTCCGATCCACGGGAGAGCGCAGTTCGGTACAAGTGCCGCTTTCAGAATTTTCGGCAAAGGGGATTAGCTGCTTTTGTTCACGGCGACGCAGTCTCCAGAGGCGCCCCCACACCAGCGTTCCTTGCGTCTTCTCCGGAAACCAGCGCCTTTGGTCAAGGCAGCCCGATGGCGCCTGCCTGGCTCGCCTGTCACCTCTGGCTGGGCCTCAAATCCCAACAGCGCCCATGTACTGTGCGATGTCAGTGCATGGTAAAGAGACCGTCCGTCCCTCATAGCCTGAGTCGTTTTGGGGCTCTGAACCTCATAAAAACACACAAAACAAATTTTCCGACCGGAGTGGCGAGTGTCCCTTCCCCTCGGAAGTCGCGCGGCGTTCCTTGCGTGTGCGCGCCTCTTTGTTTGTGCTTCGGTGTTTTAGTGGCCGGTTGTCAACGAAGCTGAGAACAACCAAGACAGCGGACGAGAAAACGACGAGCGGCGAGTAGTGTGTGTGCAAATACTCGACTGTGCGGTTGCGCGAGCAAGATGGAGCGAGGTGTATGAAGCTGCGAGCGTGCATTTATCTTGTAAATAAGTTTTCGCTGCATACATAGTCATTTTTTGTTTTCAACGTACGCATTCAACCGTTTTTCCAATCAATGTGTATATATTTTTAACACTATACCAACCCCGAGGAACTCCATAGCCAGCTTTGTCTCGCGCGGTCCCGAATGATGGATATTCGACGCTTCTTCAAGCGTCAGCGGTTGTCTGACGAAGCATTATCCAAATGCGCCCCTGCAGATTCTGGTGTGACATATGACAACGGTGTAGCATTTGAACAGAGTGATGCAAGCTTTTATCACCGGACAGTAGCTGATGTCGTCGACTCCATGGAAGGGACTCTGTCAACAGTGAGTTCAGGTGATGCAGCAGGCCGAGATGATTCCATTTCTCCTTTCTTGGGATTCAAGTCCGGATTTGACCAGAGCGATGCAACCTTTCATCACCGGACAGTAGCCGGCGTCGTCGTCTCCATGGAAGGAACTCCACCAGCGAGCTCCGGTCACGCAGTAAGCCGAAACGATTCCCTTTCTCCTTGCTTGGGATCGAAGTCCGGAGACAACATCAAGAAAACAAATAACTTGCCTCAAGAATATGACTAAGGAGAGTTTCTAGGCAAAGCTAAACTCACTGGCATACCGGACTTTTTGAAGTTATGTCTTCTTACTAAGCCATGGTCGCCAAATGTCACATATGATTTTAAGAAGGATGTAACACCTGGAAAGAGGCCTTTTCGACATCAGTGGCTGGGAGATTACGCCCCCTGGCTTGCGTACTCAGCGACAGCGAAAGGCGCCTTTTGTCGTTTTTGCGTCATTTTTCCTCCGCGTGTTCACCGGGGTACTCAAGGTAGTTTTATCGTGCGCGCTTTCAGTAACTACAGAAAAATGCACGAGGCGTGCAGGGATCACGTAAAATCCCAATGGCACCAGGAGGCAATGACGGCCTCACAGAACTTTATGGATGTGATGAAAGGCAAGCAGCTACCCGTTGTACAGCAGCTGAACAGAGCACTGCACGCGCAAGTTGAAAGGAACCGTGAGAAACTATTTCCAATAGTTTCCACCATTGTCTTTTGCGCGACGCATGACTTGCCGATTCGCGGCAAGCAGTCCGATAGTGGAGTCTTCAATGATCTGCTTGACTTTCGTGTAGAAGCTGGAGATACTCTACTTCAGGAGCACTTCGCTTCTTCTGCTGGCAATGCCAAGTACACTTCTATCCGCGTCCAGAACGAGATCATCACAATCTGTGGCGACATCCTGAGAGAGCAGATAGTTACCGAAACTAACAAAGCGTTTGCTTTTTCCGTTCTTGCTGACGAAACTGCAGATATTTCAGGAAAAGAGCAGATGGCTATAGGCGTTCGCTTTATTGACAAGGCGGAAGTCGAAGTGTGCGTTCGAGAGCAGTTTTTGGGATTTGTAGAGCTGGAGCAATTAAACTCCGCTTGCATCGCCGCGGCAATCTTGAAGCTTTTGACGAATGTCGGACTGATTCTTTCGAACCTCGTTGGACAGGGGTACGATGGATGCTCTACAATGGCTGGAAAAGAAGCTGGAGTGAACAAAATTATACAAAAACAGTTCCCGAAGGCACTATTTTTCCACTGTGCAAGTCACAAACTAAATCTCGTCATCAACGATTTGAACCACGTCTCTGAAATTCGAAACACAATTGGGATAATCAAACAAACCATAAACTTCTTCCGCGAGAGCGTGCTCCGGAGAAAATTGGTGCCCAACATTCCGATGCTGTGTGAGACAAGATGGTCTGCAAAGTACAAGTCTATTAGGATCTTCTCTCAGCATTACGTGGCCATAGTCGAAGCACTCGAGCAGCTCGCGTCCACGGAATCATGCTCGAACGCTGCAACTAGACAACGAGCTCACATCCTCTACTGCGCAACAACAAGCTCATCTTTCATCGTCTGCTTGCATATTGTAGCGAAGTACAGCGCTCGGCTCGAACCAGCTACGAACATTCTGCAAGGTGTATCCATGGACTTCCATTCTGTGCATGGCCACATCACTGAGCTACAACGTATTTTTCGCGGCCACCGGACAAACGCTGTAGAGGAGTTCTCTAACATCATGAATGCAGCAAGGGAGGCAGCCAATCACTTAAATGTGGTGATATCTGTACCAAGACAAGTCTCTCGTCAGGCCCACCGAGACAACTACGGGATTCAGTCGCCAGAGGAATACTACCGTGTGGCAATATATGTGCCGTACTTGGACTCCCTCACTGCTTCTTTAGCTCGGCGCTTTTCTGAAAGCAATGAGAGGAGCTTCAAACTTCTCCAGCTGCATCCATCAAAAATGAAGCACTTGAGCCGTGTTGAGTTCGCTGTTCTCGCCGAAGAACTCCAGTGCTTTTACGGCATCGACAACTTCAAGGAAGAGGCCATCTCTTGGTACGAGATGTGGTGCAACAAAACTGGGGACCCATCAGAAATAACTTACTGCGAGCTTCTAAATCAGGCCAAGACATTCTTCCCTGGTGTTGCAAAAGCCATTGAGGTGGCTCTGGCTTTGCCAGTTACTACCTGTACGGTCGAACGCTCCTTCAGTACAATGAGGAGAGTGAAAACGTGGCTACGCTCAACGATGACAAACGACAGACTGGACGGCCTTTGTATGATGAGTGTGCACCGAGAGCGTGTAATGAAGCACAGAAATGAATTTATCACCAGTGTCATCACGCAATTCGCCGAGAAAAATCCGAGGCGTCTACAGTTTCTGTTCAAGGAAGACTGACTGAGTGACTGTCGTTGCGTGTTTGTGAACATATTGTGCTGTGTGCTGGTCATCAATCCGGGTGTGTCGAGAACCCGTATGCAGCAAGACTGAGCACTCTTCTCCACGAAGTGATAGTATCTTTTTGCATTTTTATTAATTTTAATTGTTTCTTCGTTGATAAACTCCAATGTATCTCTCCTAGCCTCGCTTTAATTTGCTGTTTGTAATTTTTCTTTCATGTGTGTATTTTACTTATTTATTTTATTTGTATATAAATAAATAAATTTACTCCGCAAATAGTGCCTTTTTGCTACGAACATACCCCCCCCCCCTCCGGCGCCAACAACCAATGGGGCCCCCCCTGCAAAAAATTCTGCGGACGCCCTTGAGCGTGTGCCCACCAGTACAAGCGTTTGTGATCCGTGCTGAAATAACGAACCGCGAAGTTATCTTGGAGACTTGCTGTTGCAATAGGCCGAACATAAACATATGCCCAACGGTCACTGAAAGCGCACGCTCAGTTCGATACCCCCGCAGGGGTCTATGCGTGGATCCGAGCTAGACAATCGTGCGCAAGCGCCAGGTATTTCACACGAATGGCTGCGCTGTGATTCGGAACGATTCGGGGCGGTGTGGACCGCCCGTAGTTGGAGACCTGCGGCCTACAGGTGAGGCGAATGGTGGAGGTCAGCAACTCGATGTATTTATATAGCTCATGAAACTCATGGGAATAGAACTGGCCTACTAGGCACGCCTTTATTTTTTCGGGCTTCTTTTTTTTCTATTTCTTCGGGCGAGGGCGCAAAGCAGGAGGCGGCAGTTAGCGTTCAAGGCGGGCAGCAGCCAGAGAGGGAGCGGCCGGCTCTCCCAAGCCTCCCATTGTCCCCTTTCGGGGAAGGACGCGTGTTTCTCGCCGGGACCGCTTCGCGCCAGTGTGGAAAGAGCCATAAAAATGTCAACACCACCACTGCATCGTACGCCGACGGCTCACAGCGTTTTGACAAACACCACTTGCGGCCCAATTTAGACACTAATGCTTCGTCGGAGGTTCGACAGCGCTTCTTTTGAAAAGAGAACACTGCTAGACGAAGCGGGGCCGGGCGCGTCCTTATGAATGGGTGTTGTGGGCGACAGTGCAGCTGGCTGGCGTCCGGTACGGCCCCGAGGCTCGACAACTCGGTCTCAAGAAACGGGCGCATGCACAAGACGCCACAGGACAGAACGAACACAGCCACCTGCTTAATTAAGGACGGTGACGGCCGCTTGAGTTATGACGCCGCCCGGACCCCGGAGGACGGCTGCGGGGTCGGCAGTCCATTGTGATCCGACTCGTATCGGAAAGTGGTTCTACGCTCCCGGGTGTTGTTCGCGACCGTCGCAGCTGGGGTTGGGGCCGATAATTGCTCTAGTTCCGAGAACCGTCAAGGTCACGGGTACTGGGGAGACAGACGTACAGTGGAAGTGTTTTGTTATGTTGTTTAAGTATTTTGGTTTTCTTTCATAGGGGAGAGAGTTTTTGTAATACAGTGTAAGTGTGGGGCGTGGCACGTAACCCAGGGAGCCAATCCGTTTGTGTGTCCATTCTCGGAATGTGCGATGTTTTAAGCGAAAATGATGTCCTTTTATGTATATTTGAGAGAGGGTTATGTGCCTTATGGAAATTGGAAGGCGGGCCACACGGCTAATAACCAATCGTATTAAAAGAGTGACACGATTGGATGCTGAAGAATGTGGGCCGGGCCCATGTGTCTTGAAAACTAAGTCCCGGAGCCCGGAAAAAGGGTTCTGGGCTACGGAGATAGATGTAACGCATCTTCGGCTATGCCAAGTAGGGGCCTCCCCTAAATGTTAGCCAGTTACATGTCGCTGTTGTGCTCACTGCTCAACGTTGTATGTATATATGTAAACTATTGTACATAAAGCTCCAGTATATACCCCCGCAAGTTCTCTGTTGTTGCCGAGTAGTGTCTGCTAGAGCTTCATTCAGCCTTCGAGTCATCAAAAGCCGTCTCAGACGGGGCACCTCTGGTGCAAAGAAAGGAAAGAAAAGAGGAAAAGAACCTTTTCGCTTGGTTGGCGAAGTTTTACTCTGACGGTGTGGGATTATAGCCCCATCAAGTGTCCGTGAGCCCGTGGCGTTCGGTGACTTCTAGGGCTCTTGTCACAACCCGGATCTGTGGGACCGAGTCGAAACTGAGCAATGCGGCCTCTCACTAGTCTGGATTCGAGAGCTGCAAGCCTCGCGGAGGGGATTCCCGAGGGCAAGCCCAGAGTATGTGTGATAGAGTGGCATGTTGGCCAGATAGATGACAGGAAGTTGAATAGACCCCAGGGTATGCGAAAGTTCATTCTCGATGTGGAGTCTATGCCAAGGATAAGAACGCGCTAATGGGGGGATCACTCTGAGACAATGCTTCATTCGTTTTCTCCAATTCTATCCCTGGGTGCTTCAATCGAGGGACAAAGAAGCACTCCACGAAGAGATGTGCGGGCATATATCGCGGGGTTGGGGAATGTGTTCGTTTGGAGTTGCCTCCACGCAACCTCTTGGGGTTCGGTGAGAGAACTATGTGCGGGGGGTATAGAAGTCTACCTAAGCTGTACTGTATAGTTATATCAAGAAATGTAACCTTTCGATCTCTCGCCGTCCGCAGGACGGTCGACACCACATCCCGGTCGACGAATCCTCGGGCATAATTGTGGGCCGCCTCGTTCCCTGGATGGGATGAGTGCGCGGGACCCAGATCAATTGGATCGGGCGGAGTTGGAGGTTGGTGGAGTGGAGGAGAGAGCGGGTGACAGGGGAGACCCGGCCTTTGGCAAAATTGTGAATCGGAGATTTATAGTCGCTGAAGATGGTTTTTGCAGAGGTGGAGACCATCGCCAAGACTATGGACGCCTCCTCGGCCTCTTCAGGCGATCTGACGGGAATGGAGCACGCAACCAGCGACCGTCCACAGTAGTTTACAACAGCGAGTGAAAAATCTTCGCGGTCGGGGTATTCGGTTGTATCGCCATAGACCGCTGTCCGATCTGTTAAGTACTTTTTTGTGCAGAGACATAGCCCTGTCCTTGCGGCGAGCGACATGATGCTCTGGGTTCATGTTTTTAGGAAGAGGGGTAACGATAAGGTTACTGTGGATATGGTGCGGAAGCTGGGCCTTGTTGGCGACGGTCGTTTCGAAGCGTATTCCATACAAGCTTGTCGAGTATGTGACGTCCCGTGGGGGTGTGGGTGAGACGCCCGTACTGAGAAGTCAGATGAGCTTCCGAGAGCTCCGTCACAGTGTTGTAGACCGCTAATGTTAGTAGTTTATACGTGGGGGTCCGGTGGGGGAAATGAAGAGCCGCCTGTATGCCTGTCTAATAAGGCAGTCAACGCGGTCCCGTTCCTGGCACCTAAGATAGAGGTAAGGGAGGGTATATGTGAGGCGACTGATAACAAATGCCTGAACAAGACGTCGGAGGTCAGCATATCGCATGCCTGTATGTTTATTAGCAATGCGACGAATTAGACAAATGGCCTGCGAGACAGAGACTAAGTTTAGCCAGAGCGTCGGTGTTTTTCGGATTGCTCTGGATAAGGAGCCCCAATGTCCTAATTACTTCGCGTATGGGCTGGCCACTATCAGTAATGCAGATGGGAGGATGGTCGTGGAGGCCGGGTTGACCTCGGATGAGCAGCAGCTCGGATTTCTGAAGGGAGCACGAGAGGTCGGCTCCAGCTGCATGGCGCTTAATGACATCGACTGCTTGTTGAAGTGCGGATTCAACCTCAGCATCGTTGCCTGTTGAAACCCAGAGGGTAATGTCTGCGTATAAACTATGGGATAGACGGTGGATAGCGTCTAATTTAGAAGGCAGCGTGAGCAAGGCGACATTTAAAAGAAATAGGTAGAGAACGGATCCCTGGGGGCTGCCATTGCTACCATTTATATAGGGTCTTAGAGGACAGCGCCAAAGCTAAGTTCAGCTGTTCAACCAGAGAGGAAAGTGCGTATATATTCGTAGGTACGGTGACGAGAATTTAGTAGGGAGAGTTTAGCGAGAATAGCTCCGTGCGAGACGCTGTCAAATGCTTTAGGCCCTAGAATAGCCTTTGTGCCTGCTCTGATAGAGGGGCGCAGTATCTCTCGTGAGAGCTGGAGCATAATATCTTGCGTAGAGAGATTTGAACGGAAGCCAATCACGGTGCGAGGTAGGAGATGGTTATCTTCAACATAATCATTGAGACGGTTGAGAATGACGTGCTCCATCAGTTTCCTAGCACAGGAAGTAAGGGAGATGGGGCGGAGGTGTTCGAGAGCTAGTCGTTTGCCTCGCTTCGGTATGAAAGTCACGCGTGCATGTTTCCATGCTGCGGGGATTTCACCCTCTCTCCATCAATCATTCATAAAGGCAGTGAGGGCCTCAATGGACGGGTCATCTAAATTACAGAGTGTTTTGTTGGAAATCTCATCCGGTCCTGCGGTTATCGCGCCAAAAATGCCATGAGTGCCAGCTTATAGTCGTCTTCGGACTTTAGGCTTCACACATAAGCAATGGCTGCCTTTTTCAGTCACCCGTCTAAAGCGCTGAAGAAGATACTGAGTGGTTCTTAGCCGCAATCCCACGGCACTCTAAAAACCAATGAACGACGCTGCTTTCGAGAGCATACCTTTCCTCACATTCAGCATGTACCGCCGCCCCAATTTTTCCTGCAGTTTATTTTGTATCAAAGCAACGAAAATGCGGGCAATTCGCGAGCAACCTCAACTTTAGGGGGCGCTGCGAAGTCTGGCAACATGGCACGAGCGGAGGTCCGCGCATAGCTCGTCCCTTATGAATTTATGGGCCTTCCTTGCGTGTCTCAAACCTCGCGCTGTTTTGTTGGGGCTCACCGCGTCTTTGACACTGAGCACTTAATTTTGGCATTTTCTAAGGGCACCAAAGACTATCAGGCCTAATTTGTAGCGACAGCTTTGCTGTCGATTTTCGGAAAATGGCGCTAACAGACGAACGTCTTTACGGAATCCACTGTGGACAAGGCGAAGTGTACTTGTATCGCCATTGTCGGTGTCAAATGGAAACGTGTTCACACCATGCTTATCCATTACTACAGGTAAGAACCTTGGCTACTTTGCCATTATTTAGCGGGAAAATGAATGTAGAGAATATTTTGAACATATATAAAAGCCTAATGTTTCTGAAAGATCTCTATAGGGACTCGCTGCCTATCGAGCCAGCTAATTAGGTAGTCTATTTACTCGTTAACGAGTCCTGACTATAAAATTTAGCTCTGTACGCAGTAAACAGGGATTCTTTAGGGTTGGCTCGGTAAGAGTACATAATGGGCCAAATTTTATCGAACTTGCTTTGTGCCTTCACTATATGAAGTCGCTCCATTTGCAATCAAAACAAATTCAATAGAATTGCCTCCATAATGCTTTATAATGAGTAGAAGTTTGTAGAGCTTGTTTTGTGCCTTCGATATATGAATTCGCTCTGTTCTAGGGAGGTTTTAACTAGGAGAGATAAATAGGTTCTCCCCGCTTAACCACAGCTGACCCAGCTTAAAACCACGGGGCCCCACCCCGTAACCGCGTACGCTAGCAAACACATGCCGACCATGGCGGGTCTTGCCCTGTGGGAACAAAGCAACGACACTGTGGCTGACACAAACGAGGCATTTATCGCTGCAATAATAATATCGCCAGCTCGCAACAAAATACGCTGAGAAATCGAGGACGTCCAACTGACCAGCATGGTTACGAGCGAATGTTCGGGGATACTCCGCGGCAGGACGGGACGGGACGCGGAAGAACGCTCCTCCCCACGAGGCCTCGCGATTCGCACCGCCGGCGAGGAGCAGAGCGCCGCGCGTCACGTTCCTACACGGCCAAATCCCGAGCCAAAGAGGGCCGTCTCCGCCGCGCGCGCGCAGCAGCAGTCGCGCTATCCGTGGCGCTGTGACGCCGTCGCCCTCCAAGGTTACTAACGAAGCTAAAGAGGGTACATTGCGGGGAAGCCAACCAAAGGGGAAGATAATCTGAACGAACAAACGTAGCGTTGAAACAGGAGACAGAAATATGAGGACAAGACGGGGCTACAACTTACAACTGAATGAAATCGATAAACGACACACATCCCTTCTCGAGCAAAGGCACGCATGCGCAAACTTGAAAGAATGGCAAAACTGTGATATTCAAGAAAAATCCGGTAAAAGAAAAAGAGACGAAAAGGGGAGGAATAGCCACCGGTCATGAAGACTGTTTACAAACATTAAGTGCGTCTTAGAAAGTTTCTTTCTTTTTCCATTAGATTAATAGATGGTGTGCTAATGCACGTGTCACTACCGCGTTGTGATATTTCATGAGCTTCCAAGATTTCTCTCGCCAATTGATCTTTACCCCTTCCTAAGATCTTCGTGCGGTTCAAAGAGGGAAAGCAACCTGGGCAGCTCTTGCAATGCTTTGGCAAGTGCTCATCAGTTTGCTGACGAAGCGAAGATGCATGTTCACTCAGCCTCACGTTTAGGCATCTGCCCGTCTGCCCAATGTACACACTTCCGCAGCGGAGAGGGATCTGATAAACAATATCTGTGGCGCATGAGACGTGCGGCTTCTTGTGTTTTGTGCTACACCCTGAATTCTTGACGTTCTCATGATCTGCCAGAGCGGAAAGCTTTGCAAGCTTGAGGGGAGCTGAAAATACCACATCAATACCAAATTTTGCTGCCACTCTCTTCAAATTGTGCGAGAGCCTGTGTACATAGGGCATAACTTCAAACTTCCTTTTCTGTTGTCCCGGTACATTTATCTTAGATAACTGGATGTGTTCTCTTTCTTTGCGAAGCTTTTTCTTTAGAGTTTCTGCGACAGCCACAAGAACATCGCCACGAAAGCCTGCTTCTTTAAGTCTTTGAACCTGGTTGTCAAAACTACCACCAACTTTGTGCGGACATGACTTGAGGTGCGCCGACCTGAGACATGTGGCTGCTATGCGTCGCTTATTAATGAGCTTCGAATGAGAAGAGTCGTAAGGTAGTAGCCCTTTCTTGGACCGTGGCTCATAAGCCCAGCAAAAATGACTAACAGAATTAAAATACAGGTGAATATCTAAAAACTGAATGGAATCGTGAGCCGGAAGTTCTATGGAAAATTTCAGTGACTTCATGATACCTTTGAATCGGGTTAAAATCGAGTCTGCAACTACACTCAAGTCATCTCTAGAAGAAAGGTTGAGAACAACAAGGAAATCATCTACATATCTAAAGACACGTACAACGCGCTCATCGTTCAACTGAGACTGAAGCAAACGTCCAAACTTGGCAAGAAAAATTTCACATAGCACAGGGGCGACACTTGAGCCAATGCAAATCCCACGTTTCTGGACATAGAAATGTTCTTTGTAGCTTATGATTGTAGAATTGAGGTACAGGGCCAAGAGTTCCAGAAATGATTCAATACTAACACCACATGAATTCTGAAAAGACACCTCACCCGCCTCTTCAATACACTCTCTCAAAGCAATGAACAGTTCATCGTGCGGCACCGAGTAAAAAAGTTCCTCTATATCCACTGAAAATGCAGAGTTTGCACCGCACACGTCACACCGCAGAATGTCAACTAAGACGGCTGAGGAGGCGACTTTAAAAGGGTCCACAGTACAAAGGCTGTTCAAGTGACGCTGGAGGAACCTGCCTAGACGTGCCTGCCAGCTGTGTCGCTCTGTGATAATGGCTCTGAAGGGACATTCGGGCTTGTGAGTTTTTGCGTTGAAGAAAACTTTCAGTGCATCTCCTTTGGAGTTGCTCACCTCCTTCCCCAGCCTGTCCAGCTTGCACTCTTTTAGCAACTGCAACGCCCTACTCTTAGCCTTAGCTGACTTAAGAAGCGAGCGCTTAAAGGTCTTCTCAAGTGCTTTTGTAGCCTTTTGCATCATACACCTGCCGAGGAAGAACGACAAAGCCTCCATCCTTATCGGCTTGCATCAGACAGCTTTGAATCACGAAAGTGCCCAACGACTTTGTCACCTTTGTGTGTCTTCTTGTTCTTGGTTCAGACGTGTTCTTCTAGAGATGTTTCTTCTAGAGATGATTTGAGTGTCGTTGCAGACTCGATTTTAACCCGATTCAAAGGCATCATGAAGTCACTGAAATTTTCCATAGAACTTCCGGCTCACGATTCCATTCAGTTTTTAGATATTCACCTGTATTTAAATTTTGTTAGTCATTTTTGCTGGGCTTACGAGCCACGGTGCAAGAAAGCGCTACTACCTTACGACTCTTCTCTTAAGCGAGGCATAGCAGCCACATGTCTCAGGTCGGCGCTCCTCAAGTCATGTCCGCACAAAGTTGGTAGTAGTTTTGACAACCAGGTTCAAAGACTTAAAGAAGCAGGTTTTCCTGGCGATTTTCTTGTGGCTGTCGCAGAAACTCTAAAGAAAAAGTTACGTCAAGAAAGAGAACACATCCATTATCTAAGATAAATGTACTGGGACAACAGAAAAGGAAGTTTGAAGTTATGCCCTATGTACACAGGTTCTCGCACAATTTGAAGAGAGTGGCAGCACAATTTGGTATTGGTGTGGTATTTTCAGCTCCCCTCAAGCCTGCAAAGCTTTGCGCTCTGGCAGATCATGAGAGCGTCAAGAATTCAGGGTGTAGCACAAAACACACGAAGCCGCACGTCTCATGCGCCACAGATATTGCTTATCAGATCCCTCTCCGCTGCGGAAGTGTGTACATTAGGCAGACGGGCAGATGCCTAAACGCGAGGCTCAGTGAACACGCATCTTCGCTTCGTCAGCAAACTGATGAGCACTTGCCAAAGCATTGCAAGAGCTACCCAGGTTGATTTCCCTCTTTGATCCGCACGATGATCTTAGGAAGGGGTAAAGATCAATTGGCGAGGGAAATCTTGGAAGCTCATCAAATATCACAACGCGGTAGTGACACGTGCATTAGCACACCATCTATTTATCTAATGGAAAAAGAAAGAAACTTTCTAAGACGCACTTAATGTTTGTAAACAGTCTTCATGACCGGTGGCTATTCCTCCCCCTTTGGTCTCTTTTTCTTTTACCGGATTTTTCTAGATTATCACAGTTTTGCCATTCTTTCAAGTTTGCGCATGCGTGTCTTTGCTCGAGAAGGGATGTGTCTTTCGTTTATCGATTTCATTCAGTTGTAAGTTGTAGCCCCGTCCTGGCCTCATCTTTCTGCGTCCTGTTTCAACGCTACGTCTGTTCGTTCAGATTATGTATGACCAACTGGCCCCACAGTGTACTCTGTTACACTTCAAAGTGGAAGACGCGGAGCAAAGTCCCCATTGTTGGCAGTCGAAACAAATTCAATAGAATCGCCTCCGTAAGATTTAAAAATGAGTCGAATTTTATAGAGGTTGCTTTGTGGCGTCGCTATATAAACTGGCTCCGTTGAGAGTAAAAACAAATTCTGTACAATTGGCTCCGTAAGAATTCATAATGAGCCGAGTTTCATCGATTTTGTTTTGTGCCTTCGCTATATGAACTCGCTCCGTTCGCAGTCAAAAAAAAGTGGTATAGAATTGGCTCGGTAAGGCTTTTTAATGAGCCAAATTTTATAGAGATTGTTCACTGTCTTCACTATATCAATTCGCTTTGTTCGCGTTAAAAAAGCAGTAAAATTTTAAACCAAACTGCACATATATAGCATTATGTTTTCAAAAGGCGCTCCTGAATGAATGGCTAGCCTCGAGAAAAAATTTGGCAGAACTCAGCGGCTCATATATATTCGTTTCCTTTCTTGAGTTAGAAACAACCTCAGTGCTGTTGCGATCGTGTGAAATCTCCGGAAACGTGATCAACAAAGCGTACAAATATCTGTAAGCGAATATTTTTTCTTCGATGAACGACAAAATATGATAAGCTCTCACTATGAGCACGAATAGGAGCAGCCGTGTTCATGGCCGATTTTATTGCATTCACCAGTTTTCGAGATCGAGTTGATTGGTGTCTGCATGAATTGTTTCCTATTTCTTCTTTGCCGAAAAAAATTTGCCTAGCTTTCTTCCCGTAACGTCCTATGTGTAGCATAAACGCTTTGCACGTGTTTTACCACCAATGGTTTTGTCAACCAAGCACACGACACGCTGTGGGACAGTAATTCGGTGCAGTATTAGCAGAACCTCTCCAAAAACTTGTAAGTCACCTTTCCTGCATAGCAAAAACACTTTTACCACGGCATTGCGGCCCGCTAGAGGCAGGTGTTGGGATCAGCACAGAGGACTGCAAAGTTGCGTTTCACCCTTCTGTCACAACTGCTGCAAGGTGGGGGGGGGGGGGGGGCATTTCACCTGCGAGTAAATGGCTTGGCAGAGCTGCGCCTAAATCCTTTATCGCCGCAACAACACAATGCAGAAGCGCGTGCAGGGAAGGCACGCGATAATATTCTGATAATACATTTCTTCAGCACTACACCCGATTCCTGACACCCCTAACAAGTTTGGCCTGAATGGTAAAAACCCCTTCCGCTGTAAAGAGAGGCTGGCTTCGAGAGTTTTGCAAATTAAGGGTTATGCCCACGCAGATTGCCACGTCGTCCCAGCATGCTGCGGCCTCAAGCGAGAACATGCTGTGTTGTTCTCAAGTCTTGAATAAGGATTAAGCGCTATAAGTACTGCGCTGCCAAAGTACAGTGTGAGAGCATTGTCCACAGGCTCGTCAAGCAAATCTGCTCCCAGACGCGAAGCCAACACTGCTCTTGACAATTCCTTAAAGCAAGCACATGGCTTTCGCAAGGGCCTCTCATGTGATACACAGTTAGCTTCATTCATAAATGACATAAGCTCTAACCTAGACCTGAACATACCTGTAGACGCGCTGTTCTTAGATTTCGAAAAGGCCTTCGATAAAGTTCCCCATCAGAGACTACTACTTAAACTCTCAAGATTGTGCATTAACCCCTTTGTATTAGATTGGATTTCTAATTTCCTTACGAACCGAAAGCAATTTGTGTACGCTAACAGCCGCTCCTCGTCCTTTTCTCCAGTCCTCTCCGGAGTCCCCCAAGGTACAGTACTCGGACCATTGCTGTTTCTAATTTATATTAATGACCTGCCTAGTAACATATCCTCTAACATCCGCCTTTTCGCAGATGACTGCGTACTTTATCGCCCCACCACACCACCTCTGACTCTAGAATTTTACAGGATGACCTTAAATGGATTGAAACTTGGTGCAACAAATGGTTAATGTGCCTAAACACTAATAAAACTTTCCTTTCAGCGTCGGAAAAACTATCAGGCATCATGTTACACCATTTGTGGCTCGGTAATCTCATCTGTCCACTCTTACAAATACCTTGGCGTCACCATTTCAGATACACTAACCTGGTCAGAGCATATAATGAACATTACTAACGAAGCCAATCGCACTCTTGGTTGCCTCCGTCGAAACTTGCGCCTAGCCTCTGCATCCGTGAAAACACTTACTTATCTTACATTTATCAGACCTAAAATAAAATACGCATGCTCAGTGGGATCCCCATCAAGCTAATCTTTCTAACACCCTCGAAGCTCTACAAAATCGCGCTGCCAGGTTTATTTTCTCAGACTACTCCTATTATTCCAGTGTCACTGCACTCAAATCACGGGCTAATCTTACTAATCTTGAAAAGCGACGCTGCATCTTCAGGCTGTGCCTTTTTCACAAGTTCTACCATACGTCACTCAATGTTTCAGCAATCTTACCAGTTCATCGACAGTCAAGCCGCACCAGCCATCCTAAAGCCGTCGTTGTTGTTGTTGTTGTCCTCTAGAAAATGGCGCATACCCACTGCGGGGGATTGGCCAAGACACAGGCGGCAACTGATAGGTGTACTAAATGTTAAACAAGGAAATAATGGTGGGGAAAAATAAAATAATCTATCCGCCCCCAGCCAGACCACAGGCCATCTTCGTTCATTTTTTCTTCAGACCGCTCGGGACTGGAACAAACTGCCTGTCGACGCTGTGCACCACTCCGACCCACATTCCTTCAAGACTGCCATTGAACCACTCTTCACTTGAACATTATGCCCATCCCTCATGTAATACCCCACACCAAGGGGCATTTGAGGTACTAATAATAAAAAAAAATAAAAAAAGAAGCTATTGTGGAAGGTTTGATAATGGCCACACCCCGGCGTATTCCATTCTCGCTGTGCAAATCTGTAGTTGAGACTGGGGGTCGCTACAGAAAAGAGGCCCATTGTTAATATTATGGTCCTAATGTGTTTCTATGTGTTCGCTAGCATCCCAGACAACACAAGTACATCCTCAGGACGTCCTGAGGATTAATTTTTGAGGAAATTTTGTTATCCTGAGGACGTCATCTTCTAATCCTCAAAAGGTCCTCATTTAGTCCTCTTGTCCGGCGTCAGTATGTCCTCAGGACATCCTCAGATTTCCTCTGGAGGACTTTCTCAGTCTGTTTTCAGGACATCAGACGATGATGTAGCCCAGGGAATGTGGGTCACTGATTTCTTAATTATTGTAGGCAGTGTGCACAGCGGTTGTGAAACTGCTTTCTTCGTGCTTCTTTTGTCTTGTATTTTAGCAAACAAATTTTGCAAAAGTTTCGCATACTCAACAAGTAACTGGTTCGTTCACCATATTTGTTATCAGTTACAGGTTATTCTACATGCAATATTTTCCTACAGCAATGACTATATAACTCTCACAGGAGTTGAACTCTTTCGCCTCAGTGGAATAGCCAATCCAACAAATTACCCAAAAATTTGCGCACTCCAACCCCATCAGAAGCATGCAGTACATGTGACCAGGTTTGCAAACCAAAATAACTTAGATATCTCCTGAAGGCACACAATATTTTCAGTCAGAATGGTCTACATTACTTCTCTATTGTACACAAGTATCTTTTAATAAACCTGAAGTTTTTACGAAATGAAAGCCGAGTGCGAGAGATAAAGCTGGTTTCATCTCAGTTCAATGCCACAATATTGTCCTGAGATAGGACATTTGTAGGATATTTGAGAAATTTTCGTCCTCCAGTCGTGCGGAAAGTACAAACTGAGGACATCCTCATGAGGGCCGTTTGCCGCGATGCACTCAAAAAGTACTCAGAATGTCCTGTTCGGGATGAGGACGTTTTGACCATTTGAGGACGTCCTCAGGACGTTTGTTGTTGTCTGGGATCCGCACCTTATTGTGCGTTTTTATCGTAAAGACTTTCAAAATTTTTCTTACCTCAACCGCTGGCTCGTTTGCGGTGAAACTGCACACAGAGCTTGCGTATTATGGTAACTTTTGTATCGTAGCAAGTTTTACAACGGTACTTACTTAGTTGAGCCGTGCACGATGCAAAAGCCTAATCGTCTGCGTCGAGATCGGCGCACCGAAACCCAAAACACCGAGTTTTTGCTGGATGGATGGATGGATGGATGGATGGATGGATGGATGGATGGATGGATGGATGGATGGATGGATGGATGGATGGATAGGAGCGCCCCCTTTGAAACGGGGTGGTGGCAATTGCCACCATGCTCAGCTTTTCCTTCTTTATTATTTTTTGTTTACTGTGTTGGCAATTCTCATTAAGATTCTCCATCACCTTTGCCTGCGGTTACCTACAATTCTAACCTTATTCCACATCTCTGCTTTTCAGCCACCAATCCTCCAATCGCTTTTTGCTGACTTCCACTGCAGATTTATTTACATGACCATTCTTATCTTTAAACCCTAGGGCCTCAGAAAGAGTGACTGTGCCTGCATCGACATCCGGATGGATACCATCACATTTGATTATGAGGTGTTCAATTGTTTCCACAGATCTACCACACACTGCACATGTGTCATCTTCTTCGTTAAATTTCTTTTTGTAGCTGCGCGTTCTAAGACACCCTGATCTAGCTTCAAAAAGTAGGGCACTGCCTCTTGAGTTATCATAGAAAAATTCTTTTCTGATCTGCCTTTTCCAGAATCGATATAGTTCTACACTATGTTTCCTTTCCATTGAATTCATCCAATTTTTAACTTCCGCGTTTTCAACCTGTCGTTTAATGCTCTTTCTTTCTCCGTCCTCATGACCGGCATACTTACTGGTTAGTTTTCTAGTTCTTTTCCGCCACTGTGAGTCAACGTTCTTTCTGTATAAATATTTAAATACCTTAGCTGCCCATCTGTTATCGTCCAATTTCCTCAGGCGTTCTTCATATAGTATTTTACTCTTAGCTTCCCGTGCTTCGAACGATGCCCAGCCCATATCCCCTTGTACTGCCTCGTTTGTGGTTTTGGCGTGGGCACCTAGTGCTAATCTTCCAACAGCCCTCTGATTTACGTCTAATCTTTGAAGGGCGGCAGTAGCGCCATCTGTCTTCGGCAGTGGAAAGCGTAACATGGCGCCAAGGGGAGCATTTCAAGGACCGCGGGCCCTTTGAATACGCCGTTCCGGCCTTTTCGTCTGCTAGACGCAGACATCACAGACGCAGAGGTCTGGTACGCAATTGGAAAACTGCGGACAACATCTGCGGCAGGACCAGACAAAGTAACAAATAAGACTCTCAGGAACTTAGACGCAACGTCGATCGCGGCGGTTACAGACCTTATGAACAAATACTGGCATGCAGGCAACATACCACCAGAGTGGAAACACGCGAAAATCACTTTTATTCCTGAAGCGGGTAAGAAACTCAGCACTGAGAATCTACACCCAATTTCATTAACATCATGCCTAGGCAAACTCATGGAGCATGTCATCCTCAGTAGGCTCCAAAACTATGCGGAGGACATGAACCTCCTACCTGAAACAATGTTAGGATTCAGGGCCCAACTATCTACCCAGGACATACTCTTGCAGCTTAACAAGGACATAATTGAAGCTGACGAGGGAACAGGAACGAAAGCAATATTGGGTTTAGACCTTGTTAAAGCTTTCGACAACGTCACCCACAAAGCCATTTTGACAAACTTGTCAGAAATCAACCCCGGAGAAAGGACGTACAACTACATCCGATCCTTCCTCACTAGCAGCACTGGACATCATTGAGGCATGCGCATGGGAATCCGGCCTCACTTGTTCTGAGCAAAAATCTGAACTCTTCGTGATCCGTCGTAAACAAAGAGGTAGGCGTACCACGACATCCCCCCCGCAAATAAACGTCTATGTTAATGGACGATCTGTCAAAGGGGTAGAGACCATGAGAATACTGGGGTTGTATTTACAAACAAATGGAAAGAATACTGACACACTCACTAAGCTAAAACGCACGGTAGAAGCGACGGCGCGATTAATCCGCCGCATAGCTAACCGCAGACAAGGGGTGAGGGAAAGAGATTTATGCCGCCTAGTGCAGGCCTTTGCGCTAAGCAGGATACTCTATGCCACCCTTTATCTCAAATTTTCGAAAGCAGAAAAGGACAAATTGGATAGCATGATACGGCAGGCCTATAAGGCTGCGTTAGGACTCCCGCTAAATGCCTCAACCGAAAGGCTTATGAGGTTAGGAATACATAACACCTACAATGAACTGAAAGAAGCCCATTTAATGGCTCAAACAGCGCGATTAGCCAATTCCAGAACTGGCAGGAGTATTCTTACCAGGCTCGGAATTAACTTTCAACCTACGAATAACGATGCTAAAGTAGACTTACCCCGCGACTATAGGACGGCCCTACCAATCAAACCACTCCCCAAAAACATGCACCCCTTACACCATGAGGGCAGAAGACAAGCACAAGCCAAAGCCTTACATAAAAAATACAGACAGTGCGCTGCAACACTTTATGTAGATGCGGCAGAATACAAAAATACCAATGCCTTTGCAATTGTGGTTGTGAACGAGAATGGTGATCACATCGTCTCGGCGACAATCAAAACGAAATCCTCTGAAACGGCAGAAGAGGCGGCTATAGCCCTCGCCCTAGCACATACCCAAGGGAGCATCATCCTCAGCGATTCCAAAATGGGTATCAATAATTTCGCTAAAGGGCGAATTACAAACACCTCCCTTAGAATCTTTAACGCAACCAAATTCTCACCAAATTATTCCGAATTGATATGGGTCCCAGCCCATTCGGGGAATCCGGGGAACGAGGCAGCCCACAATAAAGCCCGAGGTTTCGTCGACCGGGCAGTGGATGAGTCTGGCTCCCTGAATTTCACGAAGGACTCAATGATCACATATCATGATCTCACCAATCATTTTAAATTAGAGAGGAGAATTTTCCCCCCTCCAGACAAAAGACTTACTAAAGAACAAGAGGTTACGTGGCGTCGTCTACAGACGAGATCGATACGCACCCGATCACTCCTCGCGCACATTTATCCAGATCTTTACAACCCAAACTGCAAACACTGTGGCCAACGTGCTACCTACGATCACATCCTGTGGGACTGCAAAATAGAGCCACCTCCGGGTGATCTAGTTACAGCTCCTTCTCTCGAGCGGTGGGAGACCGTGCTGGCTAGCTCTGACCCCAGAACGCAAGTTTTGGCGGTGGAGTGGGCTGACAAAGTCGTCGAGGGCTATGTACTCTCGACCACTTAACGCGACCTCTTGCCAAGCTCTTCCCGGCGAATAAAATGTTTTACAATCAAGTCTGCTTCAACTGAAGCGCTTCGAACATTTTCGGCCAACTGAGCGGCAAAAATGCCAGAAACAACTATTTTAACGAGGATGTGCCGTTAAAAGAATTTTGTTTGACGTTTTTTTTTCGTCCAATGACTTTATCCAATTCAGCTTATATCGTCTGCTTTCGCCATAAACTCTATGGCATAGAGTTTCTTACTAATAGTAAGAAACTCTATGCTCTATGGCTTTCGTGGCTCTCCTAAAGCGTCGGAGGACGACGTCGCGAAGTCCTTAGCTGTGTTTTTCTTGTTTAATTTCGTTGTGGAAGACAGATGGCGCTACTGCCGCCCTTCAGCAAAAACTCAGTGTTTTGGGTTTCGGTACGCTGATCTCGACGCAGGCGATTACGCTTTTGCATCACGCACGGCCCAAATAAGTAAGTGCCGTTGTAAAACTTGCTACGATACAAAAGTTACCATAATACGCAAGCTCTGTGTGCAGTTTCACTGCATATGAGCCAGCGATTGAGGTAAGAAACGTTTTGAAAGTCTTTACGATAAAAACGCACAATACGGTATACATAAATTAATAAATATTGTTTGCTCGATTCAATATCAATGTTTTAAAGGGTCAGTCTACTGAATTTTATCGACCATATTTTCTTTGCGGCAACCGATAGCTCTTTACTCAAATTACCGTTTAGCCAGCTGTGGTGCCAAGGAGTGCGGTAGAACATTTTAAAATAGAATTTATTAATGTAGGAACACATCTGTATAAGATGGTAGTCTCATCTGGCAACCATCTGGTTTTCCGCCGCGCGGCGACAAACATGGCAGCGCCCGTCGAAGCCGGACCTCTCGCTTCGGACTGAATTCTCGTTGTTGCTGCCTTTTTCAGTGCGTTCACTGGCCATAAATGGCATAGAGTTTCTTACTACTACCTAGAGGGAAAGCTGGCGGCGCTGCACTTCAGCCAACATGGACGCTCAAAGCATCATGGGGCGGTGAGCTACTTGTTGCGGCACAGTCGTAGTTTTTCGGGAACACAGAGTGGCAGTACTAAGGCGTTTCATTCCGAAAACGTAGTTCGTGTGTGCGCAGACAACTTTCGCGCGAACGCAGTGTGCAAAAGCCATAGTAGTGAAGACGCGACGACACACGACGCCAATAAAAGGTTTTACTCTTCCGAAATGCCATTAAAAAACCTCTTAAAGTATCTAAACAACAACATTTTTTTTGAAAACATATTTACTTTTAAAAGTGCGCCTGTTAATTACGAAATATTAGTTTTTTTAGTGTTCATCACTTGGCCAATAGGAAAGCTAGTCATGTCTTATTTTAGGCAAACTTTGCACTTAAATGCTTTTCTGCTCGGTTGTTGCAATCATTAGACAAGATATTGAATGTTAGGACGTTTGTAGTTATCAAACAGCTTTATTTTTTTATTATTTTTTGGCCAAAAGTTGCAGTTCCGCAACAAGTAGCTCACCGCCCCATCACTATAGCCCCATGATGCTTTGAGCGCCCATGGTGGCTGAGGTGGTCACGTGGGGTCTCCATGCAAACTCCCATAGACGGCTTGCCAGCTTTCCCTCTAGGTAATAGTAAGAAACTCTATGATAAATGGGGCGCCTGTCTTTCGCTTCGTCTCATCTCGCCTCTAAGAAAACATATAAGAGATAAATTTGCTTTATTTTAATAATTAGAGTGACGATTCTGCCGCTCCTAGGCTTAAGTGGAGAGTCGGTTTGTTTACAGCAATGGTTCCCGTCCTGACGACCAGATGGCGCCACTATAGGCTGAGTTTATTTTTGCGTCTCTGCTAGCATACGCTGAACTAAAAGTGGGAATATGCCTGCGTTTTGCGTACGTGTAACTATAAATATTCATGTGGTTTACAGAAAAAGCGAGCGGTACGCCTTCTACAGTTTACTAGAACAAAACGTGCGTTTCTCTGATATTGAGGCATACAAACGGTACGTAGTATATTCACTTATGCTTCTACGAAAAAAAGACTACCACTTTCTTGAACAAAATGAACGTTTGGGGTCGCCACCATGCTTTTTTACGCGACTTTTAACGCCGAAATAAAATATAAATTCCTGCCTAAACCGGACGCAGACCCCTCGTTATTGATGTTATTGGTTGCCAACTACTAGAATATGCCATTATTTATACACTCATCTCGGTGAGTAGACTGACCCTTTAAGCGCTTCCCAGTTGAAGGCCTACGAGTCAACTTTACTGTGCGGCGAAAATTCCTGTACCATGTTGGCATGGTCCCACCTTGAGTATTTAGTCGTTAGGAGCAACGCTCGCTTTTCTAGTCCGAACAGATGTGTGCGCGCTACCTGCGGACGCCTACCGCGCTTTATGATACTCGATCCCCGACTCAAGGACGCTGAACCAGACGTTGTCTTCTCGAAGGAGAGATATGCGTACTATGACCATGTTTGCACTAAGTGCCAGCACTGCTCCTAATTGTGTGTTCTGCCATGCAAAAGGAATTTTCGCACCCCAGAATGAATGAATGAACTTTGAGTGAACAGCTCCCATAGAAATCGAAACTCCCGCCAGAAGCCGAGGCAACATGCCAAAAAAAAAAAAAGTTACCGAAGCCAATCCAGTCCAATCCCAGTCGCCAGCTGGCGTGGTTTTTTGTATTGCACTTTGTGTGGCCTTTTCGTGCTGTGGTTCTTCAAATGTGCTACAGAATTTGTGTGCACCGGACTTCGTATTGCGCCTTGCACCGCGCCCTGTCAAAGCTGGCACCAACATAGAAGGAAGAATGTGAGTAGAGTCCTTGAAATTATCTTCCAGAGCATTGTGGTGGGGTGCGTGAAGTGCTGTAAATGCTGCTGAGTGTTGTCTGACAACTTCTTCGGAGTGCAGTGGAAGTTCGAGTTCGGCGCAACGGCTTCCGCAAGTGCGCTGTTTTCACGTGACCGCTAGCCTTTCATGCAACCACGGAAACCGTCGCTTCGCGCCCATAACTTCCTCTCTGCAGTGAAGAAGTTCTGATATAGAGTTGCATGTCTTTAATCTCGTGATATCGTTGCTCTCATTATTGCGACGAATGGGACCAACGCGCGGAAAGAACTGTGTATTGGAACGACGTATTCTTCTCAGTGGCGGTGGTTCCCAGCATTTAGTTTTTCGGGCTTGTGTGTGTGTGTGTGCGTGCGTGTGTGTGTGTGCGTGTGCGTGCGTGTGTGCGTGTGTGTGTGTGTGCGTGCGTGCGTGCGTGCGTGTGTGTGTGTGTGTGTGTGTGTGTGTGTGTGTGTGTGTGTGTGTGTGTGTGTGTGTGTGTGTGTGTGTGTGCAGGGTATAATTCCAAGCTCAACAAAACATGGTCTGCCGATCCCACGTTACAAATGCGCAGAGTACTCATAGCCGTTCAGTGCCTGGAAGTGGATTGACGATGTAGCTACAGCTCTTCGATTTGCCTTGTTCGCTCATAGAGAGTATGAAGCATTTTGTGGGCACTGGCTTTGGTTCTGTGTTTTCTTTTTTGACATTTCAAGCATACTTCGAACTGGTGCAGTAATGAACCTCTACAAAGAAAAAAAAATAGTAACGCACTTTTACCCTTTCCAGCATGTCGGTGCACTGCTCTGGGAATGCTTTCATTTTTGTAATTGCGCACTTTGGGCTGTACCATCGCAAACTGTGCGAAACATTTGCAACTCTGCTTTTAAATATTTTTATTTTGAAAGACTTTATGCGTGCAATGGTGACACATGCAGTTTCGCCAGAGTTGTTCAATGAGAGAACTACTGAGACTTGGGTTTCGCAGAGATGTGTAGTTGGAGCTTCCACTTGAATTGTAGTGTCCTGCTGTAAAAAGCTTACTGTTTTACGTATTGTTTTGTTGTGTCTGTGGTTTTGGCACCGATTCATTTGCCTGGCTATAATCTCATTGCTCTTCTGTTGCAAACGGAACATAGCTTTATTGACCTCGCTACCAGAGTGCGAGAGATCGTGTGTTTTTAATGTGTCTGTAACTGAATGAAGTCATTTGTATGGATACAAAGGATTATACGGCCTGGCAGTTTGAAATAGTTGTGGCATTGCTAGTACACATGCTATCTTTCTACAACTGTTTCAGCAGTGTGAACCCAGCGTCAGTGGAGCAGGAAGGTGAAAAGTTTTCTAAATGCAGCGGGATCAGAATCGATGAAGCACTCTCCTGCTTAACAAAGGGGGTAGTTGGCATCACCATCTTGTCAGATGCTTAGTGAGTGCAATTACTGTGTTTGAAGCACCGGTCCGAGAAACCCAGATGTAGACGCTCTGTGCTGCCTGTCAGCTACTCAGGTTGAGTGACAGCTGTGCACACAGTTTTCACTGCATTTAATTTTCTTGCTCTAAATAACCAGACACTTGTAAAACACAGAAAAAAGTTAAATTCGGTTTGGTTTGTTTGGATTATTGGGGTTTAACGTCCCAAAGCAACTGAGGCTATGAGAGACGCCGTAGTGAAGGGCTCCGGAAATTTCGACCACCTAGAGTACTTTAATGTGCACTGACATCGCACAGCACACGGGCCTCTAGAATTTCGCCTTCAAGAAATTCAGCCGCCGCAGCCGGGATCGAACCCATGTCTTTCGGGTCAGCAGCCCAGCGCCGTAACTGCTGAGCCACCGCGGCGGAATGTTAAATTTGTTCTTTAAAAACAAGCGGTTGTGAATGTCACTGCATTATAGCGGCAGTAACTATTGTTATGCATTAGAATAATAGTGTCACAGGCAAATGTAATAGTTATTATTCATTGTCATGAAATATTCCAATATGGCAGGGGTAGTAGTCAGAGCTGGATGGTGTTTACAGTTCTTTTGTAAGGGTACATTGCATTTATTTTAAAATCATGTTTTCTGTGTTGTGTTCTTAGCAATCTTTCCAAAGCTAGATTACCAGAGTGCTACTGCTTGTAGATACTGATCTGATTGCTGCTTCTGTTTGCATTATTGTGAAAGCAGTTCTGTGCTAGGTCTCACTGACCTTTCTTTTTCTTTGGCCTTTATGCAGCCATCTGGGTACTTCAGACTGGCAAGCCTGGGTGGTGCCTAGCTGATACCTCCTCATCTCTGCACAGACAGGAATGATGCACCTAATAATCTACCGGCCAGGTCACATCATTGGCTTACTGCCAGTCATTAGCCCAATTTATGTAAGAAATTACCGAGTTTTATGCAATTGAGTTATTGTACTGCTGGATATGTGCAATGAAGATCACAACCAAAGAATAGCTGGAAGTGCAGATATGAACTAACAACTGCCTCCTTTTGATCAATATTTGTTTTCTGAATTATGCGCTATATTAAAGGATATGAATTACGAACTAAGTAGGCCCACATCAGCATGGTTAGAAAGGCAGAACTCGTATTAAGCATATGCGTATTTTAAATGTGTGCTTTGAGTTGGTTTTTAATATCGCAGCACATTTATTGCCCTTATTTACTACAAAGTAATGAAACGCACTTGAAACAGACTGGGTTTCGAAATATTTGTTTTGTTTCTCCTCTAAACTGGATATTGCTTTTCTTCTAATTTTTCTGTTTGTTCACTTGATTACCATAGCATATCATACCTTCCTTGAGCAGTGAATTTGGCAGCCGGCGTATGATGATCTCTTAGGTTGTTGGAAGCAAGCTGCCCATTGTCAATGGAGGCAATACAGCTCAGGAAAGCATGTGGATAGGTATAATATTAGTTGCCTGTCGACAGCAGCAGTTGAGTGAAGAAAGGGGGCTCTAAGAGATGATATAAACAGCTTATGTCGTCACCTAACAAGGACTCTCGAACAGCCGAATGTAAAGCGTCCTATTCTCGCCGCCCTCTGTTCCCTATGGTTAGACGAAGTTATACATGTAAAGCAATGCAGGAAGAGACTAGTGATGGGTATGTCAGAAAAGAAACCAGCCCTTTTGTTGTGCACAGTCAGGAATTTGATGTACAGCTTTTTTGTGGTTAATAGTGGGTAGTGCAATCCAGGCTGAATTCAAATGCGAACCAAGGCACTCCCTTTTCGTATTCAGTAATATGCATGATGGTTAACTGGCTCATTATTGCTCAGTATCAGACATTAAGTACTCCTTGAAATTTGCATTGTCATGAAGTGATTTTTTGACATGTAGAGTAGAAATGATTATTGTACATTTTCTTTCGCTCATTCTTGTAATTTATGTCTTGCTTGAATTAACAATTTATTCCTGCTTAAAGGAGTAAACACAACTAACTTTTGAGTACCTGTTCCCTGCTTTGTGATGATGCGTAAGACATTATTATACATGGACAATCATGTGGTATGATCACTAAAGAATTTACAGTCGAATTTCCTTCTCACCCTGTTTCGGTTTCAACAGCCGAGCGATGACTGTGACATCAGTGTGTGCTTATAGGTCACGTGAGACGTAAAGAAACTGTGATATAATCGCTGCTTTGTCATTTTAATTCGCTACAATGCTGAAGCCAGCCAGCTTGTACAGCCTGTATGGCAACAAGTGTATAAGCAGCGACTTGCTCTTTTTTCACATGACCTATAAGCACTCTTTAACGTTATATCTGTTGTTTGGCTGTTGAAACCAAAACAGCATGAGAGAAAAGTTCAACTATAAATTATTTATCGGGCATAGGTGAATACCACCCACTGATTCATACATAGTAGTGTCTTCCACATCGCTGTAGAGAAGAAAACATGCCTCCAAAATTAAGCGTCTGTACTCTTTGAATAAGCGGCATTTTAATACTAAGCCGCTGTGGTGGCTCAGTGGTTATGGTGCTCGGCTGCTGACCAGAAAGACGTGGCTTCGATCCCGGCCGCGGCGGTCGAATTTCTATGGAGGCAAAATTCTAGAGGCCCGTGTACTGTGCGATGTCAGTGCACGTTAAAGAACCCCAGGTGGTCGAAATTTCCGGAGCCCTTCATTCCGGCGTCTCTCATAACCTTAGTAGCTTTGGGACGTTAAACCCCATAAACCAAACCAAACCATTTTAATACTGAAGAGCAGAGCTAGCATATGCTCTTCAAAACAGTTTTGGTTCTTCATCATGTTCACTTCTTTATTCTCACAATCCTTGAACAGCTATAAATGATATCCTTTCAGAATGCTACATAAGGGTACACAGTGCTTTCTTACTTTGAATTCTCACAAAATAAACATGGAGCTAGCCTTTTTCCGTGGTTCCGATTAGCACTTTTTACCTTATGTAGGTCATAAATGAATAAAAATTAAGGCAGGCTCATACTAATAGGTATTCAAGGTGGAAGCCCAGGCAGTATTTGTTTTGAGTCGGTACTCTGCTGTTTTTTCATGAAAACATGCTCTCTTTCAGATGTGATCTTTGTTGCACATGTGACATGGAAAATAATTTTGATCTAAAATTACTTGATTGTCTCAAAATAAAATGTGCTGGTACTGCTCATGTGCCATGCCTCCTCTCAACTTTCATGATAATTTCTGCAAATTACTTAGGCTCGCCAAGCTGCGGTGGCTCAGTGGTTACGGCGCTTGGCTGCTGACCCAAAAGACGCGGGTTCGATCCCGGCTGCGGCGGCCGAATTTTGATGAAGGCGAAACTCTAGAAGCCCGTGTGCTGTGCAATGTCAGTGCATGTTAAAGAACCGCAGGTGGTCGAAATTTCCGGAGCCCTTCACTACGGCGTCCCTCATAGCCTGAGTTGCTTCAGGACGTTAAACGCCAATAAACCGACTTAGGCTCGCCAAGAGCTGCAAACATTCAATTCCATATGCTGCTGTAAAAGTGCAGTGCCTTACAGAATTCTTTAAAAAAAAAGCTGTAAAAGTTGCTGATGGAAATAAAATTAGATGATTGCATGTGGTGTGCTATTGCTCTGTACGGTTTCTTGCATGCTTACAGAAATAGCAGTAGTTACATTGTGCACGTACGGGCTCTTTTCCTTCCCACCAGGAAATAGAGATCAATGTGTAATACCATTCCAGAGCAATGCAGTGAGCAAATGCCTTACGCAATTCTTTGCAGATTCAAAAGAAACACCCTGCAACAAAAAGAGTGAAAATGGATTCCTAAATAATTCCCGAAGAACTTTCTAGAGTCATTACAGTGTGTCTCTTGATAGCCACTAGCTGAGCTTCTATAGGCATGTGGTAGCCAATTAGTTATTTGAACTCTTTACTCAAATAATTACAGGTTCAAAAGTGTCACATTCAATGAAATGAATGCATTTAAATGGATTCCTCTAAGAATCCTTTAACTAGTTTCAAGAGAGAGTTGTTACGGTGTTTCTTTCAAAGAACGTTAGCCAAGTGGAAAATTAGTTCTTGAAATTCTGGACAAAATTCTGTACAGATCTAAAAGAAACATTACATTCTAAATCGCAAAAGCAATTTTTGTAATGGGGGACTCCGGGCGTTGTGCTTTTTATGTGTTCGCGTTTGCTGCCGCTAACTTCTTGGTGGCAATTAGGAATGAACACGTCGAGGCAATGGCATGTTGTGTTCTCTGTTGAGACTATGCTGCTTTCTGTGGTGAGAAGGGGCAGCAGAGTAGCTTGGGATGTGAATGTGTGCAACACGTTGCCACAACGGTATATACGCTTTCAGTGTGATTCGGCCTTGTGCTGGGATAGAGCGTTCAGAGTAAACGTGGTTTAATGGCATCCTAGTCGAAATCAAGAAGAAATGGGCTTGTGCAGGCAAGTAAAGCAGGCGGTGGGAGAAAGGTAGGCAGATGAGATTAAGAAGTTTCCAGGGATACGGTGGTGGCAGCTAGCAGAGGACAAGGTTATTGGGGAGACATGGGGGAGGCCTTTGCCCTGGAGTGGGCATAGCCAGGCTGATGAGTTTGACAATATTTTTCCGTGATCGTGTTGGTTGCCTGTCTTAATTAATACCTTGAGTTTGCCTGTGGTAATGCTCAAGCCAAAACGGCAACCCTTCAGAGAAAGTTGACAAAGCGGAGGTGATGGAGGCGAATCAGTTTAGATCGCGCACGTGGGCATGTACTGGGACAACGCGAATGTAATAGTGGATACTCGCGAAAAGGCCGTGTGCTGCGTAGCCTTTTTTTGGTGTATGTATCCATCACAGCTATCAGACGCCATAGACTCATTCCCATTCCAGGGCCACAGAAGCGCTCACTTACGCAGGCATTCTGCTAAGAAGCCAGCTAGTAAACGTGTTCACATGCAACTCAAACGACGTAAGCCGAAGCATGCTGACAGAAGCTTAGAGAAGCAGAAGTTGATTGTCTTTATTGTGGGCCTGCGAAGGCATACTCTGTCATTTTACTTTTCTGAAACTTCACATTTTTGGTGATGGAATTGAAGACATTCTTTATTCAGAGATACCCCGCTTTTCCCAAGGGTCTGTAAGCAGGGGTAGGGGGGGTGCAACTTGGAAAAAAGATTATTACAGCACATTTGGTTGCAAGACAGTCCGGTGCACTCCGTTAGGGTTCGTGCAAAAATGAATTAATGTAAATGTTCATTCACCGAACCGAATTTTTTCACTGATTTCACTTAGGAATCCCTTCATAGAGCTGCTGGATGTGTAAAGCATTTTTAATTTTTATTGACCATGAAAGCAGACAGGTTATATACACCTTGACTCTTTGCCAAGGCTTTCTTCACCCATAAGTTCATTTTTACTCTATTTCTGCAAACCATAGTGCTCCTTCATTTGCAGCTAACAATTTCAATGTTCTGATCGTGATTTTTTTTAAGGGCACAGGGTAAGCCCTATACTTCCCATGCATTTTAGGCCATGTTGAGGTACAGTCTTTGTCAAAAGTAACCAGGCTGCATGGTTTGCTTCTAGCTTGTACAGTGGAGCCCTTACAGCTTTCCTGAAGTTGAAATGGTCGTTAAAGGTAAGGCCTGGGGGCCTTCTTACCTTCTAATAACTTTTGATCTTTAGGAAAGTCACAAGGGCTGCACTATGCAAGCTTGAAGCAAACCATGCAGCCTGGTTACTTTTGACAAAGACGGTACATGTTTCTCACGAACTAATAGGAGTACCCTAGTAATATATATATTATTTTGTTCCAAATTTCATGCACTGTTTACTGAACTAGAATAATTGAAATGTGTTCAAAATTTGATTTTTAATGGAATTTCTACCTGTAGTACATAAATTTTGGCTTTCTTTGCTCATTTGAAAAATCAAAACGGAAAAACTGCTGAGTGAAATTGCTTAATTCTAGTTCAGTAGTTTCGAACACTTATGTAGATGGTTGCAAAAGAAAATCTGCTGTCTATCTTGGAAGACATTGGAAATAACGGTACCTTTGCAAGAAATAATATTTTGAGATAATTGAGCCTAAAGTGAAAAAAGATGTGAAAAAGAAATTTTTACTCACACAAACACATTCATAGTCATTGATTTAATAGCCCCCTGCTTCGTAGTCCCTGTCGCAGTCATTTTTTCGCTTTTGCGCTTGTCGTTTTGCTTGCTGGGCCTCTTTTGTGAGCTGTCTTGTTGCTCGGTCTGCTAAGTACATACGCTTGTGGTCAGCTTTCCTCAGCCACTTGATGGTGTTGCGCCCTGGGTTCAATGCACACGCCTTCAAAACGTTGGCCCGTGTGATGCTACCATCATTAAATGGAAGAACAGCGTCCAGTGCTGCCATCCTTAGGGTCTGAAGCCTAACAAACACATGCGCTTTGTCACAATTTTGATGAGCTCAACACTGCCACCGCACTGTCTACACACAAAACTCTTGTGTAATTGCGGCACAAATGCCATCCATGTCCATTAAGGGATATTCGCTGCTGCTCTGTAGCACATCCTCTTCCTGGAAGCACACAGAAAATCTTGAAAGCTTCAATGCCGAGGAGCTGGTGCGTTCAGCGTCTCATTAGGTCGCAGACTTCCTTTTGCTTTTTCACGATGAGTGTTACGGTTGCCGATAAATTCACGCCTGACAATGGCCTTCTTTGCCCTGGGCATCTCAACTTATCAACAACAACCAACACCGGCACAAAGTACAATACTCATCAAAAGGGAAAGCACTCGACGCAGCTGCATGAAGGTCGCAGAAACATGGAAAAAATGTGCGCAGCGTCTCAAGATTGTCTTGGCTAAAGGATGGATGGATGGATGATAATGGCTTTACCCTTGTTGACGTCCCCTCTGGGAGGGCTGGGCGGAGTTCTGTGCACCTCAAAACCAAGTGCTCTATGGTCTCCGCTTCCGTTTTACAAGCAGAGCACAAAATATCCACTTCTTCAAATTTGGACCTATAAGTTTTTGTTCTCAGAGTCCCTGTCCTAGCCTCAAGAAGCAGTGAACTGCCCCGCGAATTATCGAATAACCGTTCTTTTTTCATGTCTTGTTTTCGTTTTCTTTATATACCTAGCGCCTATTTTTACTGCATTCTTTCTTTCCCCATCTTTCTTTCTCTCTCCTTTACCTCCGTTTTCACGCTAGTACTTTGCTGCGTCCCATCCCTTACCTGCGTCCCATCCCTTACCTGCAAATACTTTGTTCATGGCTTTCGGGTTTTATTTGTCCGTTTTGTGTTAATACTTTTTATGTATAGATACTTGTACACCTTTCTTGCCAACCTTGTTCTCTCCATTTGGGTTAGTCTCTGATTGTATTTCAGTTTGCTGATTGCCTCCCGAACCTCGAACGACGCCCAACCCATATCTCCCTGGACTCCCTCATTCGGAGTGTTCCCATGGGCTCCCAAAGCTAGCCTTCCTACACTTCTTTGTCTGGCATCTAGACATGACTCTATTTTTGATTTCATGCATAGGACTGCATTTCCAAATGTGAGGCCCGGTACCATGCTTCCCTTCCATACCCTTCTAACCACCTCATACCTGTTATAGTTCCATAGTGCCATATGTTTCATAATATCTGAATTCCTTTTTTCCTTTATCCTTCAGAAGCCTCTCATGCTCTTCCAGATATTTTTTTCCTTCATTTAACCATACACCTAGATACTTATAAGTTCTCATATGGTCTATCATAGTGTCCTGTATTTCTAGTGGGTCTTCCCTCTCATCATTATGTACCATTATTCCTGACTTCTCTCTACTGAACTGGAGTCCTAGCTTGTTGCCCTCCTCACCACAGATCTTAACTAGTTCCTGCAGCCTATCTCGCTTGGCTGCTAGTAGTACAATGTCATCCGCATACATTAGTCCAGCCAGCACTTGGTTTACCTTCTGACCTTCCTGCATATAACTCTTGCCAACTCCTACCCTACTCTCTTCCAACCTCTTTTCCATTTGACTCACGTATACCATGAAAAGTAGGGGTGATAGTGGGCAGCCCTGTCTTAGCCCTCTTTTAATTTTAGCTGGTTTTGTAGTTTCTCCCTCCCAGGTTACTACCACCTCATTGTCTGAATATACACGTTATAGATAGTCAACCAGATTTCTATCGGCACCATATCTCTTCAATTGGTCCCAAAGTTTTTCCTGATTCACATTGTCATATGCTCCTTAATGTCTAAAAATGCCATTCATAGAGGCCTCCGACTTGCCTTAGCTATCTCTATACACTGCGTTATGACAAATAGATTGTCCTCCAACGGTCTGTCCTTTCGGAAACCATTCTGCAACTCTCCCAAGATCTCTTCACGCTCTGCCCATTCTTCCATTCTCACTTTCACCATCTGCATTGCTAGCCTGTATGCAACTGATGTGACTGTAATTGGTCGGTAGGATTTGATGTTGTCCCTGCTTCCCTTGCCTTTGTATATTAGTCTCATCCTGCTCACTTTCCAGTCTTTTGGAACGTCTCCTCCCCCTACTACTTTTTCAATCATCTGTCGTAATTTCAATTTGCTTTTTTCGCCTAGTATGGTAATTAATCTCATAGGTACGCCGTCTGGTCCTGTCGCTGTTCCGATGGGAACCTTGCCTTCTATTCTGTCCCAGTCCCCTGCTATCCTCTCCCTAAGCTCTTCCTCGCCTGTCCCATTGGTATCCCTGTTCTCCTCTAGTCCGCTTGCCACAGGCTCTGCAAATGCTGCTTCGATTGTTTGTCTGATAAATTCTTGTGCTTCCTCTCCCTCTATCCTTTTTCCATCCTGTGTGGTTAGAGTGTTTAGGATGCTCTCTGTCCTCTTCTCTTGTAGCCTTATGTGCTCCCAAAACCTCTTTGCAGCATTCCTATCTTTCTTATTTACCTTTATCATTTTCTGCCTTCCCTATTTTGGCTTGGACTAATGCCGCTGCCTCTCTTTTGCTCTCAAGGTATTCATTCCATTTTGTATCGACTTTGCCTGGTGGGGCTCCCCTTTTCTTTGCAAATCTGTGTTCCCTAGATGCCTCTTGTTGTCGCACTATGGCTGCCTTCACTTCCCTGTCCCACCAGCTTTTTGGTGTGTGTCTTCCCTTTCTTCTTCCGTTTTTGCTTTGGGCCTTCCCTAACTCCCTTTGAAAAACCCCCACTAGGGCATCTTTTGTCCAGTCCCTATCCGGCCGCTTGGATACTATGTCTTCAATGTGCCCCAACACTTCCTGCAGTTGTGCATCAGTCAGGTTATGTTTGCTTTCCCTCCCTTGAGTTCCTACTGCTGGTATTTCCCTGCCAAATCTAATTTTGATTCTCCCGCAAGGGCACCTTGTGTAACGAGGTGTTGGTGCTTGGCGCCACCACGGACCCTTAGCCCCCATACCGAAGCTGTCATCCGTACCGTGGCGATAGGTTGAAAGGTGGAGGGAAGAAACCTTGAACGGTGGCGGTTGAGGAAGTGGTCAATCCTCGGCCGATGGGCCGAGGACCAGGCGGGGAGTCCCGGGACCTTCCTCTGCGTATAAGGGTGAATCAGAGGCGACAAAGTATGAGGAACCCTTAGCCAGTACATGCCGTATGGAAAAATTTGCAAAAAAATCTGATCGGCCCCCAAAAAGGGGTCGCACCGATGCGAAAAAATTGATGCCACAGAAACCAGAAACGTTTCCAAAGTTTTTCATGGTTCACTCAAATACAGATGAACCTGTAGCAAACTTGTCTGCATTTGTGATCGCCAACACCTAAAAAGGTGTGTAGGCAAAGACTACAAAGCAAAAAAGGAGCGAACCGGAGATCTCCTTGTAGAAATTAACACAAAAGAACAGAGCACCAAACTGATGTCGTTACAGAATCTTGGAGAAACAAGTGTACAGGTAACCCCGCACCGCACCCTGAACCACTCAAAGGGCGTCATATCTGAATATGAACTCCTACAGAGTAGTGATGCGGAAATGGAAGAAGAACTATCTGAACAAGGAGTTACAGCAGTCAGACGAATAACCGTCAGGAGAAACAATGTTGAAATCAAGACAAAACACATTGTCTTAACCTTCAATACCACAACTCTGCCCGACTCCATCCACGCCGCATACCTCCATTGTAAAGTCCGCCCATACATACCGAACCCGAGACGATGTTTCAAGTGCCAGCGCTTTGGACACAGCATGTTGGCTTGTCGCGGTAAACCAACTTGTGTCACATGCGCAGGAGACGCACATACAGAGGAAAGATGCGAACGGGCACCAAAATGCATCAACTGCAATGGCGCACATGGCGCGTACTCCAGGTCGTGCCCAGTCTGGAAAACAGAAAAACAAATCATAACTTTGAAGACCACAGAAAACCTGTCCTACCTTGAAGCAAAAAAACGCGTCTCTTTCCAACAGAAAGGGACATACTCTGAAGCGGTGACGCGGGGACTGTTGCCGCCTTCAGTTTCTGTCGGCACACAGGTCGATCCGAAGGACCTGGGGTCGACAACCAAGTCCCCACCACAGAAGTCGGTGACACAGTCCACAGGGCTGAAAATTTCGCGGGAAGACCACGCGATCCGCGCCGGAGGCCCTCAGGCCCCACTTTCAGCAGCGGCATCCTCGGCGACAGACACCCAGGACACCTCTGCTGAACTGGACCTGTCGCCCCACCCCTCTAAGAAGGCAACTGCTGGCCCAAGAGACTCTGCCGCTGGAGCAGGGACTGGTTCAGCGGTGCCAACAAAAAAGACGAATGCGAAGGCCACGGGCCATCGCAACCAAGAAGCATCGTCCACGTCCACCATGGAGGAAATGGATGTCAGCGAAAGTCCGCCGACATCTAAAACACACGCACCCGCGGCGTCTCCGCGGAAGTCCAGCGCCACGAAAGTGGCGATGGATTCAACTCCTGGCTCGCCACCGCTGCAGCGGCGGCGAGACTCCCTAGAGAAGAAAGGGAAACCACGAATCACTGCTCCTGAGAATAAATAACTTTCCCCAATCCCAAGCTTATCACAATGGCGTATATAATACAATGGAACTGTAGAGGTCTACACAGAAACTACACAGACATAACCGAAATGCTGAAAACAATGGCACCTACAGCTGTGTGCCTGCAGGAAACAAACCTTGGGCCACAGCACACAAACATCTTTAAAAAATATAATATTTTCCGGAAAGACCGAGTGCAAGCTAGCCGACTCTCAGGAGGCGTCGCTATCATAACGCAAAGCGATGTCCCTGCAAGAGAGATATCATTAAAGACAAACTTAGAAGCGGTCGCAGTAAACATCATTAGCCATAAAACGATAACAATATGCTCTGTGTACGTACCACCACACAACACAATTGCCATGCGTGATCTAGAAGAACTTCAAGAGCAGTTGCCTGCCTGAGCCATATGTGATAATTGGGGATTTTAACGCACACTCCTCATTCTGGGGAAGTGAGCATACTGATTCCAGGGGTCAGCTCATCGAGGATTTTATTCTTTCGAATAACATATGTTTAATGAATACGGGAAAAGCCACGTACTGTTGCCCCAGCTCTGGAAAAATGACCTGCCTCGATTTAGCATTTGCATCTCCATCGGTTTTTAATGATTTTATTTGGGATGTTTTAGACGACCTTCGGGGAAGTGATCACTTACCTACGGTTTTAAAGCTAACATCAACTACAGTCATCCTCTCTAGGAAGCCACGGCGATGGAAAATTCACCTCGCCGACTGGGCACTTTTCAGAACGAAGGCCACACTAGAAAAAGAATATGCCGAAACCCTTACTATAGAAGAAATAAGTGAAAAATTTGTCACATGCTTAATATCTGCAGCAATAGAAGCCATCCCACAAACGTCTGAAATTGCACGAAAAACACATAAAGTTTGGTGGTCAACTGAATGCTCATTGGCTAAAAAGCAGCAAAACAAGGCTTGGGGCAACCTTCGCAGATATCCTACTGCAGGAAACTTGCTCATCTTCAAAAGGGCTAGAGCCAAAGCAGGATACATTAGACGCAACGCAGAAAGGTCATCAGGGCAACAGTACATATCCTCCATAAACAGCTCAATATCATCAAAGAAAATGTGGGAGCAGGTGCGGAAATTCACTGAAATTTTACCCCATTCACATTTCCAATGCTAACAACACCCGGTACTCAGACAACATTAGAAGAACAGGCCAACATATTGGGTGAGCATTTTTCCACAGTTTCAAGCTCATCCAACTACACACAAACATTTCAAAAGCACAAAACAATAGTAGAAAAACAAAAACTTCCCTTTGGAACATGCATACACGAAGACTACAATCAGCTTATTACAATGAAGGAACTAAACACGGTACTAACATCCGGTAAAATGACAGCACCAGGCCCAGACAATATACATTATGCCATGCTTGCTCACCTCTCTGAGAGTGCCATAGAGGCTCTCCTAAAATTTTTCAATAAAATATGAATGAGTGGAGAAATCCCCCAAGTATGGAAAGAAGCAATCATAGTACCCTTCCTAAAACCTGGCAAACCACCAACTAGTCCCACCAGCTACAGGCCAATAGCACTCACTAGCTGTATAGCAAAATCATTCGAAAGCGTACTAAACATCAGACTAACCTTCATACTTCAGTCCCAGCAACTTTTAGATATACACCAGTGCGGTTTTAAAAAGACATGTTCCACAACCGATCACCTCGTTCGCTTTGAGAACACAGTTCGGGAAGCGTTCATCCACAACCAACACTGTATCGGGGTCTTCTTCGACATGGAGAAGGCTTACGATACCACGTGGAGGTTCGGTATCCTCCGTGACCTAGCGGACCTAGGTATCCACGGCAGGATGCTGGACTGTTTGAGCGACTTCCTAAGCAACCGTACATTCAGAGTCCGCCTAGGTGCAACCTTCTCCAACACTTTTATTCAAGAAACTGGCATACCCCAGGGGTGCATCCTCAGCACAACCTTATTCATCATCAAAATGAACTCCATAGGAAAAGTAATCCCAAAATCCATAATGTACTCAGTTTACGTAGACGACCTCCAAATAGCATGCACGTCATCCAGCATACCTACCTGTGAGCGACAGATACAAATAACAATAAACAAACTGGCTACCTGGGCAGATAGAAACGGATTTAGATTTTCCCCTCAGAAAACAGTAGCGGTCCTGTTCTCTTTGAGACGAGGCCTACAGGCCGACCCCACACTATATCTAAACCAAACCCAATTACCTGTCAAACAAGAGCATAAATTTCTAGGGATAACTTTTGATAAAAAGCTCACATTCTTGCCACATATAAACAGCTTAAAGAAAAAAGGTTCTCAGGCCCTCAATGTACTGAAACTACTGTCAAGAAAACGCTGGGGGTCTGATAGGGCATGCCTGTTACATATATATCGTTCTCTGGTTCGCTCTAAGCTAGACTATGGGTCCATAGTATATGGCTCAGCAAGACCGTCCTACATAAAACGACTGGATCCTATCCACAATCTTGGTTGAAGGTTGTCTTCCGGTGCTTACAGAACTTCACCAATAGCAAGTCTGTGTGTGGAAACGAATGAACCTTCCTTAGAAGATCGAAGAACTGCACTAACTTGTACATACATCCTCAAAATCCTTTCTCAGCCCAAACATCTCTGTTATCCAATTGTCACGAAATGCCCATCCCGAATACTCTTCAACAACAAGCCTCACGCAGTTAAGCCGTTGCTCTTGCGCTTCGAAGAAAAATGCCAAGCCCTGAACATACTAAATGAAATTAAAAATATTGCCCCAAGACACGAAGCGTTACCACCGTGGTACACTCTCCCCACAGTGTGTGACGTCACACTAACACGCCTCAGGAAAACCTGTACACCACATGACCATATAATACAAGAATATCTAGCACTACAAGAAAAATACAGAAATTACACTGCATTTTATACTGACGGGTCAAAAACTCATGCTCATGTAGGAAGCTCAGTAATACAAGGAAAAAATGAACATGCAGTACGACTTCCCTCATGTGCTACAGTTTTCACCGCGGAGTGTTATGCTATTAGTGTTGCGGTACAGAAAATAACAAATGAAAACATCAAAAATAGCATCATTTATACCGATTCACTGAGCGTCCTTACAGCATTAAACTCCAAAAATGCCTCGGAGCCACTGATTGGAAGCATCATACACAATATAGTAAAGGTCACAACACAAAAACATGTTATAAAATTCTGCTGGGTTCCCAGTCACGTTGGCATTAGGGACAATGAGAGGGCCGACATGTGTGCTGCAGAAACCAGAACCATGGAAATAAAAAATGTGAATTTGCCTCCTAGGGATTACATGAAGTTAGTGCATAGCAGACTAAGAGCCAAGTGGCAAGCTTCTTGGGAAAATGAAGGACACAACAAGCTGCATACCATAAAGCCCATTTTCAAAGAATGGAAATCATGCCGCCATAAAGAGCGTTTTATTGAAGTAATTTTATGTCGTTGACGCATAGGTCACACACACATCACCCATAACTTCCTATTAACAAAAAAAGACAAGCCTGTGTGTGAAATGTGTGGTGAGGAGCTTACGGTAAATCACAATTTAATTTCTTGTTCGCATCTCGAAGAACTTAGAAAAAAATTTTTTACGGTATTTTACAATGAACACATTCCATTTCATCCCGCATTGCTTTTAGGCGAGCAAACACTTGTCGAGTTTTCACTTGTTTGTAAGTTTCTAAAGAAAGCCAATGTTTTAAATCTATTATAATGTAACCTCTGTACACTTGACATAACGTCATCTAACCTTGTGTTTGGCGCATGATAGCCATAGTTGCTTATGCACCATAAAACCCCATATAACTAACTAATTTTGATTCTTCTGTGGTCGCTTCCCAGGTTTTTCATACCTTCTTCGTCAATTTTCATGTCCCTTAACCTGTTGTACAGTTTGTGGGACATTAGGCAATAGTCAATAGTTGAGTGCGAGTTATTTTTTACCCATGTTACTTTCCCTTCGCATTTTGTTTCCGTATTAACTATTACTAGATCATGGACCTTGCAGAATTCTCCTAGCATCTTCCCCGTTGCATCTGTAGCTCCGTCAAAGTATTCCAAGTGAGCATTCATATCTCCCAAAATGGTTATTTCCCGATGCGAGGCTAAGTCCCTGATGTCTTAAGACATACATTGGAAATGCCCTTTATTCTCCTCACTCGA